>NC_060046.1:13208565-13526065 GCF_905333055.1 Maniola jurtina | reverse complement strand
CGCGATTTTCAGATTTATTCCTGTACTTGTGCAACTATTATTGTGCTATTACTATACCAAAAGGGGTTTCATAATATTATAAAAGGGCTTTATCTATTTATTCTTAAACAGGTTTTTATTAATTTTTATGCATTGTCGTTTTTGATTTATCGTGCAAGACGTCGGAAAAATACCCAAATACGGAACTGTCAGTGCGCGAGTCTGACTCGCACTTTGCCGGTTTTGTTTCTTTTGCTTTATTTTTTCTGCACGAGCCCTGCCGAGTGTAGCCTAGCATCTCCAACTTATATAAAAGCATAACACTCACCTACAAACAGTTGCCCCAGGAAGGTCGGATGTTTAAGTTGTATGGTGGCGTGTCAAAAATATTGAATGATATTGAATAATAATACTAACATGAAGGTTCGCGGGAGGACGGCTCGGGCCGAAGGATACTACAGCTGTAAATGTTTCAACGATCTCATCTTTATTTATATTACTTACATTTATATGTACAAGTGAGGCAGTAACAGTGTCGACGAATCAAACTTACTTTATGTCCGTATCACTGCTTCGTCAAAGTAACAAACGCCGGCGCTTCCCGCCCCGCGCGCCGCCCCGCTCGCCGCTCCGCTCACCACTCCGCCGCGCGCGGGCGGAGGACGCGGTCGGCGCGGGGGGCGCGGGGGACGGGCGCGTCGCAACAAACAATAGTATTCACACAGGACGCTCCGGTCGCTTGGCGAGGGGAGCGAGGGTCGGAATCGAACGACTTCGATGTCACACGAGCCGCGCCGCGCGCCGCGTGCCGGCACGACACCGACACGACGCCAACACGGCGCCGCGGCGCGCGGCGTCTGGCTCCTATCGAAAGAGTTTATATACTTTATTATTTATAGTACTATTTACAAATTGTACAGAGAGCGGTGCGCGCGGCGCGCGAGGGCGCGGGGGCCGCTATTGTCGCGGCGCGTCCTCGTCGTGGCACTGCAGCCTGCAACCGACACACAGCATTAGCTTGATCTAATGTCACACTATTTGAATAGCATCTCAGAATCAGATTAAATTGACGTCATTTTGAATTTGAAAATATGGAAATTTATATTCGGGCAGTAATATTATTCTTGCAATTGAATTGACCCAAGAGTTCCAGTTTATTATAAAGTTGCCTATCATTCTCGGAATGATGTGAGCAGGTAACACTCACAGCACGAGCAGGACGAGCGCGAGCGCGACGGCGGGTCGGCGCAGCGCGGCGCGCAGGGCACGCGGCGCGACGTGCAGTGCACGCGGCGCGGCGCTCAGCAGCAGCAGCTCGGGCGCGGCGCGCGGCGCGGCCGCCGCGTTGCCGTGCTGCATGGCGGCGGGCTGCTCGCCTGCGACACGGCACATTGCACTCTTACTTTACGATACTATTTGTATGAAACATAATAATATTATGGCGATAATAATAAATTATTCAATGTCTTATGTGCCGGGCGCCGGGACAAAACCCAACCGTAACGAAGAGCGTCAGTGTTGAACATCAGCTGCTCCGCCCCACAATAAGGCAAGTCTTACTGTGAACCCTGAGGCTTCACATAATTATGTACACCTTTTGAGTTCTATCACTGAAAGGCAATGAAACCAAGTGCAACGCTTTTGATGGTGACTAAGTTTAAGGAGCAAAATTTTGTGATCAACACAATCGAATGAATGCCTTAGATAGGTTACAGTATAATTGGTTCTCCTACAGCAACTGGCATGCTTCTGTTCCCGCACCTGCCGCACTTGCTGCACTTGCCGCACTTGCCACACTTGCCGCACTTGCTGCACTTGCCACACTTGCCGCACTTGCCGCACTTGCTGCCGGACATACTCACCACTGAGCACGTGCAGCACGACGGAGGCGGAGTCGAGGTTGGAGGGCGAGCACGAGTAGTTGCCCGAGTCCTCGCGCCGCGGGTTGTAGATGATCAGGTTGCCGATCTGAAATGGAGACGTCACCAGTTACCACTGTACACAGGTAAATATTCTTCAATCAATTAGTTTCAAATAGTCTATTGAATTGTATGTCAATATTCAATTGTCATACCACAATGCTCACGACTTGCCAAACTTCTTGCTGGGTCGTCGCTATAGGAAGGGAATTTCGAACCAGTGGTAGATTTGCTTGTCTTCTACTTCTGATAACAGGTCCGGTGACTATATCCGGTGTGAGCAGGCTACGCACCGTGGTGTCGGGCGCGCGGCGCTCCATGCGGATCTCGACGAGGCTGCGGTCGTAGTTGAGCACGCGCTCGTCGTTGTGGTACCAGAAGATGTAGGCCGGCTCCTCCAGCGCCTGCGTGATGACGCACTTCAGGCTCACCGTGCTGCCCGCCTTCACATACAGGTCCGGTGACTAGGAGGTATCAGTGAGTCCAGTGTGAGCAGGCTACGCACCGTGGTGTCGGGCGCGCGGCGCTCCATGCGGATCTCGACGAGGCTGCGGTCGTAGTTGAGCACGCGCTCGTCGTTGTGGTACCAGAAGATGTAGGCCGGCTCCTCCAGCGCCTGCGTGATGACGCACTTCAGGCTCACCGTGCTGCCCGCCTTCACATACAGGTCCGGTGACTAGGAGGTATCAGTGAGTCCAGTGTGAGCAGGCTACGCACCGTGGTGTCGGGCGCGCGGCGCTCCATGCGGATCTCGACGAGGCTGCGGTCGTAGTTGAGCACGCGCTCGTCGTTGTGGTACCAGAAGATGTAGGCCGGCTCCTCCAGCGCCTGCGTGATGACGCACTTCAGGCTCACCGTGCTGCCCGCCTTCACATACAGGTCCGGTGACTAGGAGGTATCAGTGAGTCCAGTGTGAGCAGGCTACGCACCGTGGTGTCGGGCGCGCGGCGCTCCATGCGGATCTCGACGAGGCTGCGGTCGTAGTTGAGCACGCGCTCGTCGTTGTGGTACCAGAAGATGTAGGCCGGCTCCTCCAGCGCCTGCGTGATGACGCACTTCAGGCTCACCGTGCTGCCCGCCTTCACATACAGGTCCGGTGACTAGGAGGTATCAGTGAGTCCAGTGTGAGCAGGCTACGCACCGTGGTGTCGGGCGCGCGGCGCTCCATGCGGATCTCGACGAGGCTGCGGTCGTAGTTGAGCACGCGCTCGTCGTTGTGGTACCAGAAGATGTAGGCCGGCTCCTCCAGCGCCTGCGTGATGACGCACTTCAGGCTCACCGTGCTGCCCGCCTTCACATACAGGTCCGGTGACTAGGAGGTATCAGTGAGTCCAGTGTGAGCAGGCTACGCACCGTGGTGTCGGGCGCGCGGCGCTCCATGCGGATCTCGACGAGGCTGCGGTCGTAGTTGAGCACGCGCTCGTCGTTGTGGTACCAGAAGATGTAGGCCGGCTCCTCCAGCGCCTGCGTGATGACGCACTTCAGGCTCACCGTGCTGCCCGCCTTCACATACAGGTCCGGTGACTAGGAGGTATCAGTGAGTCCAGTGTGAGCAGGCTACGCACCGTGGTGTCGGGCGCGCGGCGCTCCATGCGGATCTCGACGAGGCTGCGGTCGTAGTTGAGCACGCGCTCGTCGTTGTGGTACCAGAAGATGTAGGCCGGCTCCTCCAGCGCCTGCGTGATGACGCACTTCAGGCTCACCGTGCTGCCCGCCTTCACATACAGGTCCGGTGACTAGGAGGTATCAGTGAGTCCAGTGTGAGCAGGCTACGCACCGTGGTGTCGGGCGCGCGGCGCTCCATGCGGATCTCGACGAGGCTGCGGTCGTAGTTGAGCACGCGCTCGTCGTTGTGGTACCAGAAGATGTAGGCCGGCTCCTCCAGCGCCTGCGTGATGACGCACTTCAGGCTCACCGTGCTGCCCGCCTTCACATACAGGTCCGGTGACTAGGAGGTATCAGTGAGTCCAGTGTGAGCAGGCTACGCACCGTGGTGTCGGGCGCGCGGCGCTCCATGCGGATCTCGACGAGGCTGCGGTCGTAGTTGAGCACGCGCTCGTCGTTGTGGTACCAGAAGATGTAGGCCGGCTCCTCCAGCGCCTGCGTGATGACGCACTTCAGGCTCACCGTGCTGCCCGCCTTCACATACAGGTCCGGTGACTAGGAGGTATCAGTGAGTCCAGTGTGAGCAGGCTACGCACCGTGGTGTCGGGCGCGCGGCGCTCCATGCGGATCTCGACGAGGCTGCGGTCGTAGTTGAGCACGCGCTCGTCGTTGTGGTACCAGAAGATGTAGGCCGGCTCCTCCAGCGCCTGCGTGATGACGCACTTCAGGCTCACCGTGCTGCCCGCCTTCACATACAGGTCCGGTGACTAGGAGGTATCAGTGAGTCCAGTGTGAGCAGGCTACGCACCGTGGTGTCGGGCGCGCGGCGCTCCATGCGGATCTCGACGAGGCTGCGGTCGTAGTTGAGCACGCGCTCGTCGTTGTGGTACCAGAAGATGTAGGCCGGCTCCTCCAGCGCCTGCGTGATGACGCACTTCAGGCTCACCGTGCTGCCCGCCTTCACATACAGGTCCGGTGACTAGGAGGTATCAGTGAGTCCAGTGTGAGCAGGCTACGCACCGTGGTGTCGGGCGCGCGGCGCTCCATGCGGATCTCGACGAGGCTGCGGTCGTAGTTGAGCACGCGCTCGTCGTTGTGGTACCAGAAGATGTAGGCCGGCTCCTCCAGCGCCTGCGTGATGACGCACTTCAGGCTCACCGTGCTGCCCGCCTTCACATACAGGTCCGGTGACTAGGAGGTATCAGTGAGTCCAGTGTGAGCAGGCTACGCACCGTGGTGTCGGGCGCGCGGCGCTCCATGCGGATCTCGACGAGGCTGCGGTCGTAGTTGAGCACGCGCTCGTCGTTGTGGTACCAGAAGATGTAGGCCGGCTCCTCCAGCGCCTGCGTGATGACGCACTTCAGGCTCACCGTGCTGCCCGCCTTCACATACAGGTCCGGTGACTAGGAGGTATCAGTGAGTCCAGTGTGAGCAGGCTACGCACCGTGGTGTCGGGCGCGCGGCGCTCCATGCGGATCTCGACGAGGCTGCGGTCGTAGTTGAGCACGCGCTCGTCGTTGTGGTACCAGAAGATGTAGGCCGGCTCCTCCAGCGCCTGCGTGATGACGCACTTCAGGCTCACCGTGCTGCCCGCCTTCACATACAGGTCCGGTGACTAGGAGGTATCAGTGAGTCCAGTGTGAGCAGGCTACGCACCGTGGTGTCGGGCGCGCGGCGCTCCATGCGGATCTCGACGAGGCTGCGGTCGTAGTTGAGCACGCGCTCGTCGTTGTGGTACCAGAAGATGTAGGCCGGCTCCTCCAGCGCCTGCGTGATGACGCACTTCAGGCTCACCGTGCTGCCCGCCTTCACATACAGGTCCGGTGACTAGGAGGTATCAGTGAGTCCAGTGTGAGCAGGCTACGCACCGTGGTGTCGGGCGCGCGGCGCTCCATGCGGATCTCGACGAGGCTGCGGTCGTAGTTGAGCACGCGCTCGTCGTTGTGGTACCAGAAGATGTAGGCCGGCTCCTCCAGCGCCTGCGTGATGACGCACTTCAGGCTCACCGTGCTGCCCGCCTTCACATACAGGTCCGGTGACTAGGAGGTATCAGTGAGTCCAGTGTGAGCAGGCTACGCACCGTGGTGTCGGGCGCGCGGCGCTCCATGCGGATCTCGACGAGGCTGCGGTCGTAGTTGAGCACGCGCTCGTCGTTGTGGTACCAGAAGATGTAGGCCGGCTCCTCCAGCGCCTGCGTGATGACGCACTTCAGGCTCACCGTGCTGCCCGCCTTCACATACAGGTCCGGTGACTAGGAGGTATCAGTGAGTCCAGTGTGAGCAGGCTACGCACCGTGGTGTCGGGCGCGCGGCGCTCCATGCGGATCTCGACGAGGCTGCGGTCGTAGTTGAGCACGCGCTCGTCGTTGTGGTACCAGAAGATGTAGGCCGGCTCCTCCAGCGCCTGCGTGATGACGCACTTCAGGCTCACCGTGCTGCCCGCCTTCACATACAGGTCCGGTGACTAGGAGGTATCAGTGAGTCCAGTGTGAGCAGGCTACGCACCGTGGTGTCGGGCGCGCGGCGCTCCATGCGGATCTCGACGAGGCTGCGGTCGTAGTTGAGCACGCGCTCGTCGTTGTGGTACCAGAAGATGTAGGCCGGCTCCTCCAGCGCCTGCGTGATGACGCACTTCAGGCTCACCGTGCTGCCCGCCTTCACATACAGGTCCGGTGACTAGGAGGTATCAGTGAGTCCAGTGTGAGCAGGCTACGCACCGTGGTGTCGGGCGCGCGGCGCTCCATGCGGATCTCGACGAGGCTGCGGTCGTAGTTGAGCACGCGCTCGTCGTTGTGGTACCAGAAGATGTAGGCCGGCTCCTCCAGCGCCTGCGTGATGACGCACTTCAGGCTCACCGTGCTGCCCGCCTTCACATACAGGTCCGACTCGCCAACTATCTCGATCTTGGGCACTGGAAACGATCATGTCATAACGCATTACACTTTAGTATGGACGAGGCTGCGATCGCGCCTGCTGGTAGCCGGCCAACGATGATGCAGCCTAAAGAGGAAATCTTCACAGAAAAAAGGCTCCCATCTACCAGGCAAGCGCGCTTCAGACGCTCGCCTAGTAAAGCCTACCTACATTATTAGCAATAAACCTGTTAGTGAACCCTGGCTATGGCATTACTTACATCGTCAAAATTGTTCTTATTCTATTGATTTCAAAAAGACGTATCATCAGCAAATAGCACAATATCACAAGTATTTGGGTCGAAATATGGTAATTCGTTCACATAATATACCAAGAACATGAAGGGACCTAGGATAGAGCCTTGAGGAACACCCATTAATGAGGCTGATCCAGATGAATTCCAAACCTGACTAGCCAAAAGAGAGGTAGTGTGAACCATCAGAGGTGAGTGCGATCAGCCCGCGGATGGTGGTAGTGGTGTCGGTAGTGGTGTCGGTAGTGGTGGCGGTAGTGGTGGTGGTAGTGGTGGTAGTAGTGGTGTCGGTAGTGTTGGCGGTAGTGGTGTCGGTAGTGTTGGCTGTAGTGGTGGCGGTAGTGGGTGTCGGTAGTGGTGGCGGTAGTGGTGCCGGTAGTGGTGTCGGTAGTGGTGTCGGTAGTGGTGTCGGTAGTGTTGGTGGTAGTGGTGTCGGTAGTGGTGTCGGTAGTGGTGGCGGTAGTGGTGGTGGTAGTGGTGTCGGTAGTGTTGGCGGTAGTGGTGTCGGTAGTGGTGTCGGTAGTGGTGTCGGTAGTGGTGTCGGTAGTGTTGGTGGTAGTGGTGTCGGTAGTGGTGTCGGTAGTGGTGTCGGTAGTGTTGGTGGTAGTGGTGTCGGTAGTGGTGTCGGTAGTGGTGTCGGTAGTGTTGGCGGTAGTGGTGGCGGTAGCGGGGGCGGTGTACTCACCGACGACGTTGAGCTGCACGAAGTGGCTCATCTTGGGCTCGGTGCCGACCTGGCACTCGTACACGCCGGCGTCGCGCGCCTGCACGTACTTCACCTGCAACACGACCGCGTGCAGCTTACACACTACCACGTCTACTGTTTCAGCTCGTTTGTTCACATTTCTCTCTACAAATAAATATAGCTGTCTCGATATAATGTTAACACTACGGTGTTTTTGAAGCATGGTGTTTTGCGCCGGCACGGCAAAGGGAAGTTTGGTTCGTTTTTTCACATAAGGACAGATTCTCAATTGTTTTTAAGAAGATTAGCGGCTACACTCGCTCTCCCACAGTAGACGCTCGCAAACCGTTCTTGTGAAAGCTTAGAGCAGATATTAATTATGTAAAGATTTAAAACCGTTCTTTATTCTTTTCAGAATCATTCGTTCTCGATTGCAACTGGTTGCAGATGATGGTGAGTAGGTGCGGCGTGGTGGTGTATGTAGTGTAGCAACCTGCAGCGTCCAGGTGTCGGTGGCCTCGACGAGGAAGGCCTGGAAGCGCTCGTCGGCGATGAAGGTGAAGCGGTCCACGGTGAGGATGTGCGCGTCGCGGCGCCGGATCCACGACACCGACTTGTTGCTCAGCTGCCGCACCTGCAACACGCCACCCCGTCAGCGACACCACGCGACGTCACTCCACGCCACACCACGCTGCGCACACGCACCTTGCACGGCAGGTAGGCGTGCGTGCCGAGCTGCGCCGTGATGTTGTTGGGCGCGGAGGGGTCGAAGTAGGGCCCCGTGTACAGCCCCACGTAGCGCCGCGCGCGCGCCCCCCGCCCGCCGCCCGCGCCGCCCCCGCCGCCGCCGCCGCCCGCCTCGCCGCACGACAGCACTGCAACAACACACACGCCGTGAGGGGACAATAGGAACTCGTGAAAAACAACATACTCAGTAATAACATAATATGACGTGGACAAAAATGACACGCGCGTCAAAGTTTTTAAACTCATCTTAAACTGGCGTTTTCCCGGAATACAGATCCTTCTCCAAATTCTTTTCACTTTTATGATCTCAGAACGATAAGTCCTTTAGTATTTTGAACAAACTTTATGTCAAAACAATAATATACTCAGTCGTATCTGCGAATATCGTATGATATAGTATGAACGGTCGCGGCGCGGCGTGCCTCCCTCGGCGCGCACTTTACGAGGACATTCCTGCACAGTGCGCGGGATAATCCCCGGCGACGCGCAACGTGTTCCTATCCTAAGCTTTAGTATCGGCCGCGTGCACACAGCATCACTTCGCGCCGACGACGCTCCATATTACAGCTTTTGTACACTCGGCGAGATGTATTTTATGATCTCAACAGATAAACCAATTTTATAGCTGACAATTACTATAAATGAACTGCTCGCATTGCTGCTCATATTGAATGAATTGATATTATATAAGAACTAATTCTAATTTTGTCCGCGAATACGTCTTCTAGATGCAAAATCTAGAATAAGCTTCACGCTCGACTGGAGGCGGATAGTGTATTGCACCACTCCCGGTGCGCAGGTACTTCGTAACGTCCTTCCTGCCGAGATGAAGCAGAAAGAAAGGCGGCAGAAAAATAGTCCAAATCGTTACATAATATTGCAGTGATGTCATCGAGCGACCGCGTCTGTAAAGCAGTGATACAACGGCACGGTTGCGACCAATTTAGTTCAACTGTTAGTTTAGCCAAAAAGGCAGACGCCTGGTGACCCCTGACCGGCATCATTTCTTCCTGTTGGTCGCGCGAGCGCGGCGCCGCGCGCGACGCCACCCGGCCGGCCTGGCTGCGGGACTGCCGCGTTACAATGAACCGGTGCGCGCTCGTCGTCCAGGTGGTATTCAATTAGAGATGCAGTAAAAGGTTGTGAGAACAAGATATCTAAGTATTAATTATAGTAATCAATGAACTACTATAACTGTTACTATAGACACGCCTGCACAGGGCGCGGATGCGACGACGCAGGAGCTCATCAGTTGGAATTGAAACCTTTTGTACGCGTCACAAAGGGGAATATAATTTTTTTTTAAATAGGCTGACGTATGAGGACAATCATGCTAAAAACCGGCCAAGTGCAAGTCAGACTCGCGCACTGAGGGTTCCGTACTCGGGTATTTCTCCAACATTTTGCAGATAAATCAAAAACTATTATACGTAAATAAATACAAATCTGTTTTAGAATTTACAGGTAAAGCCCTTTTACATAATACCCACTTGGTATTTAATTATCTTACTTTGAAAATTGAAACACGTTTTAATTTTTTTTTCAATTATGTAAACACAAATTCGCGGCTTTCAGATTTATTCCTGTACTTGTGCTATAAGACCTACTTACCTGCCAAATTTCATGATTCTAGGTCAATGGGAAGTACCCTACAGGTTTCTTGACAGACACGACGGACAGACAGACAACGAAGTGATCATAATATAAGGGTTCCGTTTTCCCTATGAGGCCGGGAACAGAATATTATGATACGAATTGGATAAATCTTTAGATAAAGGAATTCTTCACTGAAGCTGCCAACATTGCCGAGATCACTCTGAGATACCGGAACCGATACGTATAATAAGTACTATTCTACTTCCGGGTTTTCATTGAACTTCTTTTTGTGCTGTCGGTGTCACTCGTACTATGATAGCTAGTGGCGTGGCTTTTTGGCCACGTGCCAATGTCGGGCCGATGTCGGGCCGACGTCGGGTGTCGGGCGTCGGCTACGCTAGGTCCGGGCACAGGCAGCGTGTAAGTGTCCGCCCCGTTTCACCGCGGCCTCCCTTTAATGATCTTTATTCTTTCTCCGTATTATTCACTATGTTAGGAGCTCTATAAAAATACTATTACGATCCCATTCAAGTAAGTATATTGATGTAGTTTTATATATGTTATGGTTTCAAACAAGGCCGTAGCCACGTATTGGTTTCGGGGGTGTTTTATCCGAGTCCGGGGCGAATGCCTGGTTGGTTGTGGAATTTCACCTTTCAATTTGACAGCCAGATGGATTCCAATAAGAAATAGGAGCACGAGCGCAGCAAGCGCAATGCTTAATACAGATAAAAAAGATGAGAAAAAAAAACGAGCTCAATCATAACAAAATTTTATGTTTTAAAGCACCTTTATCTACTTTTCTCATGTTTTATATCCCGGAAAAACAAAAAGATCCCAAGGGATTCTCAAAATGTAAATCCACGTGGATGAAGTTCCGGGCATTCAGTAATATATAATAAATAAGCAAAATTTTTGATATATTTACAAAAATCTATACTAATATTAGCGAAAATCCTTTTCAGGAATCCTCCTCTTCAATCTCAATATTTTTAGGTATTTTATCCCGAAAATTAGAGTACCCATGGGTTTTTAAAACCCAGATCAATGCAAACAAAGTCCAGACATCAAGACGTAATATGATATAAAATTTTATTTTATTAATCAATATTTTTTGAAGCAAACTGAAAACCAGCGCTGAGCATTGCTATCAATGCTCGGCCATGCCGAGTTTGCGGCTTATTGTTAATTGTTATTTGTTGTTTATTGTATAGTGTAAATGTCACACAAAATCTTAATAGCGATAAGATTCCTGGCTTCTTATCATAATAATATAGCAAAAATATGGCAGATAGCGATCAGCGGGTCATATCAATGATTCATATCCGCTTTATTCACTTTGCTACGCGATACCGCTGCTCGCAGCAACAACACAGTCGTAGCACGTCTTTCTATTCTTTATATTATTACTGTGCGCGGAGGGTGTAGTTTCCTGTGGCTGTCGCCGGTTGGCGCTGGCGCGGCGCCAGTGCCGGGCGCAGGCTCCGCGCGGCGCGGACCAGGCACGGTCATTTACTTACTGTTTATGTTTAATACGCAGGAAGTCTAGTGAAATATTAGCTTTAACAAATAAATGTAAATTATACAAAAGTTGTAACTTATACTGACTGACTCGTCATCGTCCAGCCCGAAACCTCGGCCCTATAGACAGCTAGCACAGATGTAGTACTGCCCATTACAAAGTAGACAAGGGATAAGGTTGGATTTCCGTGAATTCCCACGGGGTAGGCAATACAGAGGATTCATATAGTCGCTGAGGGAAGCCGCCGACAGCTGTAAGCTGTAAACAAACAGCACGGTCACAGACGTCATGTTGCAGGTTTGCAATGTGCATGTTTCACAAGTTGCAACACAAGCAGTAGGTACGGAGGCTGCAAGCGTCCCTTCCGTCCATGCAGTGAGTCCCGCGTGTAGCGGCACTCTGGCGACCGGAGCGGCGAGCGACAGATAACCCACATTGTTCCTTACGAGGCCTTTATGTATTTGCAGAAACCTTTTCCGGGAAGCGAACAGGTTTTATGAAACAAATTTCGGAAACGAATTTCATCGCAAACTTTTGCTACTCGTACCTATTTATCATAATGCTGACGCTTCGACATCAATAAATTAACGTTGGATTGACGGGAAATGCAAAAATTGAGTACCGTTGCCTCGCGGAGCTTGCTCTTCATCCATCACCGACATCCGGTGAGAGGTGGGCGGGGGGCGGGGGGCGGGGGGCGGTATGGGAGCAGCACCGGACGCGATAAAAAGCGAATTTATTCTAATCGGAGCAGCGACCTTAGCATATGTTTATGTATCGCGGCAATATCGATAGAATTTCTTAGTATCAAGATCAAAGATTAAATTGAATGATTAAATAAAACTAAATCGAGACATAAAAACGCTAGAGCAAAATGGACTTAACGTTTTAAACGCATTGAATACCAATTTTTGTTTAACAAAGTTTCCGCCTAGGAGGATTACGGTCGAGGTAAGTATACATATTAACAAACTTGAATCTTAAAACAGCTTTCTTTCTTCTTTTTATTTCGACGTGTTAGTGTTCCGATATTCGGAATCTATCAACTTCGATACGAGATGTACAAACTCGTGCTACGCGACAACGGCGGTGTAGTACAGAGCTCAGTGAATGTGCTCGTGTCGCATCGCGCGACACGAGTCGCCGAACTCACCCACTGCGCAGGTACACGGGCCACGGAGCGGGAGACATGGATACTAATACTCGAAGCTGAGTTATTTGGATGTTTCCTTTTGATATGTAATTTTGTACGTTTACCTGTAAGTACGTTAGTTTTCTCCTCTTAATACAATTTAGGTACAACTGGTGGTGGTGCCACGATTTATCTAATTTGTTTAAATAATAATATGATAATATCCGCGCCCCCAGTGGCGCAGTGTGGTCGGGCAGGCGGGGCCGCGGGGCAGCGCACAACTATTTCTCATACAAGTAGTAAGGTAATGGGTCGCTGCTGCTCCTCATGTTGCTGAATTATGTTTACGGAATAAGGATATTGATACGAAATAAATTGCAACCGCGTACGGCGGGGCTAAGGCCCAGCACAAACAGACTGAGTGTCTGTCTGTGTTTATTATTGTATTTCCTAGAATTTTGTAGAGGTTAAATATTGAGGTCACGTTTTGAGTAGATTGATTTCTTTAATGCATTATATACGACAAGAAACAAAGTTCAGGACATCGACTAGACTTTATACTCGGCCTATAATTGCATATATTATACTTTATACTGGGGCTACGCTTTACAACTGCTCCAACGGCAGTCGCTCCTTCGACTAACTCGTTCTGTGCGATGTGTTGTGCGGATCTCAGGTATACTACTAGCATAAACTTTTCTTTAAATCTCAGATAAAATATGTATATTTCAACGTTAATTATTTCCCATAAAAAGTAAGAAAATATAGTTAAGTATGAACAAATAAAAACTTAAATACAGAAAAAAATATAGTTTTAGAATAATTGAACACTTGGAAATTCCCACTAATGAGGCAACGCGACGGGTCGCACTCATTATTTTCAGTAACGGAGCCTTTAGAAAAGGACGTCACGCCTAATGCCTTGTCTCGCTCTACCTGCGAGTACTTATCTACTGCATTATAAAAAATCAAATCATTTTAAAGCAGATTTTTTTTTTTTTCATAAAATTGTAGCGAGCGTGATTGTTGAAGAATAATGCACTTTGAGTTCTAACGATGTCGGTTTCTGCTCTCCCTTATAACTATTAAATATTATGTATATTTGGAGTATCAAAGTATATACGTATTTAAAGTTGTGTTTGAGAGTTAGTTAGTCAGTAGTGAGCTCTCAGTAGGAACAGATAATTATGCGGTAGGTGGCGGAAGTACCTGGGAAGCCCCTTACCATGAATTATATTTATAGCCCTTAAAATTATGACATTAATGGAAAGAGATTATGATCTTCCAATTGAGAAATGCGACGCAGAAAGAGAGAAAGACAAAGAGAGTTTGAGCCCCTCAGGGTTGACTGCGATGGTTGCAGTGTAGGAGTGTGACTGCATCAGGGCGCTGGTATTCAATCGTTTTTAATGGACACACTTAGTACTGAGATTGTCTGCACGTCGCCACGAGCAGTCAATTGCGTATCCTTCATGTGGTTAGCCACTTGAGTTAATCTCACGTTAATCTGGCGTTAATCTGCGATCAGTGGAGTGGCGCATTAATCGCCCGCCGCGGGCTGGTGTCGGCTGTCGTGTCGTGCCGCGATCGGCGATAATGCCCCGCGGCAAACCTGACTGACTAACACATGAATAATTAGTAAGGCAACATTAACCGTGTCTAGAAATGACATAATTACGTTCCCAAGTCCTAGATTATAATGTTCTTGTAAAACGTCAATACATTGGCGTAAAGTACTGCACAGTCTTCTGTGTTTATTGTAAGACAGGCTTCAGGTACTTGGCCCAGGTTGAATGGAAACTATAAGTAAACTATTCAGATCAAAACACTCCAAAATAATGAGTGCGATATCTTGCACTTCTTGAAAAAGGAGACAACATTGTAGAAACTCGCTGTAATCAAACCCTCGCCGCAGCGTGCAGCGTAATGAACACGCTCAGTCCCTGTCACACTAATGTAGTTTATGGCGCGAGGGAACGGCGCAGCGCAGCTCGGAGCGAATGTTGACTCTCTCAGCAAATATAGAAACATTCATTTTACTAATAAAATAACAAAGCTTAGGAAGGTATATAACCTAGTTTATTTGTAACACTTTACGTAGATAACGGTCACTTTTTCTTAATTATATAAGTTCTATAAAATTAAGAAAAAGTGACTGTCCGCCCGTGGCCATCCACCCGGAGCCAACTGCGCGGGGTCAGCCGCCCGTGGCCAGCCACCCGGGGCCAACCCCGTGGGGCCCGCCACCCGGGGCCAACCCCGTGGGGCCCGCCACCCGGGGCCAACCCCGTGGGGCCCGCCGCCCGGGGCCAGTCGCGTGCAATGAGGGTGCAGCATCACATGCGGGTCAACTCGCCCGCTGTCCAGTCGATCGTCGATCACTTCTGACTGTGACCCGGACCCGCTAACCCGTACGCTGCTGCATGTGCAATGTCACTAGAGGATTGTGCATCGTGTGTGTAATCATCAACATTACACAATTATTTTGCCAGTATTTACGTTAGACGTAAAAAGCACACTTGTCCTCGTGACGATGCGGCCGCAGCCGGGCCTCGCGGCCGATCGACGGATCGACGTGTCTCGTAGCGTGACGCACTCCGCCTGCGCGTGAGTGCGGCGCGCGGCGGCGACCGCCCGCCGTGTCGCTGTCGCTACAGTAGCCCCGACGCGGACGTGTCAGCTGTCAGCTGTCAGGGCCGTCGTCGGTAACCCCATTGTTGTCTCTTTACCTATTTACATGATACAAATAGTACGATGCATTATTTATCAGTGTGCGCGCACACGTTCGAATATGCAGGAACCCAGGGCGCGCGCCGTGACCGTGAATGACGTTTATTATCTGTGTAAAACTGAACACTCTTCTTTGTCTTTTGTAACCAATTTTCATTGCTGGTCGAATTCATAAATTAATAATGTAAAAAGTTATATTTCCTGTTTTATTGTAATTAATACACCTCCGCCAAATCCGAGATCCATCGGATTTGGCGAAGGTGTATTAATTGCAATAAAACAGGAAAAATACATTTAAAGCTTTAAATTTAAAACGTGCCTCAATTAAGGGCCGCGTTACTAAATTCAGTAATCAGTTAGACGACCTAAAAGGCCGTAGAATAACTCCATCTGAGGTCGACATACTGACGCAAAGGTTAGCAAAGATTGAAGCATTATTCGCCGAGTTCGATGGTGTGCAAGATCAAATAGAGGGCTTGGATGAAAAGAATTTAAGCGTTGAGTTAGACACTAGGGAGACCATTGAACAAGCTTTCTATAATTCAATCTCTGTTGCTAAAGAAATCATATCGGACAACAGTGCCTCTAAGAAAGCTGGATCATTCGACCAAAGTTATACCTCAGCGATAGGGGCAGACGAGGAGGATCACGAAGTGATCGGATTTCGTCTCCCTATAATTAAAATCACTCCTTTTTCTGGAAATTATCAATCTTGGGTTCAGTTTAGAGACACTTTCAATTCCTTGATTAACAGCAACCCTAGAATTAAAAATATACATAAGTTTCATTACCTCGTATCATACTTAGAGGGTGAAGCGGCTCGAGTGATCAGCAATCTTGAGGTGTCTGATGCTAATTATCCTGAAGCGTGGAATCTATTGTGTGAGCGTTACAACAACACACGTCAATTGATAAATAGTCATTTAAAATTACTTTTTAACATTGAACAGACTCGCGAGAGTGACAAATCTTTAAGATTCGTTGTTGATCACATTACCAAAAACTTGCGGGCACTTAAAACTTTAAACCAACCAACCGAGCATTGGGATGTTGTGATCATATATTTAGTCTCAGCAAAGTTAGACAGCAATACCCGAGTCAAATGGGAAGAATATATTCATGCTAATGTCAGGTCTTCGGAGATGCCTACACTTGATGATTTTTTGACTTTTTTGAAGGCTCGTGCCGACGTGCTTGAGTCTGTTTTCCGCAGTAAGCAGGAACCAAACAAGAACATCAAGCAAACTCCGAATATCTCACAAGGCTATAAAAAAGCTCAGTCTTCTGTATCCACTAAATCCTTTGTTGTTGAGAAGGGTGACAATTCCAATGTCTCGCTAACTTACAAGTGCGCGGTTTGTAAAAAGGATCATCGCATTTATGAATGCGAACAATTCAAATCAAAATCAATTGAAGAGAGGGCAGCACTGGTAGCCAAGCTAAGATTATGTACAAATTGTTTGCGAGTAGGGCATAATCAACGTTTCTGCAAGACCCCAGGTTCTTGCAAGAACTGTAAAAAGCGTCACAGCACTATGATATGTAAGGCTTCTGAGCCTGATAAAGAAACAAGAGAAACAAATGAAGGTACTTCTGATCCCATTGCGATGTCAGCCACCATGTCTTCAGAGACTCTATTGTGTACAGCACTGGTTGACGTCATCAATCCTAAAACTAATGAAGCTGTTACTACAAAAGCACTGCTAGATTGTGCTAGCCAGTGTACATTCATATCAAAAAAGTTAAAGGAACAGTTAAATCTGACACCATTACTCTCCGAGACGAAAAATGTCACAGGAATCGGTGACATAGCGTTCAAGCTTCCTGCTGAACGGTGCGAAATACGCATCAAATCCAAACAAAACCCGTTCAGTATTATTTCATCATGCCTCGTCATCCCTAAAATTTCAGGAAAAATTCCTAAAACACTAATTAATATTTCACATTTAAATTTAGCTTCGTTTGCTCTTGCAGACCCACAATTTAACGAACCTTCAGAAATAGGTATACTCATAGGTGCGGACATCTTTTGGGATGTGATCTTATCAAAGCAGCAGTCCCTTGGCAAAGGTAATCCTATTCTGCGCCAGTCAAAATTAGGTTGGCTCATTGCAGGTCCGTTACACCAAAAATGTGATGACACCATACAATGCAATTTTACAAAAGTCACTAATAGTGCTAGTGACATAACGGATAATTCCTTGACAAGTCTACACAAGGATTTAAAAAGATTCTGGGAGCTAGAAAGCTTACCAACGAAACCTCTACTAACCTCGCAAGAGATAGAGTGTGAAAATCATTTCATAGAACATACCAAACGAGACAGTGAAGGGCGTTTCATAGTTAAACTCCCGCTCACTGAAACACCAGATTGTCTGGGTGACTCATACTATATGGCAAAAAAGAGATTTCTAAATCTGGAACGTCGATTCAAAAAGCAACCTGAAATTAAGGAGGCTTATGTAGACTTCATTAATGAATATGCTCACCTAGGACATCTATCAATTTCAGATGTTGACCGACCTAAAAACGGCTATTTTGTCCCACACCATCCAGTTATCCGCGAGGGCAGTGAATCAACGCGCCTCCGCGTCGTATTCGATGCATCGAGTCGCACAGCCAATCACAGCTGCACACCAGGTTCTAAACTATCTTGTTTATCCGTAAATGATATACAAATGATAGGTCCTACGATACAAGACTCTCTTTTTAACATCCTTATTCGATTTCGTCAATATCAGTATGTGATATCGGCTGATATCGAAAAAATGTACCGTCAGATATTAGTACATGAGTCTGATCGCAATTTGCAGCTGATTTTGTGGCGAGATGCAGAGGACAAACCGTTACAAACTCTCAGGCTCAACACAGTCACATATGGTTTTGCTAGCGCAAGTTTTCTTGCAACGCGTTGTCTCTGGCAAGTTGGAGAAGAATGTGATGACCCGGTCATTAAAAAGATTATACAAACCGATTTTTATGTCGACGACTTATTGACAGGTCATGACGATGAGAGCCAACTTCGATTCATTCAGCAGACGGTTGCTGAAAACCTTGCTAAGGCGGGATTCAACTTGCGCAAGTATCGCTCCAACTTACCTTCTCTGTTATCAGCTGAAACCATTCAGTCCAATGGGAACCTAATAATAAGCGAAACCACAAATACCCTTGGTCTGAGCTGGGATCCATCCCGAGATATTCTGAAGTTTCCCATCAATGTCAGCACAGTGGATGCCGTCACTAAACGCACGATACTTTCGTCAACGTTCAAGCTTTTCGACCCTTTGGGGCTCCTATCTTTGTGCACTATCGTTCCCAAAATTTTAATTCAGACCTTATGGTCCCTAAAACTGGATTGGGATGATCCAGCACCTCAAGAAGTTGTCAAATCTTGGAAGAATTTCACTGACGGCATGGAATCAGTTTCCTCTTTATCTATCCCGAGATTAACGATAATCCCAAATGCAGAATCCATTGAAATGCATTGTTTCTGCGACGCATCGCAACGCGCATTTGGCTCATGCATCTTTCTAAGATCATTTAATAAAGAAGGCCAAGTGCGTGTGAATTTGCTTTGCGCCAAATCACGCGTTGCTCCAGCATCCACTCCAACTACAATTCCCCGTCTTGAACTCTCGGGCGCTCTGCTTGCAGCTGAAATGAGTTCCACTGTATCTCAAGCTTTACGTTGCCAAATCTCACGAATCGTCTATTGGACTGATTCGAGCATCGTATTAGCTTGGATACGGAATGGCTCCAAGAATCTCAAGGCTTTTGTGGCAAACAGAGTTGCCACTATTCGAGAACTTACTGAGACGTCGGCATGGCATCATGTTCCCACGGAGCACAACCCAGCAGATCTGCTGTCTCGTGGAGTAGATCCCCGAGACATAGCAAGTTGTAACCTGTGGTGGTTTGGGCCATCATTCTTGACTATGCCAGAATCTGAATGGCCATCGTCGCAGTCGCAACCTCCTATTGAGACGGATGAATTACCTGAGGTGAAGGCGCACGTCGTCGAAACAAATGATGCAGAGCCATCACCATTTAATGTACAAAAACATTCTAAACTAAAGACGGTACAAAACATTTTTGGGTACATCAATAGATTTATGCATAATTGCAAGAACCCAAAAAATAAACTCACCGGTTCACTATCCGCGTCTGAGCTTGACAAAGCGCTCCAAAAATTAGTTTATATCTCCCAGTTAGAGTCCTTTCAAAAAGAATACGACAGGCTATTAAAAGGAAAGTCACTTAATCCTAAATCTAATATTGCGGCACTTAACCCCTTTCTCCATGAAGGTCTAATTAGGGTAGGTGGACGTATACAAGCTTCCGAATATAGCTTTGACATGAAGCACCCCATGTTGTTAAGCTCTAAACATCATTTTACAAAATTGCTGTTAGAGCAGGAACACCGCAAGCTTTTACATGCAGGTCCGCAGGCTTTACTAGCCTCTATTAGAACTCGTTTCTGGCCTATAGGCGGTAGAAACCTTGCGCGACGAACCGTTCTCAATTGTATAGTTTGTAGGCGTTTTCAGGGTCGATCGGCCACGAATATCATGGGCAACTTACCTTCGGAAAGACTTATGCCAGATTTTCCCTTTCATGTTGTTGGAACTGACTTTGCTGGGCCATTTATGATCACGGATCGCAAAGGTCGTGGTTGCAAAATATCGAAAGCTTATTTATGTATTTTTATATGTTTCAAATACAAGTGTATCCATTTAGAAACGGTCTCAGAACTGTCCAAAAACGCTTTTGTTTTAACGCTCAGGCGATTTATTGCACGCCGAGGTCTCCCAAGGTCAATTCATTGCGATAATGGTGGAAATTACGTCTCGGCGGCAAGAGAAATCCGCGAATTTCTGCAAGGCAATAGCGATGCTATTCATGATTTTGCCGCCAACGAAGGAGTCGAATTTTGCTTCTCCCCCCCATACGCTCCTCACTTCAACGGGTTGATGGAGGCCGGCGTGAAATCGGCGAAGTTTCACCTAACCCGGATCGTAGGAAACACGCATTTAACTTTCGAGGAGCTGTGCTCGTTGTTTACTCAAATAGAAGCCATCCTTAATAGTAGACCCCTCTATTCCCTCAGCTCCTCACCCAACGATTTCTATCCCCTAACCCCGGGCCACTTTTTAATCGGAAGACCCCTGGTATCGCTGCCAAGCCCTAACTTGCTGGAAACTAAGGAAAGCCAGATCGATAGGTTTCTACGCATAGAGCGAATGCGTCAGCTGTTCTGGCGGCGCTGGAGTCACGAATTTGTTTCCGAACTGCAAGAACGAGTCAAGTGGCGGACGACAGGAAATAACTTACGAGTGGACGACCTGGTAGTGTTGAAGGAAGACGGCTTACATCCACTACATTGGCGCCTAGGAAGAATCAAAAAATTGTTCCCTGGAGAGGACGGCGTGACGCGAGTCGTAGATGTCACTACAGCGAAGGGCGTCGTGCGCCGCGCCATCGGCCGCATTTGCTTACTGCCGAGCCCCAACGACACGGAAAGGAAGTCTTGAAAGCTGAAGGCTTTCCAGGGCCCGGAGTATGTGCGCGCACACGTTCGAATATGCAGGAACCCAGGGCGCGCGCCGTGACCGTGAATGACGTTTATTATCTGTGTAAAACTGAACACTCTTCTTTGTCTTTTGTAACCAATTTTCATTGCTGGTCGAATTCATAAATTAATAATGTAAAAAGTTATATTTCCTGTTTTATTGTAATTAATACACCTCCGCCAAATCCGATGGATCTCGGCCACAAGTAAACCTACAAATCCGGCGTGGTGCGCCAACAATCAGTATTAGATTTGTCCTCGGCGTCATGTGAAATTCCGGCAAAGCTGTGTTTAAGAATTGGTGGTCTAATCGGGAACAAGATTCGAACATAAAAATTAAAGTAAGTTATTGCGTGATCG
Source organism: Maniola jurtina (assembly GCF_905333055.1). Lineage (NCBI taxonomy): Eukaryota > Metazoa > Arthropoda > Insecta > Lepidoptera > Nymphalidae > Maniola > Maniola jurtina. The sequence continues at coordinate 13,505,056 of NC_060046.1, read as the reverse complement.
GTAAGTTTAAAAAAAACAAAAAACCAACAATCATCAGCCTATTGTTTTAGAGCCAAAAGATTCCTTATTCTTGTTACAAATTACTGTCTCAGTGCCGAGAAAAAGGTTTAAGGGAAGAAGAAGCTTCTCTTTGTTCCGGAAAATGAAACAGTCTCGGCGGGATTTTTACGGATTGTTCTAAACCCACATACATGCTCATTTGCAGTGACTTTGCATCATCTAGTTTGGATACACTATAGTATTGAAGTGAGCGTACATTGGTTTCTACGGTTCGAACGTCTGACCTCTCTAAGTTCCATAGCAAAGAAAAATATACTTGTTTACGGCAGCTGATGTTTCTGTCCGGACGCGCGAGTCGCCGCCGGGCGTCTCTATGGAAGTGTACGTGATGGCCGCGCGACGCTCAGCTGCTCAAAATCAATCGCTCAGGCGACAGCAGCCAACGGATATCCATTCTAAGCTTACTTACTTAGCATACATACTGCATACGCGTAGTGACGCGAGCTCAGCGCGTAACTAACTAACGACTAATCCCTCACGACACAAGATTCACGACGGCGCCCTGACATGCAGCACACGCACAACAAAGCTATTATGAAGCAATTTGCGAACAGAGCGTCTCAAATGCACTATTTGTCCGTTTCATCTCGTTTGAGCGCTTGATCCGTCAGACTAGAGCTTACTTCCGCTTGCACGGCTAATGTGGCAGCGACGTATGCAGTGATTACACGACACGAGGGAAGGAACGGAGAAGGGCGCAATCGGAACATCTCGTCGGCGGCAGATGGTCGTGTGAGAGTGGCGCGCGTGGTGGCGACGAGCACTGTAAATGGTTACCATTCGTTACACACATTATAATTATTATCATCATTCTCAATTTGAAATTAATTTCGCTGCCTTTCATCTCATAGATATTTTCTACTAGACATATGTAGGTGTAATTCAAACACAATACAGTTAGTGCTCAGTGGCTCCAGTTACTCGCTTGAGATATCCGTCCGAAAATAAATAAATAAAATAAATAAATAAATATACTTTTATTCGGGACTATAAAGTTAGGCGCAAACACAGTAAATAGAATGAAAACAGATAAAACATAAAAACTAATAAATTAAACTTAAAAACCTAAATATTTATCTAAAACATAACTTACCGAGCTTTCCATGCATTTCGGCCGAGACGACCACCGCTATTTCGTAGTTCTAATAAATAATAAACTTGTACTGCAAAGGCACGGTGATCCTCTGAGCCGAATTGCATGGAATTTCAATGAATCTTATATCTACTTATATTAAATCTAAAAATAAACAATTATAAAATCTAAATAATAGTAAAAAACAGAATGCGTGTCTGTGGCGCCAAACTGTCCCAAAAAGGGAATCGCCTCAGCATAATGCTGTTGTAGTGTACGTGGATACACTACCTCAGCGCTGTTTTTCAGGCAACCCCTGAAAAAAATCAGCTCGACGTCCCGGATCAGTCTAGATATTATTCTGTTTGAGCTGTGCGATTGACCTCCCTATGCAAAATTGACTAAGTCCGCAGATAGCCGTAAAATTTACTTCTTTATAATCTCTATCTCCAACTAATTTGTAGATCCAAAGTCTAAGAAACTCCCTGCGCTATTTTTCAGGCTACTTTCCAGAATACCGGATTGATGATAAAAAAGTAAACTCAAGTAAGTGCTTCCAAGCTCTTTTGCTTTTCTAATAGTATCTTTTTAAGCTTAGACTTGAAAGCAAATACTGACTTGAGGTTCTGCACTGGCGGTGGGATAATGTTCCAGATCCTGGAGAAAGCAAGCCTGAAACTCCCTCGGAATGCGGCGATCCTGTGCCTTGGCACGGCTATTTGACACGCCGAATTTCTTGGCGCATACCTACTGTGCTGCCTTGCCCACTTAATCTTCGTGAAAAGATATTCTGGTTTACCAGTGGAAATAACCCCAAACAACAAAGTAGCCAAGTGCAGATTTCTTCTAGCTGACATATTTAATAGGTTTGCTTTGTTGAGATAGGGACTGATATGAGAACGAGGAGCAATGGAAAAGCAGAATCGAGCGCATGCATTTTGGACTCTCTGTACTAACTTCTTGGTTCTTCCAAGCAGACAAGGCCCGTATGCTGTGTCTGCGTAGTTTAACTTGGACAAGATTTTAGTGAATCACATATCCGAATTCTAACTTCTACACTTAAGTAAGGTCTTATCTTATAAAGTACTTTTAATCTGTAGAAGCAATTTTTGACTATATTCAAGATATGTGATTCAAAGTGTAGGTTTGAGTCAAAGATTACTCCCAAGTTTCTTGCCTCAGTTACTCTTTCTACACTAATATTTCCTATTTTAACTTGTAGATTGAGAGATTCGATCGTTTTCGTCATCTTATTAGTTCCTAGTATCATGCACTTAGACTTTAGAGGGTTCAATAATAAAGAGTTTTTATCTGACCAGATGGATACTCTTTTTAAATCTTCATTAATTTTGATTTCTGCGTCTGCTGCGTCTTGTGGTTTGAATGAGAAATATAGTTGTACGTCGTCAGCATAGAGATGGTATTTGCAGTTGGAGAAACAGTTAACTATGTCTGCTGTATATACAGCAAAAAGCGACGGACTGAGTGCAGATCCTTGAGGCACTCCTCGTAGAACTGGGGACGTTGATGAAATCAATTGACTACCATCACTTTGGTCTATATGCACCGATTGGGCCCGATCACTGAGGAAGCTATTTAACCACTTTAAGGTTGACGTTCCAAATCCATAATAAGACAGCTTTGACAATAATAGAGTGGTATCGAGCGAATCAAATGCTCGAGAGAAATCAAGCAGCACCAGCATAGTTCCCATGCCCTGATCTTGCGCTGTCAGGATGTTATCAATTACATCCATCATTGCGGTCGCTGTACTGTGGCATTTCCGAAATCCTGATTGGTGAGCTGGTAAAATGTTGTTTTCCTCTACAAAAGATGTCATTTGGGCATATACAAGTTTTTCTAAGATCTTAGATATGCATGGCAAAATACTGATAGGCCTAAGATCTTTCATACTGGTTGGAATATTTACTTTTGGAAGAGGTTTAACTATTGCAGTTTTCCATGCATTTGGGAATGTGCTGAATGTCTACCTTTTAAGATTTTAGGTATTGGATGTTTTCCAAATTAAACCCAGTTCAAAGTGAAGCTAGGTGGGAAAGATTCCGTGGGGCGAAGTCGGAGAGATCTGACTTCTAACGCTCCGTATCCAGAAGTAGAGTCAACTATTCATTATTGTACTTTATAATATTGATCAATTATTGAAAGACAACTATGAATAAAATTCACGTAGGTGAACTTGTGCCACTTGTACTGTACCAATTACATTATTACTATGCTTTAACATTTGAGACAGCAGAATATTTCAATCATCACATTATGTAGATGCAGCGTGCAATGTATTGAAACACTCGCGAGTGAGCTTGCAGCCGGCAGCGAGCAGCGCGCACTTGGCGGAGTGGTGGCAGCAGCGATGAACAAACAACGATCAATTGGCTCCGACCGATGCTATTGTTGTTCAAACTGAAATCAATTAATTCTTTTTTAGGGTTCCATAGCCAAATGGCAAAAAACGGAACCCTTATGGATTCGTGATGTTTGTCTGTCTGTCTGTCCATCAGTATGTCACAGCCACTTTTTTCCGAAACTATAAGAACTATACTGTTAAAACTTGGTAAGTAGATGTATTCTGTGAACCGCATTAAGATTTTCACACAAAAATAGAAAAAAAAAGTGGTAAAATGTGCCCCCCCCCACGTATACGTCATAAATCGTAAACCACAATTTCATTTCAAAGTAAGATAACTATACCAAGTGGGGTATCATAAGAAAGGGCTTTACCTTTACATTCTAAAACAGATTTTTCTTTATTTTTATGTATACTTAATTGTGTGGTTTTTGCACGCAATTTGAATGTTGCACTGGTTATTATAATTATTACTTAGTGGACTGTATAATTGTTAGGAAATATGACGAAATCTCTTGCCCAAATAGATAGGAAAGTATTGCACTAACCTGATATCTTCTTTAGCATATGCTTCGTCCCTTCTAGTCACGCACGGCGCACTTGATTGGTAAGCACACACACTCTCGAAATGTAGGCAGAGACTCCTTTGACTTTTTTGATCCTTAGGGAAACGTTCCACGTGGATTCTTGGGAGGTGATAGGAACACAAAATACGATGTCCTACTTTGCTCACAACCGCAAGGCAAGTGATTTGTAGATTGGTGGCGCCACTGTCTTGCGCAGGCGCCGGACTTGTCATTTACCAAAGTAAATACAAGTTAGTACAACTTAATATAGCTACCTATCCATATATAGGCAAAAGATCCGACATAATAGTTTTTGATTTATGCATTTAGTGCAAAATGTTGGAAAAAATACCTGAGTACGGAACCCTCAGTGCACGAGTGTGACTCGCACTTGGCCGGTTTTTTTACTATTTGTATTTGATCAACGAGCGCCACAGTGAATGCTGTACACGTGACAATGCCAGAGTAGGTACCTACCATTTTAATTTTGTGTAAAATATTGATACTGATAACGAACGTTTTTATTACAAACTAGCTGATGCCCGCAGCTTCTCCCGCGTGGATTTTTAAAAATCTCGTGCGAACTTTTGATTTCCCAGGACAAAAGTAGCCTCTCCTTAATAGCCAATCCCGAGGGATCACCAGGATTTAGGAATGCAATTCCTTACAGCATCAGAATTGGGTGCTCGAGGTTAACAACAGAGTCTTTACTTGGTAAAGGTACTTTCAATATCAATTTATAACCGACGACAGTTTCTAAATCCCATTAATTTTGGTGGTCAGGTCCCGCAGCATCAGGATTGAGGAGTTGGAATCCAAATTTTTTATGGGACAATGTCGCAAAGTGTGTCGCTATCGATTAAAAGAAACGCAAATCGGTTAAAAATCTCGGAGATTTCGGTATACATAGGTAGAAGGTCCTTCGCTTGTGAGCATGAGTCCTATACTTAGTGCTTATACTAACATAGCATAAATTGAATCAGAATTGTAATAAAGTAGTGAAAAGATGGCTCAACATGAATGAATGCAATTATAGCGCTGAAATTGGTGAAAGGAAACAATAAGTCTTGTTTGCCGTTCGCGGCGCGGTGCGGTGCGGTGCGGAGCGGCGCAGTGCGGCGCGGCGTGGACTCGGTAAACCTTCCTATTAAAGAATGAAACTCCAATTACGACACGGACGTCTCGGGCTCCTCAAGTTTACAATTTTGTTTTCAATTGAAAATGAAACAAACTGTTACTATTGCCATAGTACTCTTGTGAAATTGGAACCTTCATTATATTATTGTAGCTCTATATTTACTGTCATTTAATAGAATACTCTATTTAAGTGCTCCATAGTTTGATTGAAGTCAATTTTGTTGCAAAAATATTTTTGCCTGGTCAATTTTCCGCCCACACCGAATCGACAGGTATCCAGTTTACGTCTACAAGTCAAATGACGAGGTGCGGTCCGGGATATCATTATAATATCTGTTCAACTCAAATCTCATAATTTCTAGATTAAATTAAAACTGAAGCTAATTACATCACGAAGCTACCACATTGGTTTGGTTCTCTTTTCTACAAAATTTAAGTGCCTACCAGTTTTAGACCGGGCTCTCTAGGTCGGAGCGTCGGGAAACCCTTCGGCCGTTCCCGACACCGAGCTCCGCCGCGGACGCCAGTTAGCAGCACCAGCTGTGACTGGTGTCTGCGCCGACATCAGCGCAACTAACTCAATTTCACGTTTTCCCGCTCGTTCGGAGCGAGGCTTGACTCTGCCAGGTTCGAACTAAAAAGACGATACCGTTTCTCGGATTCTCTTTGTTCAGTCTAGTTTTACATAAAATATTGAACGGAGTTAATTTCATGCCTATTTCGCTTTAACGCATTATATTGTTACAATGGAAATTGTGATATTTCCATAAGTTTCAAATTCCATCGCCTAATTTTCCCCGGAACGCCAGCACTACTGACAAGAATCAGCAAGAAACTCGGCAACCGTCACTCTTCAATAACACGTACGAGTACAGTTGAAATTAATAAATAGAGAAAAAGGTAACGAAATAGTTCATATACTTAATACTTAACTACGATTTATTAAAAGCTTCTGAATCTGCTATATAGTTTACATTTAGTACAACATTTACAACACAACACAACATGAACAACATTTGCGAAATTCCATACTTATTTTACTATACCAAGGCTTATGGGCCACTGTTTTTAACCTTGTCATATTTTAGCCACTCGGTGAAAATAATATTTTCCCCATAATTTGGTCGTAAACGTAAAGTTAAGCTATTAGTCAGTTCCCGACAGCGCGTCGGCCAACTTTCCCAATTTCCTCACAACACATCCCGCGCCACACAAACTGCTAACTTTTCTATTAAATAACATTCCCGAAGAAACCTCAGAATGTATTAAAATTTAGTTTTAAAGTAAAGCTTATGATTATCTAGTTTAACATTTTATTTTTCTTGATGTAAATATTCTCATGCTGTCTGTGACAGCGCGCCTGTACGTCGTTATTATTATAATCGTGAATCGTTTTATAAAGCTTTGAGTGTGTTGTATACGTGCAATGGAATGTTCTTTATCATACAATTTATTAGTAGTTAGTGTTTAGGTACTACATACTGTTCGGTGGGAAGTAATACTAAGTACTTAATGTAATTCCTCAACAAGAAACAATCTCTCGTTCCTCGCAACGTTTATTTTTTTGAGCGCTGATTCCGAACACTTGGGAACTTGAACTTTGTAAACTTGGAGGGAATTGTGGCGTCCGCGTCTTAAGTTTAGTTTTATTTATTAAAAACGCCCGACGCCCGACGCCCGACGCCCGACGCCCGACGCCCGACGCCCGACGCCCGACGCTCGGGGAGCCCGGGGCCTCCGCCCCTTGAGAACGCCGCGTCTCAAGGAGTATCGGAACACTTTGTAATTCGTATTTCACTTTATGCAACAACATAAATTTTTATTAATATGACTATGTTTTTCTCGTAACTTTGCCCGCGTTAGCTAAGATTAAGATCTCGTGAATTTTTTTAAAAATACATATCGACCGACACTCGCGGCCCTGCGGGATGCCCTCGCGCTCCGTTGTCTGCGAATGTGCCGGAATGTGCTCGAATATTCTCGAATGTGCTCGAAAGGCGCCGCGTGCCCTCCTGTAGCAAATTGCGACGCGGCGACGCGCCGACTAAATAAGATATAGCTGACGTTGCGAGTTGCGAGCTATAACATAAAACATATCGGTGCAATTTCTCGAGCATATGGACTAAAAGGTTTCAATGCGTCATTTGCTGTTGCTCGTTTCAAATTATTCTCGATTTAATAATTATACTTATATCGAGAAAATAACTGTGTTGTCGGTTTAGTGGCTGTACTTGTCTTCTCCGGCTGAGGTTTGTAAGGTCTCGGGTTTGGGGTCCCAGATGGGAGTAAAAAACTGAGTTTTTCTGTTAAGTTTTTCTCAATAAAGTTAGCGGTGAAGCATCTCGATGCCTCAGACAGTAAATAGGTACGTAAAGCCGTCGGCGCCTGATGTCGCTCGAGTCGTAACTCGTATCAGATTGCCGTCCCTATGAGATTGACGGAACAGAAAATGTGCCAGTGTTTGCGCAAACACTCACACAGTTGTCTTCTTCATAGTTGACTAGTCTCCGTTGAGATGAGCAGCCGCTGTGTACGGAATTCAGTCAGTTTTTGGAAAAAAAATATAGTTAATTTCATGTGGAACGCAATACATGCAAACTGCCATATTTTCCCGATCTCCAATTCGTTTTCCGAAGATCAGTCGTCAGTAATGTGATGTCCCCGGCCGGCGGTGGCGGCGGCGGCGGGCAACTGGACACAATGTTGCGAATTAAAACTCAATTAAAACAAATGACCCGAGTGAGGGAATAAGCAAATAACAGGGCCATCGTTCATCCGCCATACTGCGCTCATCGCGCTTTAATACGCGAGGGGGGTTGGATGGGGGTTGGAGGGGGGTTCGAGGGGGGTCGCCAGCCACTAATGTCCGCTGAGGCAATTTTAATGTTATCGTGTATCGGGTTAATCGGTGTGGTTTAATAAATAATTACAATGTACTCGGAAAAGGTTAGGATTGCACTATTTGTTCAACTAATTGCAGGAAATACAATTAAAATGTCGGTTGACAAATTTTCAACCTGAATAGCTTTTCAAACATCACGTATTTTTATTGGAAGTGACTTTGCAATGCTTAGAATGCAAATTCAACTGACGATATCAGAAATCGGTAGACCTAGTGATACGAACCACAATAGTCATGTTCGCCGCTAAAGCCAATAGCCGCTCGCTCGCTGCATGCCATTGAACGTCCTCGCCAGTGAAGCTGAAGTGTCGCCCGCGACGAGTGTGTGAATTCGCTCTCCGAAAGGCTTGTAAGAACAGTATGATGCTCGTGTACAGGCCGTATACATGTACTGTGAGCATACTGCGGTAAACTGTCATGATAATTTTACTAAGGAATTTCTCTTTAAAAGCCACATTGCAGCAATACATGAACAACCATGTATATTAGCCTCTTGGGAACTGTGATGTTCGTGTGAAGTTGATGTATTTAAATGAAACTGAATCTAATAATATCATTGTTATATCAAGTTACTCCCATCATGTTATGTAGTACGTAAGGCATTAGGTATGAGTAACATGATTGCGGCGCTCGCACGCGCACGGTCGCGTCGTCGCAATGAACGTTTTTCTTCGCCTCCGTGAATGGCGAGTGTTCATGAAGTGTATGTGTGTTTGTGTATGTATGTGTGCCGCATTAGCATCACTTGACATCGCTTTACATACAGCGCTGAATAATTAACTCGTGTGAGGAATGTGAGCACTCGCTGGTCCAGCGAGTGCTCACATTCCAGTGTGATTCCAGTTCCAGTGATGGACGCGGCTTAAACACAGTTAAATAAAAAAGTCAGACTCGCGCACTCAGACTCAGACTCTGCGTAAGGGTTGAAAAATAACAGCCTATTTTGAAAACTATAAGGATCCCGCGTCGTACTGTGGAACCCTAAAACGAACAGTCCGAACACTAACACTCGCAGTCTTTATTCGATAAAGTGAGGCATTGTCTGCAGAAATGAAGATAATAATACTAAACGTATTTCTTAAAATGCATAAAAAGGCTTTGACTCTACGAAATTGAATTGAAGTCGAGATAGCAAAGCTGTGCAAAATTAAAATGTTTTGCTTTGTGAATTGTGAAGATTTTTGTATAAGTATTAAGTACGTATAACATTATTGTTATACAAACAACCAGCAAGTAGGCACATTGCAGTGTGATTTAGACAAAGCTTTCAAAACGAGGAGCGATGTACTGGACGTCTCGATCACTCAACAACGTGGCCGCTTGACATGTGTGGAAAATTTTTAGGACTTTGTCGACATGAAAACTTTCGTAAAGAAAAATAACTCGTAGAGAACTACAAGTGTAAATTAAAAATTTTCAACACCCCCGACAAATCATTTTCAAATAAATAATTATGTATATCTAGGCAACGTCCATCTTGACAGCTTGACATTTGTCAATTGACACTTGAATATTATGAACCTAAGGGTTATCTAACCTTCTTTTCTACAAGAAAACTATAAAATAGCTGATAACTTTTAAACGGCTGAAGAAAGAAAAACGGCTAAGAACATTCTCGATCAAGCCACCTTTCAAACAAAAAAAAGTAAATTAAAATCGGTTCATTCGTTTAGGCGCTACGATGCCACAGACAGATACACAGATACACACGTCAAACTTATAACACCCCTCTTTTTGGGTCGGGGGTCAATAAAATATGTAAATCTGAAGTTTTCGAGGTAGTAGCGATATAAGTTTTTTTTTTTTTTTAAATTATATAGACTAGCGCTTGGCTGCAATCAGACCTGCTAGCAAGTGATGATGCAGCCTAAGATGGAGCGCGCTTGCCTAGAAGTACATTGATATCGTGTGTCAGTTAGTTTAAGCTTTTATACGTAGCTATGCCTTCAGGCATAAGAAAGTAAGTATAAGTGTGTGACCATGGGTGGGTATTGAACCTATAATCCCTTGAATAGTATCACCGCGTTATTGCCGCGACGCGCGACGCGCGACGCGCGAGCCGCTTAGCGCTTGTAAGTTGTAAGCAGTGATAAGTAACACGTCTTATTAAAATATTTTTCTGAATAGGTGAAAATATTTCATGAAACTTATAAGACATATTTTGTATGAAAAGGGAATTTGTATGATGTTCGCGTTGTCGCGTTCACTTCGACACAGTGGAGGTAACGCGCGGGTCGATCACTCCGTCCCGCGGGAATCCATATTTTTTGATAAATTTAATATGAGCAATGTAATATGTTATGCATTGTATTGTATGACTTCCTCACTATATTGCCTTTTATTAGGTTAAGGGACTACTCACACAGTACTCTTTCTATTTCATTACAAGCTAGATTTTGACTACGATCTCACCTGGTAAGTGCTGATGTAGTGTAAGATGGATGCGAGCTGACTCGGCTTCTACACGCATCGTACCGGAACGCTGACTCACTTGGCGGCACGGCTTTGCGAGTATGGTATTGACTGACCCCCACCAGACCAGACCAGTGCCCCTAGTGGGAAGCGAACCCGGTACCTCCCGCTTGTAAGACCACAACACTCCCCGCTGCGCCTGGGAGGCCGTTAGTGAAGTAAACCTCCGTCTTACACGCACACCAATCTCAGTTGGTAACCCGACTATGTAAGTATGCCTCGTCAGTGAACAATATTTTAACTACAGGTAGCTATTTTAGACAAAAATTGGAAAAATGTTCACTATGAAGGCCTCCTGCAGACTAGAAACCGCGGCCTCAGCGCCTGAAACGGAAACTTGGAACGAATAACTTAGTCGTTGAATCTAGGTTGAATGCTAAACTTACAGTCGCAATGTGACTGAGACCAGACCGAGTCAACTTCATGCAAAGTGGGTATCTGCGAGAAAAGACAACTTGTAAGTAATGTAAAGTGAAATCTAATCATTACGAGTTTTAACTATAACTCTATATACAAAAAATGCAGGGTCACTTGTGCTGTCTGGGACTCTAACATCGGTATGGAAAGCAGATTCTTTTAAGAAAAACTGACTTTTCCATGTTTTATTGCTACATATAGTAGATAAATACTGGCTTATAGATAATTTAATACGATGGAGTTGAATTAAGCCTGTAGGTAAAACGAACATAGTATTAAGACTAGGTAACGTTTCATTTAACGCGACGCGGATGTTCAAATTATACTCTGATTTTTAAAGTGAAAACTTTTGAGTGGTTTTGGGATGACTGAAAGCTTGTAAGGTCGCGCTCAGAATACCGATACATGTAAAAACTAAACTAATGTTTCAACTTAAAATTTGATAGGACTACAATTATTTTGAAATTCAACAAAAACACTGTTATTAACCCCCGAACCAAAAAGAGGGGTGTTATAAGTTTGACGTGTGTATCTGTGTGTCTGTGTATCTGTCTGTGGCATCGTAGCGCCTAAACGAATGAACCGATTTTAATTTAGTTTTTTTTGTTTGAAAGGTGGCTTGATCGAGAGTGTTCTTAGCTATAATCTAAAAAAATTGGTTTAGCCGTTTAAGAGTTATCAGCTCTTTTCTAGTTTTCTTGTAGAAAAGAATAACCTTCTTTTAATAACCGTTAGGTTCATAATATTATGTCAATTGACAAATGTCAAGCTGTCAAGATGGACGTTGCCTAAATACATAGTTATTTATTTGAAAATGATGTTTTGGAAAACTCAAATACTTTGGATCGTCGGGGGTGTTATAAATTTTTAATTTACACTTGTTTTATGGTTTTAAGTTGTCACTTCTATCAGCAGTTCTGTCTGTCTGTACGGCGGCTGTAGTTCTCGTTATAGTTGCTTGCTAACATCCGTCAGGGAAATACTACTACGCTCATACAGCAAATCTACAGCAAGGTCTGAGTCGGAGACGAGACACTATTTCGTTTGTACAAAGCCGTCGCGAAAAGTTTCAATAAATGTAAATTGCGCACAAAGCTCGACAATCGCGCGGATATAGAATTTGTGTCAATTCTTGGTTTCGGATCGCACCGTAGCGGCGACGTCACTGGAGCCTGCAGCGGGCGCGCTAGGACACTGGGCGCCGGGCGGCGGGCGGGCCACGCTAGGGCGCCGGGCGGGCCACGCTAGGGCGCCGGGCGCCGGGAAGCGACCGTCAACCCTGTGCGCCGGCGCTAGGGGCGGAAATCGTGCGACTCTACCCTCTCGCCGGATTCTCGTCACAATATTGTCTGTCCTACATACAGCTCGCCGACCGGATTCTCCGCGGCCTACACACACACACATACATGCAAGTTGCACGCTCAGAGTATCAGAGTAGAGAATTTTTTATTTACCTACTAAAAGTAAATAAAAAAAGTATTTCCCTTCTATCTTCTTCACCTATCTACAAGTCATAATAATAATTTAATAAAAAAGTACCTACTAATTGGGTGACTGACTGATGATCTTATCGACTTCGCCCAATCTAAACTCCTGAGATTAGAAACTGAAGGATGAAGTTGGTTTCTTTTATGACGAAGGCACTCACTGAGAAAGAATTTCTGGAAATTCCTCGTCGAAGTGGATAGGGGATTCAAGTCCGCATAAAAATTGGTAATTTTTCAAGTTATTTAGCAGTAAAGCTGTAAGTGTACAGAAGCGGCGCAGGACTCGTGCTAGTGGGACACACAACTTCACCAGGTGGAGTGCGTCGCGTCGCGTCGCTCGAACTTGTCTAACTCATTTGAATGTATCAAAGAGTTGAGTTTTTCTTTGCTCAATCTAGTTTTGCTCGCAACATACCATTCTTTGAAAAACGATCGACCTTACACTACTTTTTGTAAGTTTTTATAGAAGTTATTTATAGTTGGACTTCACTCTTCACGGCTACTTGTCTATACTAGTAGTAAGTTTGCGATGTAGGGGTGAAGCTGTAACATCTATTTAAAACAGAGTAACTGTGGTTATATTTTGTGTGCCTATTTATATATTATGTAAATCATCAAACGTGTACCTGATTCTATTGGAGGTCCCAATAAAAAGAAACAAATTCGGTTGCACAAAAATCTCCAAGACAAACAAAAACATCAGTTCCATAAACAGTGCTAGGCTATGATGCCGCCTCCCCGACCCGCGCACAACAGAGCTGAGTACGGTGCATAATATGTGGGGTGATACAGTTCCGGTGTATCTCCCGCCGACACAGAGCAGCGCTCGATGGTCGGTGATTATCGGCAATCTGCGGCGCGCATTCGCTGCACTAATGGTTATAGCTGTGTAATCAAATGATATTGCCATCTTCATCGAACCATCCAATACTATTCCATAATAATTACAATTATATAAAGTCAGACGTTTGTGGATTGTAGAAACCATGAATAGTAATTGAATAGTTACGCTTATTAATTTGCACCCAGTCCGCCCAGTCCATTACAATTTCAGCGAAAATAGAACACAAGACATTTGGTACTCGAAAATAGCCCCAAAAGGACCATCTACCGTCGCGTCGGTAGGTATGTACTGCGAAATTTCATTCTTCGAGTTTTCTCTCATATAATTGTAATGTAATTCCGTGACATATTGACAATGAGTGTGTACGGATTCATACAGTCATATGTCAGAGAAACCCAATGAGAAAAATCGTGCGGTGATATTTGCAGTGCAGTTTATTCATTTTCGTTACAGCCTCTAAATAGAAGCCAAGAACACATCTAATGGAATTTAACTTCAGTGCGACATAATATATTATGTACGTATAGAAATATTATCAGTGTAAACAAACCCGCTAAGTAAATGACGCTACACATTTTGTCTTTGACTTTCGATCTGTTGCGTGGAAAGATTTTGAAGGCGTATTTTAAAATGAGTATAAAGAATGGGAGACCTTGGCGGTCGCCTCGTTGCGGGAATGGTGTTACAAAGAAAGACGAAGAAAGGAACGCGCCGGCGACATGAAAACCTTTTTGAAGATTAAAGGACCTTTAACCAAATGTTGAGGGGTTTTAATTATTATTGTCGTGAGGTTCATGAGTACATGTAACAAAGAGACATCTCAGTAGCTCAATGGTTTACACGAGAAACTAAAATCACAGGATAGGTTCAAATTCCATTGATGGAATACTATGTATTTATTAAATTTTTAATACGTTATGCAATACGTTACGAATTATGAATTACGAATACCTTATGCAATGTCGTAGATATTTGCGGCAATGTTGGCGGTTGCTAAGCGCTCGTTCAAAGAGCTCCGTCGAGCTTTAATTTTTTTAATACTAAACGCAAGCAAACAAACATGCGCCTCACCTAATATGAAGTGGTTACCATTTTCCATGAACAACAGAAATAACCTCCAATGCGTTGCCAATTGCCATCTTTTAGAGGAATTCGTCTATCCCTCCTTGAATAGATCCATCTGTAGTTCTGAAGCAACATGGCAGGTGGTAGCTGGTTTGTTTTACTTAAAAGCTTTTAAACCGTTAAACTAGTACCCGTGTGATCGTGGTCCTCATATTAAACAGAACAGAGAGTACAGGGGAGTGTTAGTCGTCATAATATGTGTAACGTTCCCAATCATATGCTGAAAGAGGCATAGTTGCCTAGTGGTCATACCACTGGGGAAGTGCTCGTTCGCTCGTCCACATCGAGAGGGGGCCACTGCATGGCTACTTATGGTCACACGGAGCCCTTTAGGTACTCATGTACTCAGCAATGCAAGCTATCTCTCTATCTAGAATTGGTGATAATACAATAAAAACATCGATTTGATTAATAAATTTTCATTTCATTTCATTGCGTAATAATAATTGCTGAAGCGCGTGCTTGGCGTGTCAGAGTTCAGTAAACTGGCAAATATTCATTCTATTGTTCAATTAAACACACTGTACGTCGTGTAGTCATTAAATTGAAATAACGCTTTAGTGAAGTAGTACACGCTTGTCGGAAGCTCTTTGCAATCGTTGAAAATATGTACGCCTCTTGAACTCTCGTGAAAACCCATTTGATTTGTAAAAAGGCTGTAAGTAATAACGTGTATACGGTTCTATCTAGAAATACCGTTCTATTCAAAAGATTTATTTAATGGATGCATTAAATTAAATTATTATGAAGTGGTTGATAATTGAATATACTATTGGTTAAGAAGTCGGCCTTCTATTCGAAGATCAAGGGTTCGATTAAGATTTTAGAAGTAGGTTTGGGCACGAGGCGTGCATTAACTAAGCATACGCTTTCTCTCACGCGCGAGGAATGATGGTACGCGGCACCCTGAGTCAGGCGGGCGGGAGGAGTACATGGGTTGAAGTTAACTTTAGCTTGTCAGTATTTATAACTTTTGGCGTGCAAGCTCACGTGTACAAGGTCTTAACCTGTTCCCGCACCGCGAGCCGCCAAAAGCTCGCGAAAATAAACGATAACGATCTGAAGAAACGACGTACGAGCGTGAGAGGTGCCGCCGCGGTGCCCCCCGCGGGCCCGGCGGCGCGGGCGGCGCGGGCGGCGCTAAATGTTCATGTTGCGAGGAACACATCGCGTCAGGCGATGATTCATGGTGATTGGCTCTCACGATGCTCTCCTCTCTTAATTACCATACTTGCGATACAATACCAGCTTGTTGGCGCGAGGGTAAGAACTCAACTCGACAGTGGGTACAGAAAAGTACGGTTTGCTTAATGTTTAGGTGTGCAGGTGCGACAAGTAAGAACAAAAAGGATACTTTGTATTGCTACAATCCTCCAGGAGATGCAGAAGGAGACGTAAGTAGTCATAGATTTTTAACCCCCGACCCAAAAAGAGGGGTGTTATAAGTTTGACGTGTGTATCTGTGTATCTGTGTCTCTGTGTATCTGTGTATCTGTGTATCTGTCTGTGGCATCGTAGCGCCTAAACGAATGAACCGATTTTAATTTAGTTTTTTTTGTTTGAAAGGTGGCTTGATCGAGAGTGTTCTTAGCTATAATCCAAAAAAATTGGTGCAGCCGTTTAAGAGTTATCAGGTCTTTTCTAGTTTTCTTGTAGAAAAGAAGGTTACATAACCGTTAGGTTCATAATATTATGTCAATTGACAAATGTCAAGCTGTCGAGATGGACGTTGCCTTGATACATAATTATTTATCTGAAAATGATGTTTTGGAAAACTCTGATACTTTGGATCGTAGGCGCGGAATAGTCCAAGAAAATCGGTTCAGCCGTTTGAAAGTTATCAGGTCTTTTCGGTCTTTTCTAGTTACTGTAACTTCACTTGTCGGGGGTGTTATAAATTTTTAATTTGCACATGTTTTATCTTAGTAATAATTTCCAGAGACGTCTTATTTTGAACGTCAGCTCAAACGATCAAAACAGGCGATTGTTTATTATAATCATTTCATTTTCGTCTCGGCGTGTTCGGTGTACCTCCGAGTTGTTAGAAAAATAAAATTTATTTGAGTAATTCCGTGCGACGGCCGACAAATTACCGAATGGCCGGATAGTAATTTTTAAAGCAGAATTTATTCCGTTCTTGTAACAAAAACAATGTGAACACGGCGCCCCGGAGTGGAATTAATTAAACAGAACATCAAAGCGGTCGCGGGGTGCGGGGTGTGGGGTGCGGGGCACGGGATGCGGTGTCGGGTCACGTGCCGGCGAGTGGTCGCATTCGACACCGGGGTTGTTGGTTCTTGTCGCCGAAAGAGCGTTTATTTCTATATATAAACTAGTTGTGTAAAAGAATAGTGGGTTCTAACAACTGACTCAGCACCCAGCTCTAATCTTTAGACCTAAATGTTAAGCAAAAATGATTTTATTTAGCATTTAGGTTCAAAGGTTTGACCAACCAATAAAGATAAAATCATCGTATTACTCGTGGACTTAACTTACATTAGAATGCTGAAATTTTGCATGTGTGTCTCATGTTTTGTTTATGCCGTGTACGAGAAACAAAGCCGGTTGGTTGCAAACTCTCGCGGCAGCAAAGTCGGCGGCCGCTAAGTCTATAATAATAGATAGATTCATTACTAACCGCCAGATAATTAACATTAATCACAGAAAGTTCTGTTCCTTCGTAGCTACTTCTCGAACTTTTTCTGATTTTCACGAGAAAAATTGCCTGAAGAGGGACTTAGCATATTTTAACTCTAGGAAAATAATTATCTCTTGCAGTATTGAAAATAAAACTAAGTTTGATTGAGAAAAAATAAAATGAAAAGTGCTCCAAAAACTGTAAAAAATATTTTTTTAAATTTTAAAAAATGTAGTTGGAAGGTTAAATAGGGTATGTCTTTCAACCTACCAAAATTTACTTTGGAAAATATGTAAAATATTGCTGCAACAATTTGAAATAAATGAAGGAAAATATATCGTTGTAGTTTGTTAGTTTTGAGAGAGTTCGTTCAGTACGTACACTAAACAAATGACTTTATTTAGATTGCTAAGTTCCATCTAAACAAATATTAGGTATGAGGTATGAGCTAACGATACTGCTACTGGAGGATGGTTCCGTGCTAGGCGAAGTGATCAAAGGCCCAAAGGTAGATCTCGTATTGTTTCGGAGATTCAGACACTTGCATCAACTCGTTCATTATAAAATCAAAAGACTACAACAAAAGAAACAAAAAGCGCTAACAAGCTACGCCCGCGGCCGCACTTCGCCGTAGCCCGTAGCGGCGTAGCGGCGTAGCAACGTAACGGCGTAGCAACGTAGCGGCGTAGCTCGCCGGCGCGTGGATTACAATAACGGTCAAGATCTCTCGTTTGTCTTGATATAAATCTAAGCAATGGATCACACTAAATACTATGTTTTGCGACTTTTGTATATTGTTTGTAACAAAGCCGCGATAAATTATTTATCAAACAGTGTCGATCACCAAACATTGTAAACCACAATATGCGCAATAGTTAATTATTCTATATTTTATATCTATATTTTGTTGAGCTTTGTATCTGTTTTTCTGAACTAATTTTGTGGTGTACAGTAAAAGTATATTCATTCATTCATTCATTCATTCTTTGTGAAGATTAATTATAGTTACTTAGAAGAACAAATAAAAAATACTTCCTATTAACTAACACAAAGTATACTTAGTCATCTGTTTGTAAGTTTACTTGTTCCCTCTAAACTCTTACAATTAACAAGGTGTCACAGATTAAATCTAAAGGTGAGTTTCTTTACTAATAAAATGTAGTGTAGCAAGTTAGGTTGTTCGGCGCACAAACGCACTTCATACTGACGCTGCGTTTAGAGTTCGTACTGAGTACGCAGCGTGCGCACCAAGGAGCCCAAACCTTAACATACAGTGTGATAACAAGGATGGTCTATGTATTGAGTATACATCTATAAGTACTTGTACCTCCCAAACCCTCTTCAGCACCAGTAAGTAGTATCGCGCGGCGGGCGGGGCGAGTGCTCAGTCGCTTTATATTAATGCGGTGATGATGAAGTGCTGTTACTCCCCTCGCCCCGCGTCTCACCGCCACCCCCGCGTCGAGATGAATGCTGGAGCTATAATATTTTATCTCTTAAGATTATAATGAAACTAGAATTAATTTTTTTACTTTAGAATACACGTATATGCCCTAAAAGGTTATTCGTAATTATTGACGAATTGGGATATCAAAATATATCTCATTTCATCAATAATAACGAAACGAACAAACTAAAGTTTGGAAATGGATTTCCTAAGTTTGTTACATTTTTTACCCAGTTGGGTGAAACGGAGTTTCATTTTGAGTTTCTCTTCAAATACTTAAAATATGTTATGGTTTAAAAAACCATAGTGATATAGACGTAAGTTTAAAAAAATTACAAACAAACCTTAGGTATCGATGCGGCAAAAGTCACGAGTATACAAACTAGTCAGTTCAGATCTGAAGAGTTTTAATTAGTAGCGGAGCAGTTAATGGAAATCGCGGCGGAGGTGATCGCCGCGAGGACTGTAGCTACGCAGCCGCTTGGCCCTCTCCAGAGGAAGTTATCGCGTTCTGCTTTACTACCTCTTGCGCCTGAGCTCTATCAAGGATGTGAAACGGATGTGACACACTGTTCATCTTATTTTTTTCAATAATTTTTGAAAATGCAGTTCCGTGAGCGACCTAAATGCGATAGTATGTCTGTCTATTGACTTTTACTGAACTCGACGATGGCTTGTTTGTAGCTAACGGATATGAACTACTTTATGTTCCTTAAAAACATCTTATAATAATTCCAAAAGGAAACGGAGATTCAGGAATAAATTAATTCCAAAAAAGGTTTGCGAGATATCAATGATTATATGAAAGGACGAAGAAGGACATAGACTTACTTTGTATCTTCTTACGAGCTCGTTGAGAAGTTATACATATACCTAGGGCTGCCGAAATTCAAGTTCTTGATCTTGAATTGTATATACATTTTGTCACTGTGATTAACTCGTATTCTAATGACGGAATTAGAGAATATCACGTAAAAATGTGTTTTACCAAAAATATAGATATCTTAGTTTCATAGAAAATGAAATTTGTATGATAGACTATACAGGCATTGGTATCTACAAGCAGTAGGTAGGTACAATTCTAGTAAATGACGATAATCGAAATTTGAGTGGTTCATCAGGAATCGCTTAGTACTCATTAATAATAATCGGGCCGCTATATCCTGATTCTGAAATCCTTAAGCAGATATCCCGCCTGGTTTAATTCAAGTATACATTATAGAGTATATCATATTCCTAGAATTCAGATGAGCTTTACTCCAATGAACTCTTTGGAGATTTTCTCTTAGTGCATATCTACATTTTAAAGAAAACTTACATGCACAGTATCATATTTGTAGACCTATTTCTCCTTTTTATTTTTGTATATTGGAATTAACACAAGTATAAAAAATGTACATTTAAATCTCCCCAAACTTATATAGCGTTAGTTTGCCGCCAAACATTGTGACCGCCTCACTTACCGAAGCACGAGTACGTAAGCGTAAACATCATCAATATTATATGAAGGGCGTTACGAGGATTACATGAAGGCCGTCTTGTTACGACAGTCTTGTGGTTTATGTGTACTATGTCGAATTTGTAAAGAGCTTCATTCCATACAGTGCAGAGTTTCGCGAGATAGCGCACGAACTTATAAACAAACTAGAACTTAAAAACGGTTACAATATTATAAGAGTAGAGATAAAAATAAACAAATGTACACTGTAGAGTCATTATCATGTTTTCATAGTCCCCGCTTCGTTAAACTAAGCTGAGCAGTAATTATAAAGCTCATTTCACCCTGTCCTGTGACGTCACAAAGCGGAACACGCGACGCGGAGCTTACCGTAACGCACACAAGTTCACTCGTCGCCTTAAGTGAGCGCTCTCCACTTTGTGGCGGACGTGACGACACACTAGCGACGCTGTGGCTAATACTTCTGCTGTACACAATCTCTAAACTAAATTGGCAGGTCTATCCTTTTGCACAGGAAGCATTTGAAAGGGATAGCAATACAGCTATACTGTCTGTCGCGTTGTCTTGTTCAAGTGTATTGATTTCCAGTATTACTAGATAATGGTATTTGTACTCATAATGGCATGTCCTTGCCGTCATCTTTAGGGGAATTTTCATCTTCGCCAACTTATAAGCGTCCACAGTAGGAAATAGGTCTCTCGTCTTACATCCCTTGGATCCAGCGGTTAGAGGTTTTAACAAAAAAAGCCAGCAAATGAACAAGTGGGTCACACGTAGTTAAGTGGTTACCGTCGACCATGAACATATGCAGCATCAGAGGAACCGCCAATGCAGGCCACATTCAGGAATTTGTTGGGTAGAAAATTCAGTTTTTATGAAATCATGTAAAAGTCTTAGTCTTTTTCGTAAAAAAAGATGCACTTGTCACGTTTATTCGTTTCTCGTTACGTGACAGACGGACAAAGTACTAATATTAGATACTAGATGCTACTAACCGCGTACACAGTCGTATAGATTTCCAAAACATATCGATCGATTTGCTAAATAATTAGAAATACCTTAAGTCTGAATTGTATTCTTCTTCATTTCTTATTGACAGTTTGACGCACTGTTACCGTTAACTTTAAAAGTTACATGAGAGCCTTCTTTCAATACGAAGCAATAATTCACCTGTCGCTAGTGTGGTCGGCTCCTAACTAGTGGCCGTGTATGTGAAGGTCGTGTCGTCGGCGGACGCGACAGGCGGCAGCGCTTGTCGCGTGCAGGCGCGTCTCCGTGTGCCTTTGCCAACTGTTTGTGAAAACTGTCTCTTTTCTGTGTGCTCGATATGACCAGCGAGTTTTTCTTTGTTTTAATACAACCCGAGTGTAATATTCTAAGTTTCAATGTGAAAATAAAAGTCACTCGTCACAGTCCTCACTCACGCATTACCTGACTTACCAACGCCCAGCCCATACCCTTGACGCTAAAAAGCTGAAATTTCGCACAGAGAATCCCTTATTTATAATGTTGACAACAATGTTGTGAAATTCCCATGAGATGTGGAACAAAGAGGTAGTAAGCGAAGATTTGGGTGGTTTTTGCTTTGTGAAAAATAATTTAAACTGTCCTTACTAATGTTATTATATATTGGAAACGGAACTCTTTAGCTTAATGTATAGTGTTAGATTAGTAACAGAAGTGCGCTGATCTCATTGCTAGTGGATTAACGCCCCGTAGAGTCCTATCGATGTCTCGCGCAGGCAGCCATACAAATTGCAATAGTGCATGACTTACATTGTTCTAGTTTGCAACATTTAGTACTAGCGGATTCACGCAACTTGGACCGCATGTAATGAGATTTTTAAAAACCCGTGAAAACTTTTTGATTTTTCGGGGTATAAGAAGTTCATATCACTCTTCAGGGCTTTAACTGTGCCCATGCAACATCACGCCCATCCGATGCTCCAACCGTCCACATCCATATTCTACCCTACACCGTGTCAATTGGTATAATGTAAACATTATAACGATACTCTATACTTATATTCAAATCTGTTCAGTCATTTACCTAGTAGAGATAGCTTACATCGCGAGGACAGACATAGCCTACTAATTTTTGTCTTTCTGTCTGTTTGTCTGTCTATATGTGCACGCATCACGTGGACGCTACCGAATCGATTTGAACTTAGTATATAATTTATAGTAAATACATAATTTGGATTTGTAGGATTTAATTGTCTTAAGAACTCAGGGTTCTGGCGGAATACGGAATGATATTTTTTGTCAACAACTCCATGAAATCATCATCATCGCGTGCCTTCTTCGAAACGAATATTGGCGATCATCATCCGAAAAGCTTCTCTATTAAAAGCCGCCTCTTTCAACTTCGGGTCCATGAAATATGAACATTGAACAACTTCTATAACTTCCTCCTTTTTTTACAAAGGTTGTATTTTGTCTGTCGTTATGATTCCAAATTACTCACCCAAGTTTGTGCGATGCACACAACAACTGGAAATCTGTTTCAATTTCCTATATACTTTGACTTTGATATTCAACTTATTGCAATACTTATTGGAGTGAGAATATATTTCTCAAATGCAAGTATTTCATATGCGATGGAGCGTTAAGACCTTAAACACGTCGCATCGAGCAAGTGCCGCGTGCTTCACCGAGCAAGGTGCCTTATTGTGAGGCGCAAGTGACGTCACACTTCAAGCCGTGTCTTCCTGTCGACTGGCGTGACGTGTACCTACAAGGAAAAGACATCGCCTCGCACGCCCGCTGTCTGTTACCTGTCCTGTCAAAGGGGATGTAATCAAATGTGAGATCTTACCTACTTACAATATATTTTACTGTCTACATGACTAAGTTAACTGCAGTCTTGCATACCTAAAAAATAATATTGTAGCTTTAATTCGTGGTTTTAAAAAATCAAATGAACGTGCCTAAATTTTTACTGGAGAAATTAAAAAGTAATTATTATTTATCTAGTTTTGAAAGCGTGAATGATTCAACTTTATCGTCATCGATTGATCGATCTTCAAATTTAATGCCAGCTTTGGAACATCTCATAAGAAAGCAGCCAGAAATCAGTGTATAGTAATTGATAGGTACGATATAATACCATTTTTATAAAAACCGGCCAAGTGCGAGTAAGACTCGCGTCCTGAGGGTTTCGTGCTCGGGTAGTTTTCCAACATTTTGCACGATAAATCAAAAACTGTTATACATAAAAATAAATAAAAATCTGTTATAGAATGTACAGGTAAAGCCCTTTCATATGATGCCCCACCTGGTATAGTTATCTTACTTTGAAAATTAAAAAAAATGTTGTAACAATAAATTCGCAGTTTTCAGATTTATTCCTGTACTTGTGCTATAATACCTCCTACCGAATTTCATGATTCTAGGTCAACGGGAAGTACCCTATAGGTTTCTCGACAGACATCAGACAGACAACAATGTGATCCTATAAGGGTTCCGTTTTTCCTTTTGAGGTACGGAACCCTAAAAATTGTCTACTTGAACCAAATTTTAATTTTATCTCTGCATTACGAGTACTTTAGTGCTCAAAGAGCTCTAACTCAAGCATACACGTATAGCGTCGCTATACAGCTCCCCGTATCCCGGCTTGGCGTGATTCACGTCTCAAGCACTTCGCACCGAGCTCGCGGCCACGCGCCAGCTATGACGTCGGGGAATATTAAACGGTACTCCGAGTAAAGGAATTATAATACCACTAACAACCTGCCTGGCGCAGTGGAGCCGGTGCTCTTATGAGGGGGTAGTCCCGGGTTCGGTTCCCAGAAGGGACAATCGGGGAGTTATAATTTCTAAATTTCGGGGCTGGTCTGGTGGGAGGCTACACCATCCTACTGGTAAAACTGTGCCGCTAAACGACTTACCGTTGCGGAACGATGCCGTGTAGAAACTGATAAGGGGTATGAGTTTAATATAAACTACATGCTTAGACAGCATCATCACTTACCACCAGGTGATATCGCAGTCAAAAGCTGTAACGAAATCAAAAAAGTACGCGGTGTTCAATGTTACACATTGTGATATACAGTGTGGGTTCCGAACGTGCCCTGGGTTTAGAAGAAGAAAATGACAAACTGTGAGCTATCGCTTCAGTCGCTCATGCGACACGATCGCAGCCCGGCGGCGGCGGCGGCGGCGGCGGCGGGCTGTGTGCAGAAGCGTTGGATGCACCGTAAATAGTCGTTATTAGTAAATGTTAGTCCTCGCGCGCGCCTCGTGTACTACACTACTGGCTCTTACCCGAGTAGTATTGGAAGTACGTCTTTATCTGCGGGTATGATTTGTTGGTGATTATATACATTTGTCGCAAGTCGTCCACAGCATCATAATATTATTATGAGAATTTAAAATTTTTGAAGTTAAAGCAGAATATGCTAAGTATTTTTAAATTCCTGCAATCTGCAAGTTGTAGACTTAGTGGTTTGAACTGCACGCATGTTACGTCGGTCAGCCGGTTTATCTTTTTATACACATAATAATATAATAGACATGAGGTCGGCGCGTAAGGATTAGTCATGATTTGTCCGCTGGAGATTAGTGTAAGGAGACATACATCCCGCCGCCGCCTCCACTCCCGCAATCATGTGATGTGGAGCCGCCACTCGCTGGAGCAGAGCCGCGTCGCCGCGTCATGTAAGCCGCGGATTACGCGAGCGCGGCCGAGCCTACATATTGCTGTTATTATTTTAACAAATCTTTTATATTTACCCGTACACATTTATAAAGTACTACTTTATCTTTTTAACCCCCGACCCAAAAAGAGGGGTGTTATAAGTTTGACGTGTGTATCTGTGTATCTGTGTGTCTGTGTATCTGTGTATCTGTGTATCTGTCTGTGGCAACGTAGCGCCTAAACGAATGAACCGATTTTAATTTAGTTTTTTTTGTTTGAAAGGTGGCTTGATCGAGAGTGTTCTTAGCTATAATCCAAAAAAATTGGTTCAGCCGTTTAAACGTTATCAGCTATTTTCTAGTTTTCTTGTAGAAAAGAAGGTTAGATACCTAAGAACCCTTAGGTTCATAATATTCAAGTGTCAATTGACAAATGTCAAGCTGTCAAGATGGACGTTGCCTAGATATACATAATTATTTATTTGAAAATGATTTGTCGGGGGTGTTGAAAATTTTTAATTTACACTTGTTATTAATGTGGATTAATGTGCACGCACTATCGACAATTGCGAAGACACATTCACTTTTCAAACGCAAA
This sequence comes from Maniola jurtina, assembly GCF_905333055.1. Taxonomy (NCBI): domain Eukaryota; kingdom Metazoa; phylum Arthropoda; class Insecta; order Lepidoptera; family Nymphalidae; genus Maniola; species Maniola jurtina. The sequence goes on along the minus strand of NC_060046.1, from coordinate 13,479,829 downwards.
TCGAAAAATTGTATGGATTACGTTTTTAAATTCTGATCCTAATCAGTGGATAAAACCTGAGATAACAATAATTTACTTGAGGGAAGCCGCAACTACAGCAGGTAGTATCGGCACATACGTAGTAGGTATGAAAGGAAAATTGAGATTTGTGCATTCAGTTTTTCTCTATAACGAAGATGCCTAAGTACTAGGAAAAGATTTTCAGTAATTTTACGTGAGTTAAATCGATGTGGATCCGCTTGTTTAATGTATCTACACAGGAGTCGTGAGCGATGACTCGTGTGAGCCGACAGATTACGAAAGCCCTGCAGAGCCTACATATTGCTGTTATTATTTTAACAAATGCGAGCCTCGTACGAGGCTCTCGGTCGCTCGCTCTATGAAGGAAGAGTTCCGCCTCTGTACATATTTCAGCCGCGTTGCTTTGATCCTAAATAAGAGATTCTGGAACCTTTTCGGGAATAAGCTGCGAGCTTTATTACAATTTCAGTGAAAGCCTCCCCGGTACCCGCGCTAAACGTAAACATCGTTAAAAGAGACGAAAATCGCTCACTCGTTAATTCAAAGTAAAAAGCTTAAAACGGTGAAAGCCGGCCGAATTAAAAGCTCGTATTATTACTTACGTAGAGAGTTTTATTATTCGATGAGAAGTCAGAGCTCTATTCAGATTTCAAGTGACGACGAAGAGAAAAACTGGTAATTGCAAATGGGAGGTACTCAGTCGTGGCCGAAGCCACCTGTGGCCTAGAACATTTCTTATCGAGCTTCGCGCACGGCATCCCTACCGAATAAGAAAAATGCCTGATCTTGAAGCACGTCGTGCCTCGTCTCGCTCAAAGAAGAGACTTTGGCCGTTCGTTAAGTTGAGAACGAGATGGAAGAGGAGGGAATCTGCTCGAGCAGCTCCATCGTGCTTCAAGCTGATGCTGTTTGGATTAACAACCCACGCCGCGGTAAGCTGCAGCTCACAGCAGCAGAGTGTACACAACTGCATCGCTTCTCATGCCAGTCGGCGAGTGGCGTGGTGCGCTCACTCGCGCTGATTGAAACCGAACAGTGCTTCAAATTCGCAGCTGATTGAGGTTAACTTTGCGGCGCGGCGCTGCAATTGCCGGCAGTGACGCGCTGCTGTAAGGTGTGAGGCACACTGGCCGCAAAGTTCGCTGTATACAAATTGTGCACCAGCTCGTGTGGCGCACAAGTACGACGACGTGACACACTTTGGGGTACTTCGTTTATATTTCCCCGATGACGTCAGGACTGTGATTTTAGTAGTACTAACACTAGCTGACTTGCCCTGGTTTTGATCGAGAAATTGTCTAAGAATATATCTAAGTATACTTACACGGAGTTGTGCGATTGTTCCCGGCGGCCGTTTCATGTCGTTTTTCTGAATTTCACTTAGTTGTGGATATCTTACTAACTTCGTCTGTCGTCTCACATCTATTGTATGTCGAGTTCGATACTCGAATAAGAAGTTTGTTTCCATTTCATCGCAAATGAGGGTCACAAATTAAGGGTTACTTGCTTACGACAAATATTGGAACTTTAAAGAACCTTTTTCTTAGTCTTGTTTTATACCTAAAGCCTACGCTCAAAAGTTTAGGATTTGAATGTTATTTTCTGGCGAGCTTTAGTGGCACTGTGGGGAAAAAGGCCTCGGCTGAAACGTTATATTAATGCTTTTGTCGAAATAAAATATCAGCGCTTTGTGATTTGCGTCGTACGTTATTCGAATATAACGGATATCGTGGGTGAACTTAGTAGCTAAACAACTTCTTAGAATGAACTTTTTTCACAGAAGTCTCAATTTAGAAGTAGGTACCTAATTACTTTCAAAGTGTGTATAATTATTTATCTTTTATTTTTATTGGTTACAGTCAAACGGGTTATATTCTACTTAATATAAAGGTGCGTACTGACCGGAGCATTCGTTTCCTCGTGAGGCGTCACAAGCATATCGGTGATATGATACATTTAACGTGGTTAGAGATACGTCATGATAGAGAGGCGTGTCTCTTTCTAACAGATACTAAACTGTTTGAATGTTGAGTTTGAAACTGTACACTTACTGTATTGTAGTACGAATGTTTCTGCGGGCAGCGCCGCATCATTGTAATGTAAATTGCTCAAAATTGAATTCCGAAGTGTTGCATTACTTGTAAATGCTTTTGGTCAGTAGGTACGCATTGATCAACAGCTGTGAGTCTGCGAAAGTCACTATCTTGTCACTGTGTAACTCACAGAAAAAGTTTTGTTTTAGCTCCCGGTAATTAAAAATCTTGTCGTGAAAAATTCTCGTCGACACGCGAATGTTTGCTTTGTGTCTTAGTTGAATGTTGTCCGCGCACGCCTCGCCGACAGTTAACTAAGTCAACATTTGTGTGTAAGGCCGCCCGCACACTGCAGACCGCTGACGCTGCTCAGATTTCTCGAAACCTGCTTGTTAGCAAGTGGACCACACTAATATTACAAAGGTGAAAGTTTTTGTGTGTATACGTGCCTGTTCGTGTATGTTTGTTACTCCTTCACGCAAAAATTACTGAACGGATTTGGTTGGGAATGGAGTTAGTTCGGTTTCAGAGCGGGCGTCGAAGAAGGCAATTTCCTGCTATAGCTCTGTGTGTTTGTCCGTCGTAATTGTCATTAGACACGAGCGACTAATGCGCCAAGCAAACAATTCCTCTCTGCTCTCCGGTGCAAACGCGCTTTACTGCTAAGCCAGTGCTAATATAGTATTTTTTACTTACAAAAATTCAAACATTAATTAAATAAAGAAATGTTTGGGAAACAAAGACGCCTGAACGGTAACTGGCGATCTTTCACTTACTAACGTCAAGCTTCTTACAATATTCAACATCCTACTCACCTACAGAAAAAGCTATTATAGAAATATACGTACACGCTGCAAAATAATATTTCCCTCAGAGAGATTGCATTTAACTTTATCATTCTGTGTCGCTGTCGTGTAGCACTTCAGAAATAATGTAAAGGCCGACATTTTTACGGAATAAAGTTTAATTATTTGAATGTTGCGCTCGTGTGTCTCTCGCCGCTTCCGACGCGCGACGCCCCGAGCCCTGCCGCCGCTGCGGCGCTGTTCGAGCGAAGGAGACGAAATATGCGGAAATGTGAACATGCGACCTGAATGCTGTTACACGTGAACATCTCCGTCTCGCTCCGGGAAGCCCTAGGGGCCCTGACCGCTCCGCTCGGTTTCTGGAACGAGCTTGGACTAGAATGAGGACTCCGGCGGAGAAAAGTGCTGCTGCCATGATGAAGGAAAACGTTTAACTACGGAAACCTGCCCAGAAGGAAGAAGAAGAAGTAAAGATGCAACGGACTTTGTTACTTGTTTGGTAAAAGCGACTCGGCGCAGTGCTGAGCGCTGTGGCCGGTGTCAGTGGGAAATCATCAATATTATGAGTAGAATGAATGAAAAAAAATATAACTATTCTTTTAAGAAGTCAGCAATATTTAACGTCTAAGTAACTGTTCGAATAACAATTACTTTTTTTTTACGAAATCCAATTTGGCAATGACATCACTACCTATTTCACAAATACGAAAGTGTGTATGTTTGTTGGTGACCCATCGACCACGGCACGGCGGAGCAACGGATTGACCGGAATATTTGACACGGTTATAGTTGGAGAGCCGGAGTGTTTACCGGAAAGTCAAAGACTTTCCACGACAGATACACGTACACAAAGTCGCGGGCATCAGCCAGTGCAATATAATCCTACGAGCTACTTTTATTATAATTTGGCAACAATATCACGCGCTCGCGCGTAGTAAGTACTAGATCTCGAGTAGGTAGCAGCGGAGTCGCCGTGAGGGGTGCGGTGTAGCCTCTCCGTGCCCTCCGCGCTCTCCGTGCCCGCCGTGCTCTCCGTGCGGACGCGGAGTATTATTCTCTGCCTTGGAGTATTATCATACTTCCCCTCTCGTATATGCGTTTTACTCGCATTCCCTTTAGATGAGTTTTCAAAACACTTTAAATAATTGATACACGGTTCCTATAATTTTATTTCATAAAGGGTTAGATCGTTCATGTATTTATTTATGTTCGTACAGAATTGTGCAATACTAGAATGGATTGAAATATTATTATTTTGTGTTGATAGCACCGAGCCACAGGAGTGGGAATCAGTATAAGCACTGCACTAAAATCCGCAGATGAAGTATGTACTTACAGTGGGCTTCATTGAAGGAGTTCGGAACGTAGGTTTATCGAACAATATTCGCTAGTACGGAGTGCAGCGTGACGGAAGAGGCGTATTTGATGTTGCGTTATTAGTTCATTTGTCAATTTTTTATTTCCCACAGAAAAATGAGGTGTTTGCGCTGCCATGGACCCACTGGAGCTGTTTGAGCTGACACCATAGCACATAAACATCGTCGCCTGAAACCAACTCACGTCAAATGACTTTTGATCATGATTGTTGAGATCGTGGCCCGGCCGATATTATAGTTGGGTAAAATTTGTCCCTCAAGCGGAACGCACACCGGCAGAGCTAAGGCGCGGTGCCTTTCTCGTCAATAACTCAAACCATGCTTTATTGTAAGCTTGGAGCGGTGCAAGCACAGTGCATCCTCGACGTTACATTTTCATTGTACCGATGCAAGCTGTATGCCAACGTACATAAAGTTGAATTTAAGCGGTTGTCAAAAATATTCGATGCCATTTCGTAAGCCCTTACATTCGAGAACCTAAGCCGTTACAAACGAGGGGTGTACACTGTACAGTGTTCACAAAACAAATATTCCGACAGAAATGTAGTAATAAATGCCAAAAAACGGCGATTCAAAATGTCATAGAGTCGCGCGATGTGTCGTTGCTATGAATAAAGCCTAATATACGACGGCAATAAAACCGGATTTATTATCCGTAGAGGCGCGGCGCAATCGATGAATTCACGCATGTATTACTCACGTTATTTACCGTCCGTGTACTACCTAACTACCGACGCGCACTTGCTCACCTGTGTAATGTCCCGCTGACCGGATTTCCACCAATTATTACAAAAGTGACTAGTCAACTACGTAGGAGATGTTGCAGTGAACAAGAGTGTAGATACTGGTGCACTCTCTATACTGTCACTCTCTCTCATAGTCCGACTGGATGACAATCTGACTGATCAGCGACAGCGACAACCAACGGAAGAAGAACGGATACACGATATACACCACACTACTTTTGAGGAGTTGTCGACACAAAAATTCAATAACTTTTTTATGGCACAACCCCAGACTCAGATCCTGGATCTCAAGATCCGCATTCGAACAAGCTAGCCACGAGACGTAACAGAGCAGTCCAGTATACAACACCGCACACGTGAACGAAATCTCCGTGAAATAAAACTTGAATGCGGAAACGAATTGCGATGCGTTATGCGATGCGGAACGAGCCGCGATGCCGGATGGCGGAAGTTACGAGCGGCGGACTTGTGAGGCCGCCCGATGCTGCCGCGACACGATCACTTGTGCTTATATGGCTCATATATCAGAGCAGTCGTGGTAGTGGATATGCTTCAAGGAACGAGCTGAGAATTCACATTTTTGTCTGGTTGATGGCTTTGAGGCGATGGGCGATGGAGGGAGTTTTTTTACTCGGTCAAATGAAGATATCCGCGGGACCAGAGAAATCGACATAGCTCAACGGGTTACCGAAGCTGAAGAGGCAATGGGCAGGGTACATAGTGTAACTGAACTAACGGGGTCCTAAGAAACTCTACCCTATTTTTCCTTCGGATCTTTCTAAAGATTACATTTTAAAACAATTTCTTTAAAGTGGCACGTGTATCGTATAGCGGTAGGACCCATTGTAATGTTGTGTCCATAATAAACCAAGAACTTTTAGAGCGTCGGAAATAATGAGTTCATCAGACTTAAACGACTTTACAGAGTTCAAGTATTGAAAATGTGTGATTGCGTATAACATCTCCCATGCATTCGGTCCGGTAAGACTATTGCCAATGCGAACTTAGTTCGAGTATTGAAGGTGTGTTGTTTGTGTATGAATATTTATTTAGCACTTGGTCTGATAAGACAAATGCTAGTTCGAGAATTAAAATATGTGTTCCGCATAGGAACGCATTAAAATATGAAAGGATCATGAGACTGCTCTTACAAGACAACACTTCATATAGAGCCCTACTTATTAGACGTGTGTGTGTGTGTGAGTGTGCTTCTTCCTTCGTAAAGGAAGAAGTTGTGTGCGGCATCATTCACTCCAGTTGGCGTAAAAGGGTTTAGAGTGAATGATGGTACGTAGCTCCACCACGCCACGTACGGTGAGCTTCTGCCTTCCCTTGGTATCCCATCGTCATACTGGGACCCTCAATAAATCAAGAGATCAATATGGCACATAAAATACCAATGAACAGTAGCTCCCCCCCCACACACGTCATCATCCAAATAAACAGCGCAGCGTATGCAAGCATACTTTAGGAAGTGGTGCGTACCACTTATGATCCCACGTTGCAGCCGAAGCTGAAATAGCATTTTTATAGTGGTGCCCTCCCACTACAGACCTGTAATAGGTTTCAAGGTCGGGTCAGACTCACTGCGGGAATATCCACAGGCCTTAACCCAACCTTCAGTATATATGCATTAGCGTAATTTTGTATGGGTATGTTATTAATATTGGGTAACCACCACAAGGTGGTTAAGTATTCCAACAAATGTCAGAATACAAACAGAACAGCAGCATTACCTGCCCTCTGTGGTCAGTCTGTTATTAAAGCACATTAGAATCATCTCAGCAAAGGATTCACAAAGCGCCTAAGACACTAGGGCTCGCCTTAGTTAGGATTGACAAAGCATCAAAGGCACCAGGGTTCTCCCTCGCATAAGTTTCTTCCAACGCGCTCTGTCATATGTCAGATAGTTAATATCACCGAAAGCCATCTCAAGCAAAGATCATCGAACATCCGGAGGACACGCGGTTCTCCCCGCCTGAGCAGCCACGTCGTCAACAGTTCAAACATAAATCGCTTTTAGATCTTAGGAGGTATCGCCCCTATATAACAAATATATCTGTGTAATTAAAGTGGTCCCTTCTATTCGAGTGTTTGCTTAGAATGTTTCTCTCCAAACACCAACTTGGTCCGAGTCTCAACTCAGTATTCTTTAATATAAACTTTATGTATCGCCCCAGTACAGAATTTAAACAAATTAATTATCTCCGCGCATTACGACGTCCGCGCAGGCACCGCCCGCCGACGCAAATGCACGCGGTACCGCTGTGATTTCGACTCTGCTCCGAGCGTTACGACGCCCGCGCACACATCGCTCGCCAACGCAATTCGGCCGCGGTCGATCGCGTCTCTGCATCACCGACATGCGAAACGGTGTTTGCCTCTTTTCGAAAATTCAAAAATTAATTTTATGTTCATATGTGTAAGTACATGTCTACAAGTATTCACTGACCTGATTTTGATAAAATTGAAGTAAAAATTTTAATACAATTTTTTTTTTTTTTTTTTTTTTTTTTTTTTTTTATATATATTATTTTGTAACACTTTGGTGTAAAATGTAGGGTCGTTACAATAGCCATAAAAGCCAATAGATGTTAGGGTGTGAAGACAATGAACAAAGTAAAATGACATCTTGTTTGTTGACAAAAAACGCAGCGTTTTGGAAGAGCAGGAAGTTAAGTCCAGGTTCAAGAAAAGAAGATTGAATTAATTATTATTTTTATTTATTTATTTATTGATAAGGTACACAAAACAGGTTATTACTAAAAAATTATTTAAATATTTTGAACCTGTAACCTTTCACATTGCAACGCGCCGCGAGCTAATAACTGTAGCTATACATAATGTAATTCTTTAAACTTTCATGTTTAGTACAATTATTTGTAGTGATAAAGAAGATAGGAAACAATTTCCAAACGCCTGAAGCCGTTGTCGGAGATTACATTCAGCATCCTTTGAATTTGCCGGCTTCTCGGTAAATAAATTGTATCGTCCTTCACAAAACTAACGTAGAGACAGAGTTTAAAGAAAATATACTTACGGGTGAAGCGCTTGTAATAAAATAGAAAATACAATGTAATAGAGTTTATGTCATTATGTTTTCTCAAAGTGTACATGTTATTACTATTTTTATCAACAGACATTCTGTTTACGACATAAAATGTTTTTTCTTGCAGTTAATTAATTTGATTATGAGTATTTGGGGTATCCATCTTGTCATTGTTCTCTTCGACGATGACGCTCATCTGTTGTGAGTGTAATTATCCAGTAGTGTTAGTATGTGTCGTTTACTGGCCGTATCGTCAGCTCAAACTGTGCGTCCGTGCGAGCAGCGTGCTTGCTGCATTGTGCCGGTCGCCGCAACAGCCCGTAGTTTGCATGGAATCATACTTCCCGCGCCATTGTGGCGCAATCACAATGCGCCGTAACGCCGATGTGTACGTCGGTTTTGCTATTCGATTTACATTAAACTAGTAGGTATTTATCTACTAGGTTTTAGCTACTATTTTGTTCGGTTACGTACGTTTTTCCGTAGGAACCCTAATTTTTCTGGGATAAAAAGTAGTTTACATTTCTCAAAGTCCACACATAGTCTTCTACCTGCTTGCAAAAGTCCTGTCAAATCAGTTTAGCAGTTTTTAAAATGAGCTTGGAAAAACAGTGGACGTATGATTTCAAGTCACTGGGAGTGAGTTTGTGTTCCGAGTAAGATCTAGCGAGAGATTTACGCCCAGCATGGAGCCTATAAGACACAAAGAAGACGACAAAGTTTGGAATTCCAGATATGAAGGCTACAGAGAACAACACTACTCGTTACTATCTCCATAACGCTGGTCGGTAAATATGAAATGAGAGAATGTACTTAGCCGTAAACAATATCCTTTGTTTCCGCTTTATATATCTAAGAATCATGCGAGCAAATGTCTCGGAGCATCGCGCGGGACAACAAATGGCCGGAGGTCTTAATTCAGATCGGATGTTACGGTTATTGCCGACCCCCCTGCGGCCCCCGCTCCCACCCCCTCACCCCCGCTAAGCTCGTGTTACATCCGCAGCGGAGTAGTTACCGCGCCGGCCGCCCCGGGGCCGGGCGTCACATTATTGCCACTGTGGCGAATATACTACACATGTAAATACGCTTTTCTTAGTTAGTTTAGCTTCTTTGGAGATATCTGTTTGTTGTATTTTTAACTTAAGTTCTATAATATATACTGTTTTATAATGTATCTAGATTCTAAAAGTTTTTGAATATCCGAAGCAAATTTTTGTGTAGTTTTTTTTACAGCGTTAGTTTTTAGCGCCTGTATGAATATAAAGCTTCACTTTATATCAGTATCATTGTTATCTTTTGAAATTTTATGTTTCTAAAGTAGCTTGTCTATTTTGAAATGACGCGCCCCACCACCGCAAATAGACAAGCTCTACCGTCAGACTATCGATTGACAATCATTTGTTAGTGCAAATACGCAAATCTGGGAAGCATGTAGAAACAATGGCAAGTACAATACATCCAATCACACTGACCGCATGCCTAGCCCTGCGCCGCGAGCGATCCACTCGAACGATGCAACATCATTTAGACATATTGAATAATCAATAACAATTATATTAATATTTTATATTGAGATTTTATTCATTAGGATGATTGTTCTAAGAATGTTCATTCTACGATTGGTTGTGATTGGCCACAGCGGCCCGTTTCGAGACTATCAATACCATCCAAAGTTATATCTAAAACAATCCTATAACTAAGTAGTCACTTAGCAGAATAATTTAAGTTCTATTCTGTGATAGAATAAGTATAATAACAATGAAATAGGTAACACAAAACTTGACAGACGTCGCAGTGGAATGTTATTAGAGAGCAGTGATCGAGGCTCGGGAGAGCGCGGCCGAAGGGAAGGGAACGAGGAAAATGAGCAAGTTTTTGTAACACACCGCCGGAGTGACGTCACGCACCGCGCGAGCTTATTTCACCGACCTCTCATAATTGTAATCTCGTGCCATGTTGTAATTGAAATGATAAAACTGCGACCGGTATTTATATTGTTATGGTAAACGCTCGCTCTCTGAGTACTTTTTTAATCTTTTAGCATAAAAATGTAGCTGTATTTTAATAAAGGCGTAGGCAGTAATGTGGATATATTTTCATATTATTATTTTTATAAGTTGCTGCTTGTGACCTCGTCCGCGAGGATTTAGGTTTTTAAAATGCCGCGCAATCTCTTTGATTTTCCTAACGTCCATCCGTCGATTGAAGGACAAAACAACAATCAAACACAATAACATTATACAATTTTTCACTACTAAAAAAATGTGTGGTTTGTGTAACGACTGGTGTATTACGTGCGATCAGCATAATAATATGTCAAGAATAAAATTATCTACTTCTTCGTAAATATTAAATAGAGGCTCTTCCGGAATTCGTAAAGTCAACGTCCACCGTTAATTTTTAGTTTGTGAACCATTTCAAACTATTGAATTAACTGAATAAATACACCAAATGTTCATGACGTTACATCTACGTATTTCTTACAAGCTCCCCATACCTGTGCGATACGTTAGTTGCCAATTTGACAAGTAGGATCATCCCTATGCGGGTCGCTAAGTTCGCACAATAACTTGCCTGCACTATGGAACCTCGCCGCGCTGGCTGACACCGCGCCGCTGTCGACGCGAGCTGTTCGTGTGCTCGCCGTGACAGCGTGCATTCCGCCATTTACACACGATCAATTACCTACATTGCCGTTAACATATATATATTAGCTTTTGCGCCGATTCAATAACATCACCTATTCTGAACCGTTGGACTGATTATGGAACTGTCTGACTTTTTTTCTCTATAGGCACATGGTTGACCACAAACACATCTGATGGAAAGTGATGTGGCCTAAGATGGGATGCGTATACCAGAATATGCGTATTCACTTTGGATTTCATTTAATACGTCCAAACGACCCCCCTAATGGCTTGCGCATTATCTTCCCATTCCCCGAAAACCGTCCTTCCATCGAACAAACAATAGAGTATGTGTTGAAGCAGCCCGCACTTCAGTGCAGGACCGGTTTTTTTGTGGTTATACTTATACGGTATATAATATTATACTGTACAGTAAAGGCTCCCAGGCCACGCTGCAGTCCTGGGAATGTAATTTCTTGAACTTTTTAGTTGTTATTTATAATGTAAATATCTCGTAGTTGTGTTACGAATATGATATGCACAGCATCCTCAGCGGTGCGCCGAGCGTGGTGCGTGAGGGCGCTCCGAGCGGCGGGAGGGCTGTCGGAGGGCTGTCGGGAGGTAAGCGGCGGGAAAACTGACGAGCGACACATTACAAATAATAAAATTTTATTTCATAAAAATGTCGGTTTTTGTTTTCTTTCTAGAGTGAATTATGTAGGTAATAAATGTGAATTAACAGGGCTCTCTCCGTCACTCGTTTCATACAATTGTAGTTCCAATTTCATTTGAATATTAAGCAACCAAAGTCCATGAAATTTTGTAGACATATTCTAGAAACTAATATCTGTGTCTGTGGTGTTTTAGATTTTTCTAAAAATATGTAGTTTTAAAATTACAGGGGCTCAAAGATTTGTATGAAAATTTTTAAGACCGCGTAACTTTGAAACCGAATATTTTAACAGAAATCTGGAAAACCACAGACATAGATATTAGTTTCTAGAATATGTCTGCAAAATTTCATGGACTTTGGTTGCTTAATATTCAAATGAAATTGGAACTACGATTGTATGAAACGAGTGACGGAGAGAGCCCTTTTAAGTACATTGCAACGTATTATAATAATAAATTTAACGGCGGCGGCGGAAGAGGAGGAAGAGAAAGTCCTATTTTAAGCCCTAGCTTGATACATAGTGTAGAAAACTATATTATATGAAGACATACAATGAAAACACAGCTTAATATAAAAGCTAATTTAAGATGCCGAACTTGTGAAACAGTTTTAACATAGTTGTCTCGAAGAAACGGGGAACTTAGCGAGAGAACAATGCAAAGACTTGGGAGGTAGTTAGTGTAAGCGAGGGTCAATCTGATTACTCCCTCCTGACGTATACGGAGCGGAGGCACTCCCGCGCGATCATGTAACTCCTAACTAACTACATCGCTGAAAGTTTGCGGAGCGCGCGCGGCGCGGGGCGCGGGGCGGCCGCAGGCGTGAGGCACTGTACAGCTAATAACTACGCTTTGTAACACTCATGATTTGTATATTTACTACAACAGGGAACTTCTTGGTTAACTTTGTCATTCACATTGTTAACAGTTTTTAAACGTTACTAGTTTTTTCCCGGGAAAAAGTTTGTATCTGAAAGATATAGGCTTAAATAGACGAACCTCTAAAATATAAACTAAGTAAGTAAGTAAGTAGGTATCTAAAATATTATTTATGTCTTCAGAAATGAAATGAATCGTAATCAAATCAAATCACCAAGCTGCAAACCCTGGTTAATATAATAATTAATTAATCCTTCAATATTAGATGTAGGCACCATCCTATTACAAAAATTATGAAATCCCGTCTCGGAGTAAATTGAGGCTCCTCAAGAAAGCCGCCAAATTTTTTCTATCAACATTTACACGAATGAAAAAATTTGCTGAAACCTTTTAGAATTTCACTCCGGGATCTAAGAAGTGAAGAGGCGGATGAAAGGCGTGGAGAGGGGAGGGGGGGTCATTACCTAATTGGGAACCACTAATGAGATCCGAACAATGCAAATATGCGTGACCCACTGCCAGCATCCAACCAGCGACGCGGCGCACAATCCCGGGGTCTACATACAAAATACATAATGTGAGTCAAGAGAATAACAGGTTTTACAAGATTTTGAATTAATTAAAATATTTCTAAGAATGTCTGTCGTTTGATCTCACATGATAGTCAGAGTAGATATGCCCCACTAGTCCCGAAATTGTTTGGGGTCCTTTTTAGGCTTCCGTACCTCAAAAGGAGAAACGGAACCCTTATAGAAAGAATCACTTTGTTGTCTGTCTGTCCGTCTGTCAAGTCTGACTCGCACTTGCCCAGTTTTTCAATGGTAAACGACACGTTATGACTCTCAAGTCTTCATTCCTGTATCCATGCAAAAATCACGTCGATCCGGTCTCCAGTTGCGGCCTGATTAAAGAACAAATCAACCGACAATCCCACTTTCGTATTAATCTTAATCTTTTGTAAGGGTTAATAATTATGGCAGATTTGATTGATTTTAAAACCCACTTCTATGAATTTTTTGAAAATACCGAAGCAAGCAAAGCGCTTCGTACGTGTGTGCATATAAGCTAACGAATAACGATACATTGAGTTTGAGGATAAATATGTGAGTGACGAGCTTAGTGTTCACGTTTAGGATAAGACAACCATATTTTATAGTGGTGGTGATGATACAGTCGGCCTCATAATTCGAGTAACAATCCCGCGAAACTATTGCATTTAAAACCTGTCCCACTTATGAACTTTTTCTATAAACACGCCACAAGCACCTAACGCATGTGCATAAGCGTGCCACGCGAATATGATCATTAAGGTGTTAAACGACTTAAGGCCTTTGACTGTACATGTAACCTGTGCAGGTGAAATCGATAACAATGGTGTAAGCGACGCACTGGTGCTGCATGTAGGTAATATCGCGAGTGGGAAGGATTTACCGATGCAGTTGGAGCGGCGCCAGCGCGATTAACTCGCGAGAAAAATTTATTAGCTCCGTACTATGCCGCCGCGATATATGCCCGATATATTTACGATATACGCGATATATCCGCTCCGATAACTCGCTGCCGGGTACTACCTACGTGGTGTGTAATTCTAACTTACTTATCGTCGCTTGAGTTCTAGCACCGGTTTCAACATTTCGAAGCCCTTCGCCAGAGAATCAAGGGACGCGTCTTTCAATTGACGTTGACATGCATAATATTATGACTTGTTTTGTTATTAACAAGGCTTTCATAACTCACTTTAGCTATATAACGATACTACATAGCTTATAATCTCAAACACAACTATGATCTGAGGAGTTATCACTGATCGTACAGAAGGTGACAGTGTCAGTCCACTCTCGGGAAAACCCGGATAGTCGTCCGATCAGCTCAAAATTCCTTCAAAAGTGTGGGCAGTACGCGCAGTGTGGGCAGTACGGGCAGTGTGGGCAGTACGGGCAGTGTGGGCAGTACGGGCAGTGTGGGCAGTACGGGCAGTGTGGGCAGTACGGGCAGTGTGGGCAGTACGGGCAGTGTGGGCAGTACGGGCAGTGTGGGCAGTACGGGCAGTGTGGGCAGTACGGGCAGTGTGGGCGTGCACGCGTCGGTCGCGAGTAACAATGCCGTGCGATTTAGCGCTTGGAGTCGCGCCAGGGAAGGCCGATTACGCGAGAAAAATTGAAAAGCCGCGCTGTCATAGTTTAGTTATCATAAAGTTCGGCTCTACATGGTGGCGCTTGCGATGCATGCGTTGACCGACTGTATGGCGCACTGTATCGCGGGTTCATATCGAGGCTTACCTGTTACCTATTGTACGCATCATAAACTAAGTACTTATACTGTGCTTATCTCCTATTGTGAGCCAAGTTGGTGCGTTAGTAATCATTGCATTTGATATTAATATAAAGATAAGTACGTACTGTATCACAGAGACGTTATACATATCTTCTGTGACAATATACCAACAATAAAAAGTAAGTTAAGTACGCAGATAAGTAATTGTTAGAAAGTAGTTTGTTTAAGGTTTTTTCTATTTTGTTAGTAGCTGTTCTGGATTAAGTTTTGTTCTTGTTAAGTATATTTTGTGTTGCGCTGTAGTTTTGTACCTACATATTTTAATCGTGCATGCCGAGTCCACATCGAGGAGACACAATTGCGTACCGTTGTCCATGTATCATCTTGTATTTTTTTTTTTCAATTGTAGTCAGTTTTGTAAACTGATTAAAAAAAAAGGAATTGTTTGGAGATTAAAATAAATTAATAAAATATGTACATAATCTTTGTCATCCATATCTATTACCACTATAATCGCTCGCTGCGCAGCATAAACTTGGTTTTAACTTTTTGGTTTTAACTTTGGGTCCAAAAACTGCAACGAATGAAGATTTTTCTCACGTTCTTCCACGTACCGGTATGTTTGAAACTAATTTTTAGAAGTTTTTTAGATAAAAGGAATGTCTTTAGGAGTGAAACGATTATATAGAAATAGATATCTAGTGCATTAAGCAGATGGAGTTATGGCTGCTCGAATAGTGAATAAAAAATATGATAGTAGAGTTTAATATTCAAACATCATTTCCGTAACATAGTGCTCGAAATGAAAAATGTTTGGCTGCTTGTATCGCGTGTACCAAAGCTCTCATTTGGTGCGCATTCACGCTAACAGGTTTACGTGCACCCCAGCTCGCTCCATGGCAGTATGTGCCGCTCCGACCGACAGATGTTGGGAAAAAACAAATTAAAGCTATTCCAACATGCCGCCATATCGTGCTCATCCATTCTAACTTTCAGTAAATATTTACATCAAGCTGTAATATATAATTATTTCTGATGGTGAAACTGACTTCTACAAGTGGTTATTAATAAGTTAATTAAAAACAAGACTATGCTGCTGCTATATTGATTTTTTTCAAAAAAGTTCTTGCAAGTATCTCACTCGGGATGGTGTTGGGAATTTAATTCCTCTTCCAAATCCGTTCAGGCATTTAGAATTTTACTCAAATCTTCCGACGCCTCCCCGTTCAGTTTGAAGACCGATGTTGGTTTTTTTCATATCGATACGACGATAAACTCAGTAACTGATACTGATGCTAAGCAATATAATTATTATGTCATATTAACGTACATATCGAGCCCTAGAAACTTGGATTTTTTTTCATGCAAGTAGGTTATTCCTATAACGTACACCCGGACTAAAAATAATTTTGAGCAATTTTAATAAAATCCTTAAAACTTAATCCATACAAGAACGACGTAGCGGGCACAGCTGCTAGTCTCTAGGGTGATTTTTGTTGCATTTCATTATGTATTTATTTAGATTGTTATATAGGCTACGACAGGGCTGGTTGTCCGCGTCGGACAAAATTCTCATAAAAATAGTTAAGGTAATTTAAAAACCAGGTGTATGGCTAAAAGTAATAATTATGCATCCGTGCATAAGTTTTAACACTTAACGTCTTCCGAAACAAAATTAGGTACAATTAGCTTCTAAGACATTATAAAGCGGTAGTTTAAAAGCGCAAGCGTCAGTGCGGAAGTGAGTCCGGGACAGCTTGCGAGCCGAGCTCAGGAGCGACTAACTAGCGAACTTTCCGGTATGTGAGCTCGCGCGCCCGCAAGGGCGCGGGAGAGGCACGTCCGAGGCAATGGCCTCCTGCATGCGGGATCTTCCGCCTGGCGTGACTACGCCAGGGTCCTTGGGTTGGCCCATGGGCCTACGGGCTTTCCTCCTCAGTGAGGAAGAGGGAGTTGAGAGCGGTCCTCACGCCGTCGTGGTCCGACCTAGCCGGGTGGAACCCGCTTGTGGGAAGCCCAGCTGGGTGGTCGACGTGTGCGGAGGACGCGCTCCGAGGCATCTATGTGGCGCGGTTCTCTTCTTCCTCCTGTCTGGCGTCCTTGGTAGGCTGGGCCTCACCGGTGAAGGCGGCGAGTCGTCGCAGTCCCTCCAGGATGCGCAGGAGTGGGTCTTCCCCGCCATTTTTAATGGCGTGGAAAACGTCTTCAAGAGTCTCAAACGCCACGGCTTTGATGGCCGCGACGCTTGGTTCGGCGGTCCTTTTGGGCTGGGGCGGGATCCCCTCGGCAGGTCTGGGCTTCTGCGCAGGCGGCGGCGAGGGTGCGCGGGTTGGCGATGTCGCCTTCCTGCGGCGACGACCTCTCCTCTTTCTGGCAGGAGCTCTCTGCGTGGCCTCTCGTGGCTTCGGGTCGTTTGCAGGCGTCCGTACCCTGGAGCCGGTGGTCTCGGTGCGCGGCGGCGGTCTTGGGACTGTAGCCGCGACAGTGCCCGCGCGTCTGTTCCGTGCCTCCTTGCGGAAGACGGGACAGCCCACGTGGTTTGCGGGGTGGCTGCCTCCGCAGTTTGCGCAGGTCGCCGGGTCCTCTCGGGGTCTTGGGCAGTCCCGTGCGCTGTGCTCCTGCGAGCAGATCACACAGGCCTGGCGCCTGTGGCAGTGCGTTGAGGCATGGCGGAAACCCTGGCATCTGTGGCACTGAGCGGGACCCTTCTTCCCTCTCCATGCCTCGATGCGGACTCCCCCCATGCAGAGCAGCTCGGTGACTTCGTACACTGCTGGAATGGTGTGTGGGGTGCGGCGGAGCATGGCGAAGAAGAGGCAACCTGGTCTGCCCTTCCTCGCCCTGATCTGGCGCACGTACTCCGGCTCGAACCCCAGCTGGCGGAGTTCGTCTTCTATCTCTGCCGGCTCGGTGTTGAAAGGAAGGCCGCGGATTGCGACCTTCAGGCTCCTCTCGGCCGGCAGTGAGTAGGAGAACCAGGACACGCCCTCCGTCTTCTCCAGGGCGGTGAGGTACCGCTGGACGAGGCGGAATTCCTGGTCTTCCTGAGGCGTGAATCTTATACCCTTTCCGTAAGGGCGAGCTGCTGGGTTTCTACCCAACTGGAGCTTAATCTGTTTGATGTGGTGCGTCCAGTTGGGCAGATTTTCCACGATGAGTGGCGGGTAGCGAAGCTTTCGCTGTTTCGTCGGGGCTGGGCCGCTCGGTGGCGCACCGCCGGAAGGGGCGGCGGCGGCGGGCTTCGGCGGTGGCGTTGCTCTCGCGCGGTCGGCGTAGGAGCGTGGGGCCGGCGTCGGAGCTCGGGTGTCGTCCGACCCAGAAGCTTCGGCTGTGCGTCGGGGCATCTCGTAGCGGGAGGGAGGGGTGGTCTTCGCAACCCGTTTCGCCTCAGCGGGCGCGTCCTCCTCCGAGTCGGTGCGCTGCCTGCGGCTGGGGAGCGCACGGCGATCTGGGCCTTCCAGGGCCAGGATGGCGGCGTAGTAGGCGTCATCCTGCCGAAGTCTAGGCTGGACCGTTGTCTCGCTGTCCGCCACACTGTCGTCGTCGAGCAAGGGCATCGACAGCGGGCGCGGCGCGGCGGTTAACGCGGCGGGCGCGGGTGCGGCGCGCGAGATGTGCGGGGCCGGTGGCGCGGCGTACGGCGCGAGAGCGCGCGTGACGGAGCCATACGGGGCTACAACGTCGGGCGCACTCGCGGGTGCGGCGCGTGATGCGGGTGCGGCGCGTGGTGCGGGCGCGGCCGGAGGCGCGGCGCACAGCGCGAGGTCGCGCGTGACGGAGCCGGTCGGGGCTGCAACGTCAAGCGCACTCGCGGGTGCGGCGCGTGATCTCGGATCGCGAGCATGTCGTTGATGGTGGCGGCCCTGAGAAGGGCCTTTGGAGGTGGATGGACGGCTGTCCATCCTCGCGCGGCTCTAGCGGCGCGTGGGAGCGGTCGTCACGCCACCCAATCGATCACCGGCTGGTGAGATCGGGCATCTCCGGGGTTCGGGCTTCTCCTCCGCGCAGACAGAGCGCGCGGGCGAAAACTGTTGGAGCTTTTTCTCAAAAAAAGTCTTCAGTTTTCTTTACGGTGTAGGGTGCGTGCGTAGTGGACGACGTAGCCAATCCAGCGAACTTTGTCGTCTCGGAGACTATTATTCCGAACTTGGGAAAAAGGAGCTGTCAAAAGACTATTAGCGAGCTAAGCCGGGGGCATTAACTAGTTAAGACAGCGCACCGCGCGCCGGGGAGGAGGGGGGGGGGGGGGGGGGTCTGAGTTTGCGAAAAACCTTCCGTCGTTAAAGGAATTACGAAGAGAATGGAGATGTGTTTTATTTTTACTTAAGTTACTAGTTAGTGATGAAAGTTAGCTTTTGCTACTGACTTTCATCACATTATCGACCAATAGACGTCTTCGTCTCTGGCAGGTCTTCCACCGCTGCGCTGTCCGGTGCACGGAACTACACGCTCTATTTGCTGCTACGTCATTGATTTTCATCGGTTTGAGATAATATTATTCATAACGATAATTAAGAATTATGGAGTATATTTTTAGTTTAATAAATAAACAATTAATTATATTAGTCTCGTGCGTGGGTAACTGCGATAAAATCCAAGCAATTTTTTCATTTACATAATCTTCAATTAAACAAAGTACCTATTCTATAAAAAACTACGAGGTATGTTTAGGGCCATTTGAACGGTGTAGGTAGAGTCAATAAAGTAAAGTAATATTTAATATTCATGAAGTCCGCGCTACACGTTGTTTTGCGGCTGTCAGTAATTAGTAGAGGGCAGAAGGAGTCAAGTATTTAGTGGAGCGCTGCAACAGCGCGCGGGAATTTGTTCGCGTATTGGAGCGGCTCCATTACCATAATTGTTCCGAGTCCGAGACTGCTGCGAGCCACGGAAACGCGCACCGGCGACGTCATGCGAACGGAGCGGGCAACGTCTAACGTCTCACAATGGAGACATTTCCATTTATTTCATTTTCCGATAGTTTAAAAACCATTAATAGTTCACAAGGCACTAGAACTGCAAGTGAAAGTGCATTGTGCATGACATCAAACGAGCGAGCGGCAGGCAGGCGCTGGGCTCACGCGGCGCGGGAGCGCGGCGTGTGGAGTCCCTACGAGAGACCCGTATCCAGCAGTGGACTCCATAATTGGTTAATTGATGATTATGATGATGAAATAAAATATAAGCAACCAAAATATGAAGGAATCATTAAAATATCCCAACGCGCGTACTACACTCCAGCTGATTAAGTCGCAAGGGTCAAACTTGATCTGGAGTTGCCGCGACGCTAGCGCCCCCGGTGAGCTCGTGCGTCCAACTTTACATTTTCAATGCGCGCGCTGACCGGCGCGCTGCGGGCAGTCGTTACACTTCCTACAAGACAACGAGCTGGAACTTGAATGCCAGCACACTGCAAACTGGTAGCCCCGCCCCTACAGCAGTTGTCTGTCTGCTAACTTCCTCGTATTATATTTACAGAGCGTACATTCTTAGGGATAGATCAAATAGACAGAGTGGTGTGGAGTCGAGTCTCTTTGATCCTTCAGCTTTTTTGGCATACTTACATCATATTATACTGCCAAACTACGCTCATATCGAGTTGTTTCAAATATTGACATCGTGGCTCGGCTGTGTTGCAGCGCCTCCAAAGCACAGGTAGTCGTCTCTTAGATCTACGTTGATCTATCAGTTAGTCAGTTTATCCTTTTATAGTTATAGTTTAGCCTATAGTACGTATTCCAAGAAATGAAACCCGTCTCCGATCGGGTGAGCTAATTTGTTAGAAACTTCGTATAACTCCAGCGAGTAGTTAGCGCTACACAAACATCTTCCAGAGAAGCTGAGACTCTGTCAAGTCGAGCGAGCAAACAGACACGCGGGTATTGACGGAGCGCTCGCCGCTTCCGTCTGTGTGATTCATGTTCGCAACTAGTTGCTAGGATTTACATGAATATTAATATGGTAATTGAGAGCAACGACCTTAAGTGTTCCTCCACACTAGCGTTACTCCAGCGAAGGCGTTCGTCGAACGTATGCGCAGCGCAGACGGAGCGACAACGCACCCGGACACTGTAGCCTGTGCTCAAACGCATATAATGTGTGGCACTAGCGCACCGTTACTTAATATATTACTGTGTAACAGTGCGCTAGCGTTTAAAATAAGAAAAATATTTGATTTTTTTTTTTTATATGTTTATATTATTCTACATAATAATATGTGACGCGTGCGTCGCGTAGTCATGGTGATTGTGTTGCGCATACGTATGTTTTACAAACGCCTACGCTCGCCGGAGAAACGCTAGTGTGAAGAAGCTATAAGGTCTTGCTACCAAATAAGAAATATTAAGATGCATAAAAGTTTAAATAATTCGCAGTAAAGGTAACGATACCTTGTTGCGTGTTGCGTCGGTCTTCTTCAAAGCGTTAATCTCAAAACCGTAAGACTCGAAGATAAAACTCTTACACGTATGGTCACCCGTACCAGGCCAAGGTCAGTTAAATAATATAAAAATAAACTGAATTAAGCAACCCCTAAGTCACGTAAAGCATGTATTTCTCAACATAGACAAAACAACGTTGAATAAATTATTTTCGACAACAATGTTGCGTTTCAGGAGTAATTAATTTAAATGTATTAACAGATAAATACCAGTAGGCAGGATAAAATAAAGTATAAAGAGGAAGTCAATAAACTCGTCAGTGTTTGAGGAATGAGGCGGATCCGGCGTTTTTTAATTAAATCACAGCGGCGGATCACTTGCTTTGCGACGGCCCTTCACAATTACACGCGGCCCTTCCGCCCGAGAGCTGGTGACAGTTCGAGGGGAGGACTCTGATGCACTGACTGTTAGTTGAAGACAAAGCAACAGAGCACACTCTCCATATTTTGAATAGTTTTATACCTGCAGCTAGTAAATTGTGGAGAAATTGCTACAGTCTCAATATTGTTGTGTTTGGCCGAACTATTACTGTGACAGTGGGCTACGACCAATAGAATAGAATAGAATACATTTTTATTCAAATAAACTTTTACAAGTGCTTTTGAATCGTCAAATAAATAATTTACCACTGGTTCGGAATATCATTCCTACCGAGAAGAACCAGCAAGAAACTTGGCGGTTGCTCTTTTCAATTATTGTTCAATATACAATAATATTAAATACTATTAGTTAGTAATTATGTTAGTCAAACAGAGGTAATTGCAATATTTGCCTTATACTTATAATACAATATCTCGGAACGCTCCTGGCGCGCGGCGCGCAGCGTGACGCGCGATGTTCCAGAGTTCGCAAAGCAGCACGACTCAAGTGCTGCTGGCTCACTGGTATCGCGTGGCAAATTCATCTCATTCATTCATTAAATCTAAAAATATTAGGTACTTTTTTGGCAAGCGTATAAAAAGTCAGAAACTTACAGAATTTGGTATACATACCACACGTCGGTTTAGTGTCATCAAGGTAAGGTACAGGAAGTATACTCCGAACTAGATTATAGTCAAAGTACCTCATCAAAGTGTTCCGCCAGCTCTTGATCCGTTACATTTGTTGGTTATTTGAATCTCCCTCGCGACTCGTGAGGCCTCTTTGAATGGAATGAGTTAATTTGGACGCCGCCATCCTGCCGACTGGCTCGAGGGTTCGGTTATTGCGTTACACGCTGGTTACCCCGCTGCTGGCTGCTGCCTGCGGGTGCGGGTGCGGGTTGCGGCTCGCGCTCGGCCGCGTATTTGGGTCGGGCTTGTTCTAACGATCAAACTTGTTATTGTTCCTACTTCGTTAGCGTTTAGCTCTTATTGTAGCTGAAATAAATTTCATGCTTTCTCAAGCAAAAAAGTTTGCGCTTGGTAATTTAATCCTTTATAATAGGTGCATATCCGGAATCCTAACATTTTTCACACCTACAAATTATTAAAATATAATCACTTATATATTTTTATGGGCACGTAGTAATTTGATGCTACCGCCACACCTACGCGTCATAAGCACAAGATGCAGGACGCATTGCACGAGCGTCCACGAAGCAAATCTATACGTGAAGACGTAGTAATCGCGTAGGTGTGCAAGTTAATATCATGGGAGACGACTGCCACGCGGCTGATGTTCTCACTTCGTAGTGGCTTTGATCGCGCAGGTTTGGATGAAGCTTAGTAATAATTTGTTGGGTATATTTTATTGACTGACTAAGCCTGTTTCACTTGTGTGAAATTTCCAAAAAATATTTCATAGTGATGATCTACATTTTAGAGGAAAAAATGTTAAATCTAGAAACTTGAAGCTTAGGCTTGAGCTGTGCGATGACATGATTCCACTTAGTCTCTACTTCTATAAAATATAAATATGTATCAATATTGAGAATTATAAACTCAATTTTAGTAGATATCAAAAAGAAAGTCACGAGTAAAGCTCCGAGTATAAGATTCTCTATAACAAGATATTTATTGCTTTGCATTGAGACTTTATCGGGCATGAAGTCTCCATTTTACAGCAATAAATATGAATATGCTGAGCACATGACACTGCACATCGGCCACGCGAGTGCTGCGTGCGCGGAGCACTACGCGCGCGTACATCGATACGTTTCCTCCCTCAGGTACTTGTCACGAGTAGTTCGCCCTTTTCACGAGTAATCATTTTCAAATAAAAATCCCTCATGAATATTTAACTAGTAGTCTAGTAGGGGTGTATTGAGACATGTACCTAGTGCCCCCCCCTGCCCGCGTCGTCGGGGGAGGGGGGAGGGGGGGCGCCGCGACGTCTTTGTCCCTATTGTTTGTGTGTAATTGTCTCGAAAGCTTTGATTGGGAAAAAATATTGCATTATGCGAGTGAGTGTCTTTTCGTGAAGTTATAATTAATTTTCCTGTCTTGGACTCTTTGTTTTTGTGTCTTTGTTGAAGACGCGAGTGATCAGTCACTAGGCTACTTGGATATATTGAGTAGCGTTAATTAAATAACAATAAAGCTTTGTACTTACAGTTGTTGTTGAGTCTTGCGAGAAGGTTTCTGTTTTTATGAAATTTTATTATTAATGTCTGCTTATTGTTTGCGAATTGAAAAAGTTGCACCTCAGTCGTTTTATTTTGCGTGCGGTTGTGTAGAGAAGAGAAACGGAAAAAAAACTCGCAAACTCAACAATTTCATAATAATATGAACAGATGATTAAATATATTTAGAAGTTGTACAGATTGTTTATATTATATCTTAAACCAAATTAATGTTCGGTTTTATGAATAGGTAATATACGTAACACGTATAGGTAGTCGCTGGAACGTAGGCAGGTCAACAGTTTTGATGATTTTAACTAAACAATTGTTTTATATATGGAAATGAAAATATAAGCAGTAAAAATCAAACATCCAGCTATACAAACTGCGCGCCTACGTAGACGAAGCATTGTTTGAAATTCCACGTAACGCGATATCTCGCACTAACTAACAACTAACCCGGCTAACCCGGGTAACCCCCACTGCCCCGCTCGCTGCGTGTGATGCGTAGCTTTTGAAAACTTGCTTGTTTTGCAGAAAAATATAATATTTCAACTCCACTCTACTCTGGTGCGATTCAATTAAAAATATTTGCGTTTTTCATAAAAGCTTTACTTTTTTAGAACCCTTTGTTAAAAATTTTGGCAGCGTATTGAAAACAGACTAATAGAGAGAGCCAGCGCGTGCCAGACCTTCGTTATTTTATAAAAGCTGAAAGTTTCTCTGCGTATTGTCCCTCGCACAGGGAGGAACGATCAGCGACTATGAAGTTTGATGCATGGCGGCTTTGGGACACACAGATCGAGGAAGAGTATGCTAAATCTTAGCCATGCGTATAAGGAATGCAGACGCAAAATGTTTCATGCGTGTAGCTGGAATCATGACATAAGACGCCAGGTGCGAGCGAGAGCACACAAGGAAACACGTCACAGCGCCGGCTCCGTGCTGCGTCGCTCCACACCACTCGTCCTTATCTCCACGTTTATCAACTGAAGGGTCTGCACAAACACTGATACTTTGCTGTCTTGTCGCCTAAGACATTCCTCATTTTCTTCACTAAACACTTTTAAAAGTGTTAAAAAACGGATAGGCCGTAAAAAGTTAGCACACAAAAAGATAAAAGACAGACACACTTTCGCATTTATAATATTAATATAGATAAGTATGGAAATATATAGTGCAAATGGATAAAATAGATACCATTTCGACGCTATACCTATAAAAATATTTTCAAACTTAATAAGTAGACCCTAAAGTTTGCAGCTTAGGTACCTACTGAACATGACATTCTAGCCATCGAATAAGTTTAGTTTCTAAACAACACAATACCAATATATTTTCCATGCACGTATTTCTATACATTTACATAAAGTGTTCAGTTATTTCTTAATGTATTGTTTTGATAGCGCAACCCCCAGTTGTTACAGGTCGTAACACGTAAATAGTGGTCGAAATCAGCCATGATTTATATAATTATCCGCCCGTAGTCCGAACTGGGCGGCACGGCTACGCTGGTCTATGCGAAGTGTATAGACGGCGGCCGGCAGCACGAACATAAAGATGTGTTGGCGTGCGGGACCGCATTAGGGCGACGGAACGCGCCGACAGGAAAATACAATGTTTTTTTGGGTTCGGTACCTATTATTCCCCCGATGAAAACATTAACTTACACATCAAAGAACAGTTTAATGCCTCTATTAGAAAAAAGAAACTGCGGTTTAGGCATGAGCTTGGATATGTGAGATTAGTTGGGCAAATAGTGCCGTAAAACTTAACGACGCCTTCAGATCTTTTCACTATTGATATACACTGATTGATTTACCTTGGCTCGTACGAGAGCTTGTATCAACTCGTACAATAAAAACAAAGTCCTGACTCACGTACTGACTGACTCTGCAATGACTAACCATCCCGTCCAATCCACTTTCCTATGTATTTTTAATATAGGTACCCTTAAGTCAAGAGTGAATAGGCATCTTCCAGGCAAAAAATGTGTATTCCATTTATGTAACGAATTGCGTTAATATTGCAAAGTACTAGTAAGCCCCAATACATTATCATTTAATGCTAATATTGCCCTGAAGTGAGCCAATAAACGCGCAAATAAAGTAATCACTTACATAATAAGTGAGCGAGTAATTCCGCTGAAAGCTATGCCCATTAGTGGGAGTTATACCGTGTTATAATACTGGGCTATAAAAATAGTTTAGTTAGTGCGTTTAGCTGTTTATGCGTGTATCAAGCAATAACCTATGAGCCGATTGCCCAAAGCTCTAAAATATTGTCCTAACTTTATTAAATTATTGGGTAGCAAGAACTTTTACTTCGAGAAACAATGACTTTAAAGTAAGTTTTCAGTGATCATAAGACTGGAGTTGTGTCAGCAGCCAAATTTGTATGAACTCAAATCACGACATCAGGCCATCTATATAAAATTACAGTCCCTTATTTAACTTTACAGGCGAATGTTAAAGATCATAGCTCATTAGAGGTACCTGGCACCTGAGCAACGCACGGCTCGCCTCGTTCGCTGGCGCTACGGGTTGATGTAGTGAGCGTATTCTCTAATAAGTCCACATAATAAATATGACGAGGCGGTGCAGGTCGGGTGCCGGGCGGCTCTAATAAACTATGACCTTTAATCTGACTTTCATACATCGATGCTTTCCTACGCACGATCGCAACGGAAACAAACTAACGGATACTGGATTTGACATCACCATATAATTTTGGCGGATTTTTGTACAGTTATCTTGAACAGCAGATTTATCTCAATGTTGATGCCACCAAAAACTTACTACAATTGTGCATAAAGGAGACAATTTTTTTTTTGTATGGGGAAGAGGCCCACCAAAAGTTGTGGCGTATATTCATGAAATGCATGTTGATTTGTTCCTTATGATCTGTGTTTTACAATAAACTTTTATGGTTTTAGGCATTATAGCCCAGTGTGAGGTGTAACGGACAGCAACAGCTAGTGCGCCGGGTGTCCGCAGCGGGCGCGGTGGCTGCGTGGGGCGGAAGTGCGGCGGAGGCGAGTCGGGCGAGGTCTCCGATGACTCAGCGTTGCGGGAAATCCGAATTAGTATAGATGCCAATGCCTCTTTGCTATGAGTAATTTGCTGTCAGCAAAGCTTAGTTGTTAGGGTTCCGTATCCAGATGATGCCAACGGAATCCTTGTAGGTTCTAAATTGCCGCAGTCCGTCCGTTCATCTGTCAGCGGGCTGTATTTCATGAACCGTTATAGGTAGAGAGCTGAAATTTTCACATGATATGTACGTATTTCTATGACTGTTACTTCAACAAAAATAATGTTTTTTTTTTAATTTCTTGTAGGACTCGCACTTGGCCAGTTAAATAAATAACGAAATACAATACAAGACCTAACCAATATTTGTTAATAAGTTCGTTAGAATTACTAAATGACAGTGCTCCTACAAATTTTGTAGGAGCTTCCTTCCTTCCTTCAAACTAGAAATGAATCTAAATATTAAAGAATAGTTCTGGCTCACTAAGTGACCTGTGGTTAAGCTAAGTGACTGACTAAGTGGCTGGTCTAAATGACTAGCATAAACCTTTAGACCTAGACAGCTGGAATTTTGCAGAGGTTTACTTTACAATATAGACAAAGGGGTTGGTTTTTTTATCGGATCTAGAACGCGGGTGGTCGCTAGTATATTCAATAAATTAGGTACCTACATCCATTACATAGTATCTACATTTTCAATTATTGCCAGTCGAAGATTCCTATTTAACAAAGCCGATAATAATGAAACCTGTGCACTGTCTCTCTGTCACTCTCTCTTACACTCTCTCTGTCATATTACATCCATACTTTAATATTATAAATGCGAGAGTGTGTCTGTCTGCTACCTTTTCACGGCCCAACAGTTTAACTGATTTTTACGAAATTTGGTACAGGGTTAGCTTATATCCCGGGGACGGACATAAGCTACTTTTTATTCCGGAAAATTAAAGAGTTCCCACGGGATTCCCAAAAAACCCATCCGCTTAACCGATTTCTATGAAATTTGGTACCGAAACTTACGTCCCTGTAATTGACATAGGCTACTTTTTATCCCGGAAAATCGAACAGTTCCCACGGGATCTTTAAAAACCTAAATCCACGTGGACGAAGTCGCGGGCATCCTCTAGTAAACAATAAAGTCGTTAAAAAAATAATTTCAATTAGAATTTCAATTCCTCTTTAGTCAATTACGTGGGTCATTTGCACACGTACTCTAGTCAATTTCCGAACGCAGCATGTACATACTATGTACATAGAGCAATTTGAAATGTGATTGAGCAGCTCTCCCGTCCATAATGATCAACTATTGACCGATATACCACGCTCCAATATTCCATTGCAGGTATAATTAGTCCGCCCACGCTCACTGCCTATGTCAATAATTTACCCATCATGAAACAAAGACGATTAATGAGTTTGGGTGAGAAGTTAGTTGTGTGTGTATCTGTTATCTTTTCCTCTAAAACTTCAAGAGCCATATTAATTGTGATAAGATAAGATTTCTGATTATTAAGATACCGAATGCGATTTTTTTAAAATTGTTAACGATGTTTGCGATTTTAAACTGAACGTCACGAATAAAAGCTAGGTACGATTTTAGTGTTAAATTAACGAACACTTTCATGTTGGTGTCAATATCTGGGACCAGATTAACCTACTCTTCGAAGCATGGAGCAAAAGTAAAGACCAAATTCAGACCGCCAAGTTAGCTATCCGATTTGGTACCTACCGCTAAGGGTTTGATCTCGAAGAGCAACTCCAAGCATAGCTCCCTCCATCGCCCGCTGACTCACTTTGAGCATTTTTACACACTTTGGTCCTCGAGTACTGAGAACGTTCAACAACTCTCCCCTAAATAAACCCTGTGCCATTCTAAATCAGAAATGATTTGACGTCTAAATATAGATCGAACGTTACTATATAGTAGGTATATAGGTCACGGCATTGGAGCGGGGCGCGCTCGTCGCTCGCGGAAGGCTCCGCTCTTCACACTCCACAGCGCCTCAATGCCGACCGATTCCATTTCTGAAGACGTATAAAATGGCGGACCCTTTCTTACTAATACATTTTTAGGGCTGTCGTTTAACGAATTTGAATTAAATGAAAGGTTATCCTAAAGTGGATCATAGAATGCCTACGACTAAAATCAATAGCTACATGAAAAAAAGAAAAACTCAGCATCAAGGACTGACTCATCAATAACGCCCAGCGCAAACTGAGGCAAGTTTCTATGTACGAGAGCGGACAATCCCTTTACAATGTAGACATGGGATAGGTTGGAAAGAGGATTTATATTGTTACCGAGTAAAGCCGCGGGCGATCGCTAAAATGTCATAATTTTCTTAAAGTGTTTCACCTACATCATGATCAACCCATCGCGAGCTCACATCAGCTCACTACTGCGCACGAGTCTCCACTCAGAATAATTATAGGAGTGCGCCGCGGAGAAGAGAAGTGAGTCCGCCTCCTATCTGGCAGGTCGGTGGTTTGATCCCAGGCATGCACCTCTAACTTTTCCGAGTTGAGTAGTTTTAAGCAACTGGTCTTCCAGGTATCGCTTTAACGGTTTTAACGGTGAAGGAAAACATGATGAAGAAACTTATACGCCTGACAGTTCTCCATATAATGTCCATAAAGTCGAAGGAAAGACGCCGTGGCTCGGCTCTACTGATGTAGCTTGCGCCTAAGAATCAGTTAAAGCTCAAGATAGTTTGATGGTGTAGTCCGGTGTGTAATGCCCACACTTAGTGGCGCGACCCCTCCCCCCCCCGCCCCGCCCGGCGCCCGCCCACCACTTCCTCGCGCAATAAATCCCAACCGCACTTTTACCTCTATATCAAGAACACAGCAGTTTAGAAGACAACATTTAGTTTTCCGTTGTTTGGAACTACCAAGTTTGAAACCTGTTTGCTATTGCGTATCTAGGTTTTAAGATCTGTGTTCATAAATAATCTCATAACATCTTCTTATCTCGGAGAGTATGATAAGCCATTGCTTCCGGTTAGTTATTTTTAACCCTAACATCTGATAATAATTCCAATTCTCACGCTAGTCGAGCAGAATTTAGGAATTCAAGAAATCTCTAACGTTCGCAATGAGGAATTCCTATCTATATGGGTAATCTAGCATCCACACTTAAGTCAAAATACATATGAAAGTGTTTATTGTCTGTTGCCTTTTCACAGCTCAACCATTCAACCGATCTTGATGAAAATTGGCGTAAATTAAAAACTCGGAGAGGGCAGAAAACTATTTATCCTAAAATATAGGAAAAGCGCCTAAGTAAGTAAAAGTACATAGTACCTACAAGTACATTTTTAAAATCTTAATTCATGCGGGCAAAGTTGTCTAAAATACCGCTTTTCCATATTTCTTTTATGTTTTTCCTGTATTGTGTGCAATAAAGACTTTCTATCTATCTATCCATATTATGACTGTAGAAAAAGTGTGGAGATTGCAAAGGAGATCATTCTAGCTCCATACATTTGTGGGCCTTTTCTGAAAGTGCCGGCCAACGAAAAAAAATGGTACGGATCGTTAGAACTAGCCATTTGGAGTAATAGTTAATATGGCAGAAAAGTTGTAGGATTGCTCTGAACCAAGTTATACAAGGTCGAAGATTCGTCATTTTCATACATTTTATTGATTTCTAAAAGTGCTGGGAAACATAAAATAATGTTAGATATTGCTAGAACTAATGATTTGAAGCAATTGTCATTATGACCCGAAGGCTGTGGGGCCATTATATGTCGTGTTATACAAGTTATACAAAAAATTAATATACTTTGTATAATTAATTGTAACCGATTTTATGATTTTGTTATTGTTCTGATTGTTTTATACGAATTTGAATACACGTACAATTATTTTGACTCCCACGAAGTGCTGGATCAGCTGCAATGTGGACAAAATTCGTTTATACATGCCTGGATTTTATGCGGCCTTGTAATACTAGGTGATCTCATCCAGCCATCTCCCAAACTTCTGCCACTGGGATATCTCCGGCGAGCTCTGTGATGAATACACCATTTGGTTATAAGTACTGTTCACCATAGTAACTACGGGCTTGCTTCAGTCGATAGCTGCCCAAAGCAACCTGCGTCGATTCTTCTGTGAATCTAGGAAAGTCATTGAACGGAGGATGTTGGCTTCCATAGCCTGGAAATGAGCTCTCCTTCTATTATAATTACATATTGTTTTTGATAACAAGTTCTGCTGAACTGTTTTGCTCACTGGCCGTTCATGGATTACGTCAAGAAAATCACGTGCATGCACGTTGTTGTCTATCAGAACATGATAGCCGTTCAGCAATGCTGACAAAATCCTGAAATAATCGATCATGTTACTTAATGTCCGGTTACAAATCCTGAATAACCCTGAGTAAACAAAAATCTCTTCCAAAGCGGTCGTTAATCATTTACATTATCCAGCAGCAAATGGTAAAAAGTCTAGATTTATTGGCTTCGTCAGTAGTTAGCTGGGTTTTTACTGATGTTTTGTTACTGGCATTTGTGCCATAACTGCACACCTCAAAAAAGAAAGATTACCTCAAGATTGTTTATGGTATCTCTAAAACCATGGACTAAGATAAGAATCCAGTAAAAATCTTCTATATCATTTAAGGTATCATTTAAAATCTAGGCATTGTAAGTTGCTGCAGCGTATAGATTATTGTTCCATCGCAACAAATATAAAGGCTTTTAGTGGTTTCGGAACTTGTGGTTAGGGTATGATTTTCACTGAAAAAAGTAATTAGTGCTTTTCTGAAGATATATGTACACGCCTGTATCTGTCTGTACATGCCCTTTATAGATAGCCTTTCTTTCTTGAGGCATGCGGTTATGTGACACAAATGCTAGAAACAAAATATTTAAATGAAACCCAGCTAATTACTGACCAAACCAATAAATCTAAGCTTGTTGCCGCTGGATGGTGGAAGTGATGAACAATTGCTTGAAAAGAGATTTTCGTTTGCTCAGGATTGATCAAAGTGACCGGGCATTAAGTAACGTGATCGATTATTTCATGATCGCGGTAACATCGCTAAACAGCTATCATGTTCTGATAGACAATAACGTGATTTCCTTGACAAAATCCATGAACTGGTCAATGCGCAAAACAGTTTAGCAGAACTTGTTATCACACACAATAATTATAATAGAAGAAGAGCTCATTTCCAGGCTATGGAAGCCGACATCCTCCGTTCAATGACTTTCCTAGATTCACAGAAGAATCGAAGCTTTGGGCAGCTATCGACTGAAGCAAACCCGTAGTTACTATGGTGAACAGTACTTATAACCAAATGGTGTATTCATCACAGAGCTCGCCGGAGATATCCCAGTGGCAGAAGTTTGGGAGATGGCTGGATGAGATCACCTAGTATTACAAGGCCGCATACAATCCAGGTATGTATAAACGAATTTTGTCCACATTGCAGCTGATCCAGCACTTCGTGGGAGTCAAAATAATTGTACGTGTATTCAAATTCGTATAAAACAATCAGAACAGTAACAAAATCATAAAATCGGTTACAATTAATTATACAAAGTATATTAATTTTTTGTATAACTTGTATAACACGACATATAATGGCCCCACAGCCTTCGGGTCATAATGACAATTGCTTCAAATCATTAGTTCTAGCAATATCTAACATTATTTTATGTTTCCCAGCACTTTTAGAAATCAATAAAATGTATGAAAATGACGAATCTTCGACCTTGTATAACTTGGTTCAGAGCAATCTTACAACTTTTCTGCCATATTAACTATTACTCCAAATGGCTAGTTCTAACGATCCGTACCATTTTTTTTCGTTGGCCGGCACTTTCAGAAAAGGCCCAAAAATAATGATCTCCTTTGGCGAGCTTTTGTTCCGTCGCCTATTTCCGTCGCTCGTCGCAGCGCGACAAACTAATATCGCGAGAAGTTGGTCAAGTGTCGCCGGCGGCGGTCGTTATGTTCGTCTGTCTATACGCGGCATCTGCTGCACCCACTCCACAGCTCTCGCCTCGAGGCGATCGTCGAGCGCCGGGGATATATTGTAGTTTCGTAGAATTAAGAATATGCTGATTTTTTATTTGTGGTCAAGTATGGTTGCCAGTGATAGCCTCATGGTTGAGATGTCGCTTGCTATTCAGGAGGCGTTAGTGAGGAGTTAGTGAGTTCACTGTCGTTTTAACTAAATTAACTGAAAAGTTAACCCTGAAATCTAACCCTGACGCCCCATAGCAAACTAACGTCGTCACCATTAGACTACCTCTGCTTGTTATAATTAATAATTAATTATACACGTAAACTCAAAACTATATCTGCGAGGTCTATCCTTATTGATAGCCCTAATAAATAAACAGATGGACGCTATATCGCGGGGCATTAGTCTCGAGCGGTGCATTATGCAAATGCGCCGCCGGCGTGGCGTGGCGGCGTGGCGGCGTGGCGGCGTGGCGGGTGGCGTGCCGCACGCGCGGCGCGGCGCATCCGCAGGAACTGCTCGCGTCGTATTTGCGTCGCGGTGAGGCGAAGTGACGATGCCATAGACCGATTGCTAACCTAACTAGTTACTTGCTAGCCTAAGCCAGTTTACCATTGACAAGCACTAAACGTCACAGCACACTTATCAACTTAGAAAGGCAACATCACCGTATCAACTCGACCCATCCAGTATTTTCTGGATCAAGAATTACTTGGAATGTAACATGACCGCCTCGCCTCGGGACAAGCTCACGAGCCGACGCGACACGGCAATGTTACCTTTCCGGGTTGATGTGTGTGCTGGGGCCATGTAAATGGAGAGCTCCACAGTGTTTTTGGGAACGACCCTGAATAATTGTAAGCTTCACTGGGGCGCTCATAATAGAGACCCTGGCGGAAAAACTCTGCTCAGCTGCTTCGCTGTCAGAGAGAGTAGACAAATCGTTCCATTGTTGAAACCATAGAGGTAGTATAACCTTCATCAATGGTTGAAACTTTGTCCCACAGCGGTGTGCCGTAAGATCTATTTGTGGAGCAGAGAAGCTGATATCCAAGCTATTTATATGGCAGAAAAGTAGTATTTGATATATTTATAAATTCGGATCAAGCTATTCCCTCCGTAAAAAGTTTGAAGAGATATATTCACAATTCCTTCTCAATACATGTACATAATCTTTATAAGCAAATGAGTGATACACACAATCGAGATACCAGAATCGTCATAAGCTAAGTACAGCCTCATAATGTCGGTCACACAAATGCAAAAACCCTTCGTGGGTTCATATAAATAACTTTATAACACTATTATTCTGAAAGAGTTAATAATAAAGTATATGTACTTATGAACTTTATAAAAATACCACATACTTATAATTCTTATTGAAAATTAAAATAAAGTAGTAAATGCATCACACTTTATTTATTTCAAGTAGGTATAATAAATATCAAAGTGTTAAGGATCAGTGCGAGGGAGCGCGTGTTCCCGAAGTCGTTATAACTTTATAAAGCTCTCCTTCGTCACGAAAGTGCAAAAAGTGCAAGCTTAGTGTTATCGCGTTGACTGACATTAATGATAAAGGAGTTCTTACACATTGCTTTCTTTCGTCCTTTTAATTAATTAACAGGGCTGTCTCCGTCACTTACTCCATACAATCGTAGTTCCCATTTCATTTGAATATTAAGCAACCAAAGTCCATGAAATTTTGCAGACATAGTCTAGAAACTAATATCTGTGTCTGTGGTGTTTTAGATTTTTCTAAAAATATGTATTTTTAAAATTACAGGGGCTCAAAGATGTGTATTTTTCTTTAAAAAAAGGCCCAACTTTTGGCCCAACAAAAAAAATATCGTTATATATTTTATATTGTTATAATTATGTTGGAACTACGAAAAGCAGAAATTACACCCAAAAATCTTGAAAATTTCGTGCTGTCTCGATTTGTGCAAGCGGGGTGGCGAGGTGCGGGGGATGACGGGGAAACTGACAGTCTAAACGTGGTCTAAACACACGGGCCACATTTAGACTGCACCCGACTCCAAAATTGTCGATAGGTAACTAACTGAATACACTGGTGCATTTCAACTTGCGTTAGACGTATGCGTTACCTACTCAGACATACGCCTATAGCTAATAATATTATGTCTCATGTTCGCTGGCAATAGCGCATGCATCAAACCGTGCAAGTTGCAACTCTCTTGGAACCTCTTCCTCACGCAATACGCACAGCTTTAATATTATAATTTTTGACAGTGTATACTATAATGCCGTATCAGGTCACTCTCTGATTTATTGCTAACAATTTACTTCCAAATGCAAAGAAATCTATGTGTGTTGAATTCACACTGCCCAGTACCAGGAACTTAAATGACATAAATTCATTGATAAATATTCATATGTTGATATCAAATAAAGAAGAACCCTGTGTTTCTCGGTTAGATGCAAAGCTTCTATGGAACACCCATATATCAACACTTGATGGTAAACTCAGCTCTGCTGCTTACGCTGTTAGAAAGATTCGACAGGTACTGACGTGGAAACTGCAGAAATTGTATATTTTTCCTATTTTCATTGTATTATGTCTTACGGAATCTTGCTATGAGATAAAGCGGTAGATATTGAGAAAAAAAATGTATTACAAAAAAGGACAGGTCGTGCAATTTATAATTTAAAACCGCGCGCTGCCATACAAGAAAAATATAAGGAAATAGGTACCTATTCTTATAGTAGCTTCTAAATATATTTACAACTAGCTGATGCCCGCAGCTTCGCTCGCGTGGATTTAGGTTTTTAAAAATCCCGTGGGATCCTTTCATTTCCCAGAACAAAAGTTGCCTCTCCGTAAAAGCCCGTCCCTGGGATTCAACTTGTTTCTGTACCACTCAAATCCCGAGGGATCACCAGGATTTAGGAATGCAATTTCTCACAGCATCAAGGTTGAGGACTTGGGTCCTCGAGGTCACCGACAAAGTGTTTACTTGGTAAAGATACATTCAATATCAATTAATATAATCGACACTTTATAAATCCCATTGCTTTAGTAGTCAGGTCCCCTACAATATCAGGATTGAGGAGTTGCAATCCAAATTTTTTATGGAACAATGTCGCAAACTTCCTTTATCGATTAAAATTTTTTAAATTTTCATGGTTTTGAGTCAACGGGAAGTACCCTATAGATTTTCTTGAAGTTTACCTAAAAGTTTACAGGAATAAAAATTTATCATTCTATTCCATTCCACTTCATTCTATTCCAGTCTGTTCAAAGATAAATAGATAAAAAAAATATTTGTCACCGAAACAATAATTTACGAAACATCAACCAATATCAATTTTACTGATGACAATCTGACTATAACCAAAGTGAACGACTACTATAATATCTATTATCTACGACTAACATAATATGTATTATAAATTGTGTGCCGTTTGCATTCTCACTAAGTTTGTTTTATTTGGTTAAATTTTCTGGAATTTATATTGTTATGACGTTTAATTGGCAAACAGTCTGCTTATTGGCTGAAATTCAAAAATTCAGCCATTCACAACGAAGAAAAGATATTAATAATGATTGATGAAGCTTTCTGTAATCGAAAACAAAATATTTGACATTAATTTTAATGTCACAGTGATTTCCGAGTAGGGTTGCCACAGGCCCCGTATTTTTAAATTAATTATGAAAGTTATTATGAAAATAAAATACGGGGCAAATAAAACTAAATATTTTTAGGGTTCCGTACCTCAAAAGCAAAAAGGAACTG
Source organism: Maniola jurtina (assembly GCF_905333055.1). Lineage (NCBI taxonomy): Eukaryota > Metazoa > Arthropoda > Insecta > Lepidoptera > Nymphalidae > Maniola > Maniola jurtina. The sequence goes on along the minus strand of NC_060046.1, from coordinate 13,443,603 downwards.
TTATAGGATCACTTCGTTGTCTGTCTGTCTGTCTGTGTGTCCGTCTGTCTGACTTTCCGTCTGTCCGTCTGTCCATCTGTTCGTCTCTCCGTCTCTTCGTCTGTCATGTGTTCTTGAACAAATATTAGTATTTTCAATTTTCAAAGTAAGATAACTACATAAATTAAATGGGTTATCATATGAAAGGGCTTTACCTGTACATTCTAAAACAGATTTTTATTTATTTTTATGCATATTTTTTTAATGCATAACAGTTTTGATTTCTTGTGTAAAATGTCGAAAAAAAATACCCGAATACGGAACCCTCGGTGCGTGAGTTTGACTCGCACTTGGCCGGTTTTTTACAAATTCAGCCGGGCTGGCTGGCGAAACCATACACTAACATTATGTCCAGTAGAAAGAATACATATTTTCCTTGTGCGACAATGCGTAGAATAATACCTGCGTAGCCGAAACCCACTCGATTTTGATCATGGCCGTAGCCAAAGAGGCGGAGGTTGGTTTTAGGATCTAAGCCTTTTTTTATACAAGTTAGCCCTTGACTTTAATCTCTCCTAGTGGTAATAGTGCAGTCTAATTTCTTGGCCGGTAGGGTCATACTAACCATTTAACTAGCCATGACCCAAGCCTCCCACCAGACTAGAAATTTAGAAATGGCCACTGCGCCTGGGACACCGTTAAAAACCTAAACCTAAAATAATACTTACACTATTTCTTGCATTTGCTTACCAATATTTTTTGGAAATATATCAAACATTTCGCATTACTTGGTCTATGAATTTAGGTTTTTAAAAATTCCGTGGGGGAATTTCCGGGATAAAAAGCTTATGTTCGTTTCTGGGGTGCAAGTTACCTCTGAATAGTAAGTATCAAAATTTTGGTAAAGAAGTATCTTGCTATGGCTAAACTCGTTTCCCTTTCACTTATTTTTTTTTCTGTATTGAACCAAAAACACTTACGCTCACTGCGCTGCGCTTTTTCATTGTTGTATTTTATCTCACTGTCAAATTGAAAGGCGAAATTCAACTAACCAGGTAATTAGCCCATAAAGTTGAGCGAACGTTTTTTTCCTCATGACAGGATTCAGTTCCGGCCCTGATAAAACCTCTCCCGAAATCAATTCCTGGCTACGGCCAGGATTGTTCCTGTGAAGATATACTGATACTGTGATACCTACCTATTGATACCTATTGATACTGTGAAGGTGGAATTACAAGTTAAATGTAATTTTAAGTTAACATGCAAAGATTGTATGCATGAAATGTATAACATTTTGTTTTACAAAATGAAGAGTTTTTAAAAGCTATTTAAATAAATAAATAATCTTTTATTTAAAACCACATTGCAAACACAGTTCACCAATCAAGACACGGCAACATACAGAGAAAAAATACAAAACTTACAAATAAACTGAAATATCTAAATAGGCTTTCAGAGAGAACCACCGCCTATTTCTTCAAATACAATAATAAACAATACAATAATAAATAAAAAACAATGTCTCCCGTAAACAAATCTAAACCCCGTATTTTTGATGGTGGTAGCCTGTAAATCAAAAAGAGGCAGGTGGCAACCCTACTTCCTAGAATAATTGCCGAGTAATGAAAAATTGTTTTCATTACTCCGGCAGGCCTACTGCCAAAGTTTGACAGAAAGTGTGGCGGTAGTTGTGACCTCTGATTGGCCGACTCTCTTTCACTATTTGCTAAAATTGATGATCGCAACAACAATTTTTGCTTTTTTGTAATCAAAAACAGAACACGGACGTCAAACAGGTTGACTAATTGCAATCATTTCTGACCGGCTAACATTGTTCCGCTAGTGGCTAGTGGCACTGTCGCAGCAAGAACATGGTAAGTTCAGCCAATCACAGCAATTTGAATTGGTTATCACAAATGTACCGATCTAGGAACCGAGAATGCACGAACCAGGGCAGATAGAGATAAGAACAATAATATCATACGTAGGAAATCGACGGGGGATCGTTGACAAGTATCCTCTTAACTACCGCATGAACTTCTGACACGCACTTCTGTCATAAAAAAATTATAGGAATGCACGTGTTTAAATTACTCAAGCGCACTTAGAATTTCATTTCTAATAAGTAAAAACGTACACACATTTTTGTACAACGCATTTTTAAAATAAATACGTATTCTTCCACTTTATTCGTTATCGCGTAAAATTTCAAAAAATCCAACCTCATTCTTTGTTTACTTGTCTATAATATTACTTAAGGGAGTGTTACGTGATGACACACCTTTAGCTCAGTAGTCACCTTAACTTAGTTAAATAAAGTTGAAAACTAAAACCCGACTGCGTCATCTTAATAAACAATGAAATATTAGAATAAAATAGTTTTTCCGTCACTTGGTATATTTTGATATTATTGTACATTTACATACATGGGCTTAAAATTTTCTCTTCTTTCATTTGACATCCCACTCGATGAGATAGCAAAAAATTTTTTTTGTAGACCTCCACTTTTTTTGATGTGACATCCGTTATGTCATTTTTTTCGTATAAAATGTAGCCTATGTCACCCGGATCTTTACAACGAAACAATTGATACCTTATTCACCAAAATTGGCCCAGTAGTTTAGGCGCTACGGGGGAACACATAGAATCTGGATACAAAGATACATACATATATAGACTGCTAAAATCACAATCCTTCCTTTTGTCTTTGCCACAGTCAGGTAAAAAATAAAAACGTCATACGACACCTACGATAAAATAACGTGCAAACATTTTAAGTGTGGTTACTGCGAAACCACAATTTAAATGTAACTCCCATCAAACAATTTCGAGATCATAATCATAGCGATAAATAATTTATTGCGACATTAATTACCTACTATATTTTAATAACTTATTTCAGTTGAAACTTTAAACCGAACAGCAATAAATTTTCCCAAAAACGCAATCGACAAGTAAAGTTTCGTACATCGAGCCTTCCTCGCGCTCGCTCGCTAAATGACTGCTAAAATAAAAGTTTATACGATTGACAAACTAAGTACTTGCTATTGCTGGCTTTATACAACAAGACCCCGGGGCTGGCTGACATGACTTATGTTCAGGATAGGTGTCGAACAAGCTCGAATAACAACTAATGTTGTTTAAAGCATTTTATTACTACTGTACAGAATTGAGAATAAGTAACATGGTGGACGCACAGGCGGCGCGTAGCTGTCTATCTGACCGCATTTCGAATGTCGGGGTTCTCATTTAAGCACTGTATACACGTCACGTCACTCGACACATATATCTAGGTATACACTCATCCTAGCGGCGCGAACATCCTCCCGGCCCTTGAAAGATCCTTTCAAGAGCAAGAAGTTGGCAACAGGCAGATCTGATTAAGGGCCCGTCGCACAATGCCCTGAGCGGTGGAGATGTCTGCAACGCGGGGCACGTCATCAGCGCCGGGATGCAGTTGTGTCACTCTGCTAAGGCGTCAGCAGAGCGTAGGCGCGCTTGGCTCCTTCAGCAAAACTAGGTCGTGTACCTTCAATGTTGTACACCTTGTGCGCCACTTCGTGCGCCTTTGTAGTTCGGCCACATACTCGTTAGCCCATCGCTTCCAAAAGTGCCGGCGCGCCTGCTCCAGCCGTTGAAATCGGTCGAGTCGGTTGGTGTTGATTTCCAGTTGAGGTGGACTCGGCAAGGACGTAAGTGGCCTGCCAATCAGAAAGTGCCCGGGTGTGAGACACTGGAGATCATTTGGGGAAGGACTGAGAGGACAGAGGGGCCGGCTGTTGAGGATTGACTCAACCTGTGCAAACAATGAAGATAATTCCTCGAAAGTTAAGTTGGTTGTGTCCATTACTCTTTTTGGATGAAATTTAGTTGCCTTTATGCCGGCCTCCCACAAACCACTGAAGTTAAGAGCGTATACGAGGGAGAACTCAAACTCAATATTCTGTTTGAATACAAAGTCTTGTACAGAGTCTTGAAACTCCCCAGATTTTAGACGATCACGCTCGTTATAAAATAAAATCTTAGTTAGATGACTGTCAGCATATAATAAAGTTGGACATTTTTTGTCGTAATTAAAATCGGACATAGAAAGACGGCCACCTACGCGGAGTATACCCTTTGCATCAATAACGGTGTCCAATGAAGATAGAAGTGAATTTTCTTTAAACTGCTTATTGCTAGACAAAAGTGTCAATTCGTTTGCAAAGACTGACCTTGTGAAATCTTCACTGGAGCACACATGGAATTATCAAGTTCGGAAGCTTGCAATAGACCAGTCAATCTATTTTTGGACTTTCTTACGTTATTGATACATCGAAGCACCCAGGCATAAATGCGTTGTAAAATAGGCAATTTTGAAATTCTAGTTAAATCAAAGAAAGGTTTCTGGGCCTCCACTGCGAGTGTTCTGATTCCACGTAGGTTTTTAATGCCACGTTCTTGTGCGGGCCAAGACGCTTTTGGCTTTAAAAGGTAAGTCGATCCATGCCACCATAACTCACATTGGTTCACGCAAGAGGGCTGCACACCACATGAAACTAAATAAGCTGGGTTCTGTGATGTAGGGGCATGGGAATTAAGTTCAGAAATTTCAGTTGTAGTCGATTTACTGGTTAGTTTTAGAAGAACTGGATGATGAGGCAGATAAAATGAAGATTCTGATAGGGGTTTGTCGTATACAGATAAATGCTTAAGGTCTGCATACTCCCTCATGAATTCTACATATGATTGCTTGAGTAAAGGCTGTTTATTGAAGCGCCCTTCAAGGTTAAAAATACTTCTTCCTGCCAATGCATAAGAATTCCCTAAACAATCCTTGTCACAACGAAGCGGGATTTTTACGCAAAAATGGCCATCATCACAGCGGTAAGTGTTTTGGAGAAGATGCTGTTCGCAAAGATGCTTCTCTTCTTTATAGATGGTCTTAGTAGGCACTTTCTCAAGTTCCCAAAATTTCGTAATTTCGTTAGATAAATCTGAGTCGCAACTAACTAAGTTGCAAGAAGTTTCTTGAGAAGGCTCAGATTTATGTGCCCTTTTACTAGGGCCTATAGGACCAGCTATCAACCATCCTAACTTAGAGCTACGCAAGATAGGGTAGTGCTTACCAAGAGAACGCTGTTCAGTGCCAATGATACACCAGAACAGCTCTGCGCCCAGAATAACATCAATATCAGAGGGAATGTTAAATGTTGGATCCGCCAGCTGAAAATTGGAAATATTCAATCTTGTAATATCGAAGGCAATCTTAGGCAATTGACCTGTAAGCTTAGGCAAAACTAAACAAGATATCGTCGTATTGAAAGAGGAATGTTTTGATTTAATGTGTACTAAACATCGTTCTGATAAAACATTTAGTTTGGTGTCACCGATACCAATGATCTTGGTATCGATTTTTTGAGAAGGTAAGCCAAGACCTTGTTTGACAGCTGTGGTCAGGAATGAGGACTGGCTTCCGCTGTCAAGAAGAGCACGCACTGTGACCTTTTCATTAGTAGACGGATTAAACAAATCAACTAGTGCGGTGCATAGTAGAACTTCAGTCACCGACGTGGATGACATGGTAACAGTCTCTAGTGCTGGTTCTTCTTCACATTCGGAGACGTTGACGTGGATCAGTGAATTGTGCCGTCGGTTACAGGTCTTACAGCCACCACCAGGCAGGCGGCACTGGTCCACGGTGTGATCCTTGCGGAGGCAATTCCGGCAAAGATTTAGAGAAGATACGAGTGCAGATCTATCTTCTGGAGATTTATTCTTGAAGGTCAAGCACTCGTAAATACGATGTTTACCTTTACAAACTGGACAGACAAAATTAACTTTAGATTTAGAAGGTGAACTGGTCGCTGAGAATGATTTAGTAAACTCCCTTTTACCTTTTGGTGAGGGTTCTGTGGAACTGCGACGTTTACTTTTAATTGTCTCAAATACATCTGCCCTATTTTTTAGAAATTGGAAGAAATCATCTAGTGTAGGGATGTCCTTCAATGAACTTCTGCTTTCTTCCCACTTCAAACTTGTGGTGGGGTCTAGCTTTTGAGAAATAAGAAAAATTATAAGCATGTCCCAACTTTCAGTAGGCAACCCTAATGTGTGAAGGGCACGCAAGTTTTTAGTGACATGGTCTATAATAAAACGAAAAGATTTCTCGGTTTCGCGAACCGTATCTACACTGAGCAAAGCCTTTAAGTGATTATTTATCAATTGGCGCTTGTTATCATAACGCTCGCAAAGAAGCTGCCATGCCTTACTATAATTTTTATCACTTACTTCCAAATTACTTATCACGCGGGCGGCCTCTCCTTCTAGGTATGAATTCAAATAATAAAACTTGTGTATATCTTTTATTCTAGTATTATCATGGACTAGAGACACAAAGGTGTCCTTAAATTCCAGCCATTTGTAATAAGAACCATCAAAGTTTGAAATTTTAATAGTTGGTAACTTAAAACCCAACAACCCGTCGCATTCGTCGTGATCATGACAAGAATGCGATGAATTATTTTGTTTCTTTGGAGTAGAATTCGTATCAATTAATTGCTGGGCAGTCGCGATGCAATAGCAAAAGTCTTGCTCAATAGTTTCGCGAATATTTAATTCCGCGTCTTGGTCTTCTACATTAAGAACCTCTATTTGCGTTTGTAGCTCATCGAAATCCGTAAACAATGTTTCAAATCGGCTTAATTTAATTGATAATTTGCTGACTTCGACTGGCGAAATCGACTTGCAACTAGACAAAACGTCTAAGTTATTTTTAAACTTAGTGAGTCGGCCTTTAAATGAGCTACGTTTTGCTGTTAATTCTCTTAGGTTAGTATCAAGACTCTGTTCGCTTAGCGACATTTTAATTAAGTAGTGTTACTGTGTTATTAATAAAATATAAAAATGGTAGGTACGATACGCTCCTATACTTCGATGCGTTGACTCGAGCCGGCCGGTGAGAGGCAGGCTCGCGGCTACGATCAAGGTCGCACGATGCAAATTCAGCCGCTGCAAGCGCGCTTGTAGATGCACCGTACGCGTAGACGTTGTTCGAAAGGAAGCGCTGAATCGCTGAAATTGATATGACGCAACACTGTAGTCGTAACTCGTAAACAATAAAAATAAGTAGGTAGATAGAATTGAGTTTTAGGTTTAATTTACTTATAATTGCGTTAATGTTTGCATGTAAATAGCAATTTAAATAAAGAATGAGTAAAATGGATCTAAGCCTTGCAAATGAGGCGTAAAACAAAATAAGTAAGTAGTTACTTAGGTATATTTTAACAAGTTTGGCATTTAACTGTTGTTTTAAACCAAATAAAATTTAAAGATAGGTGCTTATTAGGTTCGTAAGCAAAGAAGACCATAAATAAATTATTATTTAGGTATGAAGGCGCTTACGAAAGGCACTAGGTAGGTAATTATAGATGTTCAGTGTTCACAGTTGGAACTTAATTGTTATTATTAGGAAAATAAGTTTCAAAGGCAGTGCTTATTAGCTTCGTAAGCAAAGAAGTCCTAAAATAAATGTTTATTTAGGTATAGGCACTCACGAAAAGCACTAGGTAGGTAATTAGGTACCTATAGATTATTTACATTAGGCAAATAAGTTTTAAAGGCAGTGCTTATTAGCTTCGTAAGCAAAGAAGTCCTAAAATAAATGTTTATTTAGGTAAAGGCACTTACGAAAGCACTAGGTTGGTAAGTATAGATTACCCACAGTTCACAGTTTGGATTAACTTAATTGTTATTTTAAGGCAATTAAGTTTGAAAGACAGTGCTTATTAGCTTCGTAAGCAAAGAAGTCCTAAAATAAATGTTTATTTAGGTAAAGGCGCTTACGAAAAGCACTAAGTAGGTAATTAAATACCTATAGATTGTGCACAGCCATAAAATAGATGGGTAATCTTAATGATTTTCTATGCAATTAGACTAGATGTAGGCTTAATATTCACTATTACATTGATTTATGCACATAATAGAAAATATTTTATGCCTTTAGGGTCTAAATTCATTGCCTGCACAGACTGAAGGGGACAAATTAGGGACGAAGAAAAGGAACTGGCTCACTCGATTTAACAGGCCACGTCCATTGCTTGATGCTCCTTGCCGGTTCTCGATCTTCCAAGCTGCTGTAGACCTCGTCGGCTGAATAGGTAGACACATCACAAGATCCCAGTCTTCGATCGAAGTCGGCTCGCGGATCGTAGTCTCGTTGAGGCGTGGCGTGGCACTTTAGATGCAAGTGGATTTCTTCGCCAAAACTTCGCTATCCGAAATTGCAGGTCCTGTCACGGTCGCCATTTCTTGTTCAGGATAGGTGTCGAACAAGCTCGAATAACAACTAATGTTGTTTAAAGCATTTTATTACTACTGTACAGAATTGAGAATAAGTAACATGGTGGACGCACAGGCGGCGCGTAGCTGTCTATCTGACCGCATTTCGAATGTCGGGGTTCTCATTTAAGCACTGTATACACGTCACGTCACTCGACACATATATCTAGGTATACACTCATCCTAGCGGCGCGAACATCCTCCCGGCCCTTGAAAGATCCTTTCAAGAGCAAGAAGTTGGCAACAGGCAGATCTGATTAAGGGCCCGTCGCACAATGCCCTGAGCGGTGGAGATGTCTGCAACGCGGGGCACGTCATCAGCGCCGGGATGCAGTTGTGTCACTCTGCTAAGGCGTCAGCAGAGCGTAGGCGCGCTTGGCTCCTTCAGCAAAACTAGGTCGTGTACCTTCAATGTTGTACACCTTGTGCGCCACTTCGTGCGCCTTTGTAGTTCGGCCACATACTCGTTAGCCCATCGCTTCCAAAAGTGCCGGCGCGCCTGCTCCAGCCGTTGAAATCGGTCGAGTCGGTTGGTGTTGATTTCCAGTTGAGGTGGACTCGGCAAGGACGTAAGTGGCCTGCCAATCAGAAAGTGCCCGGGTGTGAGACACTGGAGATCATTTGGGGAAGGACTGAGAGGACAGAGGGGCCGGCTGTTGAGGATTGACTCAACCTGTGCAAACAATGAAGATAATTCCTCGAAAGTTAAGTTGGTTGTGTCCATTACTCTTTTTGGATGAAATTTAGTTGCCTTTATGCCGGCCTCCCACAAACCACTGAAGTTAAGAGCGTATACGAGGGAGAACTCAAACTCAATATTCTGTTTGAATACAAAGTCTTGTACAGAGTCTTGAAACTCCCCAGATTTTAGACGATCACGCTCGTTATAAAATAAAATCTTAGTTAGATGACTGTCAGCATATAATAAAGTTGGACATTTTTTGTCGTAATTAAAATCGGACATAGAAAGACGGCCACCTACGCGGAGTATACCCTTTGCATCAATAACGGTGTCCAATGAAGATAGAAGTGAATTTTCTTTAAACTGCTTATTGCTAGACAAAAGTGTCAATTCGTTTGCAAAGACTGACCTTGTGAAATCTTCACTGGAGCACACATGGAATTATCAAGTTCGGAAGCTTGCAATAGACCAGTCAATCTATTTTTGGACTTTCTTACGTTATTGATACATCGAAGCACCCAGGCATAAATGCGTTGTAAAATAGGCAATTTTGAAATTCTAGTTAAATCAAAGAAAGGTTTCTGGGCCTCCACTGCGAGTGTTCTGATTCCACGTAGGTTTTTAATGCCACGTTCTTGTGCGGGCCAAGACGCTTTTGGCTTTAAAAGGTAAGTCGATCCATGCCACCATAACTCACATTGGTTCACGCAAGAGGGCTGCACACCACATGAAACTAAATAAGCTGGGTTCTGTGATGTAGGGGCATGGGAATTAAGTTCAGAAATTTCAGTTGTAGTCGATTTACTGGTTAGTTTTAGAAGAACTGGATGATGAGGCAGATAAAATGAAGATTCTGATAGGGGTTTGTCGTATACAGATAAATGCTTAAGGTCTGCATACTCCCTCATGAATTCTACATATGATTGCTTGAGTAAAGGCTGTTTATTGAAGCGCCCTTCAAGGTTAAAAATACTTCTTCCTGCCAATGCATAAGAATTCCCTAAACAATCCTTGTCACAACGAAGCGGGATTTTTACGCAAAAATGGCCATCATCACAGCGGTAAGTGTTTTGGAGAAGATGCTGTTCGCAAAGATGCTTCTCTTCTTTATAGATGGTCTTAGTAGGCACTTTCTCAAGTTCCCAAAATTTCGTAATTTCGTTAGATAAATCTGAGTCGCAACTAACTAAGTTGCAAGAAGTTTCTTGAGAAGGCTCAGATTTATGTGCCCTTTTACTAGGGCCTATAGGACCAGCTATCAACCATCCTAACTTAGAGCTACGCAAGATAGGGTAGTGTAAGTACTAACTAAGTAGGTAATTAAATACCTATAGATTGTGCACAGCCATAAAATAGATGGGTAATCTTAATGATTTTCTATGCAATTAGACTAGATGTAGGCTTAATATTCACTATTACATTGATTTATGCACATAATAGAAAATATTTTATGCCTTTAGGGTCTAAATTCATTGCCTGCACAGACTGAAGGGGACAAATTAGGGACGAAGAAAAGGAACTGGCTCACTCGATTTAACAGGCCACGTCCATTGCTTGATGCTCCTTGCCGGTTCTCGATCTTCCAAGCTGCTGTAGACCTCGTCGGCTGAATAGGTAGACACATCACAAGATCCCAGTCTTCGATCGAAGTCGGCTCGCGGATCGTAGTCTCGTTGAGGCGTGGCGTGGCACTTTAGATGCAAGTGGATTTCTTCGCCAAAACTTCGCTATCCGAAATTGCAGGTCCTGTCACGGTCGCCATTTCTTGTTCAGGATAGGTGTCGAACAAGCTCGAATAACAACTAATGTTGTTTAAAGCATTTTATTACTACTGTACAGAATTGAGAATAAGTAACATGGTGGACGCACAGGCGGCGCGTAGCTGTCTATCTGACCGCATTTCGAATGTCGGGGTTCTCATTTAAGCACTGTATACACGTCACGTCACTCGACACATATATCTAGGTATACACTCATCCTAGCGGCGCGAACAACTTATTTTCTGAGACACAAAATGTATGGGATACAGTAGGTTAGTCTGTACTATTCATGTACGTACCCGTACATTTGCCAGCTTATGCTGACGGCCTATTTATAGGCACTAGCTGCTAAAGGTACTACGTAAATTATTGCTTACTTTCCTTATAGTTTGAGTAATATTTTTACGTTTCTTAGCAATTACTGATATCTTTAGGACTGATATTGTTATCTGTCGGCACAAGCTACCGATATGCGTACGCTAAAGGTACATGCTAACACTATTTTATCGTTCATATTTTGTTTCTTAGAAAATCGGACTATCAGGGAAATAGCCTCGACAAAGAAAGCACTTTATGCCAAAGTTGATATTTATTGAAAGCGATCATTCGCTTCACTCGTTCGCAATTAAATTGTGTTCGGTCAATTTGATCGCTTTGATAACGATTCTTCGATCCTATTCGATGTATTTTATGCTCCTTAGGGGCTCAGCACAGTGGAGCGGTGGAATCGGATATATCATTATGTAGATGAATTTCGTAATAAAGGTCGCTCGAGCTCGCGTCGTGCTCGCTTCCAGCCGCACACAAAGGGTTCCGTACCATCTTATAAGTTTTTTTTTAAGTTGCCATTTTTAAATTGTTATTATTTGTTATTATAACGGCAGCAGAAATAGTACACACTCTTTGAAAATTTCAACTCTCTATCTATTACGGTTCATGAGATACAATCCGCTGACAGACGGACTGATGGATAGGGACCCCTAATAATTGCCGAATCAAACGTGTGAACTATATGTAATTTCCCATACTAATGTGTGATAGCAATTATTATCTCGTATGCATCTGCATTGCGCGTCGCGTAACAGATATAAAAATTTAATTAATTAATTTTATAGAATAGATTTTTATAAAAATTAACAAATTGTTTTTGAATCATTAAGTGAATAATTTACCACCAGCTTGGTCTCTTATTAAATTAAATAGCGAGTGTTTCTGTTTGTTTATTTGTATGTGTCACACACTCGGCCGAATGATATTAAACTGTCGCAGTTCAAAAGTTTACTGTAAACAGTCAACTTTGTTAGGAAATAGTCGACGGCAACTCGAGACTCAGTTTAATCAGAGTTCAGACTGAGTGGAGCCTAGAACGAAGGCTTGTATAACATAGTAATTACGTATTTTATATGTAAAATGATAATAATAAACCACTCAACATAATTATATTTACGTAGCTCGTAGCGCCGTAGCCGTCGTAGCGCCGCTACGTCACCGCTACGACAAGCAACTAAATTACAATTTAACTATGTTAGTTTTATAATCTTACGTACAACTTTATTACTCGTAGAAAATCTCTCTACTGCGTTGTACAAGGGTGGGATTATGGAAGCAGAAATATATTATATTTTCTGGGGAAAATGTAGCCTGCAACCAACGCTAACTGAAATAGCTTAGCAGATCTAAGCGCCGTATACCTGTTTCTAAAGTAACACCTTTTGCTGTATTATGTACTAAGCTTTTTCTATTTGTATATGATTTTATATTTGTTAATTTCTATATTGTATTTTTTATCTTATTACTGTTTTTCATATGTTAATTTTAAATACTATATTTAATAGACGGAGTTCGTTTAATTTAATCGTAACTCCTGAATTTTCCTTTTTTACGTGACTCTCTGTGGCTCGTTTGGTATGGCCTGCCAACCCAGTAGGAAGGTTTATTCACTTACCATTGCGCGTTGAGTGACTCTAAGCTTTCTAATCAACCCAAAGTTAGTGACCAAGAAAATTATACACAGCGCAGATGTCTTGATATATTGTTAAAACCGCTAACTTGAGGTCTACGTCATAGGGAAAAATGTACATGCAAACACATCGCGGCTTAATCTGTATATTCATAAAATGTCAGTCATTCAAGTTTATCGACTTTTATGTACCAAACTAACTCACTTTTAATAACTACAATCCTTAACATCAGAACGATAGTATTAGGTATGGATACAAGAGACAGAAAAGTTAATTATCTTCCTATAGGGAGCAGGACGATCCTTACAGTGTACAATAGACGCCGATATCGAATGTATTGCTTTCACTTCCCCTGTCACCAACACGCGTCGCGGACAGCGACTCCTCTCCCGCCCCCCTCCCCTTCATCCCTTACATGTTGGTTCTATTTATCTAGTCGAACTAAACTGTATTATTTCCTATGTCTAGCAAAGAAAAGGAAGGCTGGTTTTTAGTCGGCTTTCTAAATCGGTGGCAGAGTTTTGAAACGTCATAAGAGCACTAACGTCTATTAATTACGCGCTGGACCTACGATTGTCAACATGTTTTTAAAGCGACTTGATTTTTAGGGTTCCGTACCTCAAAAGGAAAAACGGAACCCGAAAAGGATCACTTTGTTGTCTGTCTGTCTGTCCATCTGTCATGTCAATAGAACCTTTAGGATACTTTCTGTTGACCTAGAATCACAAAACTTGGCAGGTAGGTAGGTCTTATAGCACAAGTAAAGGAAATAATCCGAAAACCGTAAATCTGTGGTTATATCACAAGAACAAAATTAAAATGTGTGTGTATGTGTGTTGTGTGTGTGTGTGTGTGTGTGTGTGTTAATGTGTAACATATAATTAATATTTTCAACTTTTAAAGTAAGTTTTTTATTTATTTTAATGCATAATAGTTTTTGATTTATCGTGAAAAATGTCGGAAAAATACCCGAGTACGGAACCCTCAGTCTGCGAATATGACTTGCACTTGGCCGGTTTTTGCCATATTGGCGCTAATCGTAGCAGTGAAGTCATAATAACAATAATATTTTATTCAGGAGAAAGTTGAATGTCGTCGCATACATCGTACTAAATACGCTAAAGCAATCGACAAATGTTTTCCAAGGAGAATTCGTTTGGAGTTGAAAGCAGTTTGATGAACAAAGTTCCGCGATCAGCCTCTCGGCGCAAATATTCGCTCAAAGGCTGCAAGTTTTAGCGCTCGCTCGACACGCGACAGGAAAGATGACCTACATTCACTTGCGCGCAAAACTAAACTTTTCCATTATTTATTTATTGGTTAACTTTAAGCGAAGACGTAGTATTGTTTAATGTTTAGGACTTTGCCTTACTTAAGCAGTTCACTCATGTAAATAGAATTAAAATATGTAAAATTTAATTATAGTACTTTACGTAAAATGACATTCCAATAATGTAAAACTGCAAATATCTCTGACCTCAGTGGTTACGTAGAGCGAGAAGTATTTATAGCTAATATATTTTAATGATCCAATTTAAATATGTACCTACTTTATCCATGTAGAATTTATGTTAATTCAAAATAGGTAGCATTATATCCATAAACATAAATTTAAGTAAAGGAATAAGTTTAAATCCACGTAGTGAAATATTTAGGTACTTCATTTTTCATTTGTAATTAAATCTGGCACTTATAATAGGTTTGCACAACTCCGTGACATACATCCGCTATGGTACTGCTGGCTAATTTGGTAAAAGCTTTTAATACCCTTATGATCGCATTTCCTGATCAAAAAGGACATAACCTCACTTATGTCTCGATAGGAAACGATTCAGATCCGGCAAATAAAGACTTAAGGGGCAATTTTAATGCTTGTAATTATATAAATGCCCCATAAATCCTTTCATAGTAACCCTCAAATCCTTTACCAACATTGTAAACCTTAGGATTGCATAAAATTGGTAATTAGTATTAAAATAACACAAAATTGCTCCTTAAAAGTAGACCATTTGCAATAGTGTCCTTATAATATGATACGACGATGTGATGAACGTTGTCAAGCTCAAAATATAAAAAAAATTGACCATGTCTTAGCGAGCGCGCTCCATCTAGTCTGCCTCAGAGCCTGCCAGAAGGCCTGATTGCAGCCAAGCGCTAGTCTTTAAATAAATAAAAAACCAGTAATTCGTCAGACACAGCTGAGCATGCTGCGTGTTGTCGGTCGCACGCGTCGTGAACGGTGAGTAGAGGGCACTGACCTTTGATGAGATGCGCGGCGAGCACGAGCGCGGCGGTGAAGGCGTGCAGCCGCCACGCGCACGCGCACATACTGCTCGCGCCGCCTGCGACAAACGGACGACACGTTACACACATTCATATACATAAGCTGTACTAGAAGCTATGGCAGGAGACCTGATGACGCTCGTTCAGGCAACCTCTTATGGCGGGTGCAGCGGCCACCGGCGTCAAGCGGGCAAGTGACGCAAGTATGGCTACCTCGATGGGATCTAGATATATGTTCCTGTTGGCACAAATATGAAGGCTTCAGTGAGACCTTCGGGTCCGGGACCAGGGGCTCGAGCTCTTTTTGAAGAATGATGCAGAAAATTAGATGAAAAAATAAAAAACCAATTTTTTGCGTATTTTTTATCAGTTTTACTTAAAGCTATTTGGGCGTTGATCTGATATATACAAAACCTCTCGGCGAACTAGTTTAGGGTCTGAGCAAGTAGTCGGGGATAACAGCTGCTATAAATCAGCCCGAGCGCCGAACTCGCCGAAACTATTGGGTGACAAGCGCCGCTATCGACATCTTACGGCACTTACGCACGCAGCATATAATACTGGCTTCCCACGGTGCGTGTTTCTGCGGGCTATCACGCACGGCTGAGGATGCACCGCGCACAAGGCGCGGACTACGACGACGGCGTGCCTGCTCTGACACGGACCATAGTATGGTGTGTCGGAGCGGGCTGGACTGCATACCACGCACCGTGGGAAGCCGTCCGTAAGTCACAGCTGTGAGCTGCGGTTTACGGATATACTCGTAGTTTGATGCACGTTTAAGGATTATTTTTATAGTCGTCTACTTCCACGCAACGGTTCAACAGCTGTATGTGGTACTGCCCTTACCTTTGTACCTAGTATCGCGCGATAAGCGTGACGCATCGACGGTAGTGCGTGTGCGACACGATACGGGCGTTCGTGTTATCACTGTTATCAGCTGCTGATGTCGCCGCGTGCCGCCTCCGTTGCCGCGCGACGACCATTCACATTAACGACATATTTATCAGAGAGCTGCGAATTTATCCTATTTCGGGCGAGTTTCCGTCCTTATGTCGTTGACATTTCATCTACACGCACGAAACTTTTTGCGTCATCATTCCTCATACGCATGGCTACGGTTTAGAAATGAATCTTCCGCAATTTGTGTTTCTACCTGTTACAATCTGTCCTATAAAGCTATTGTAACATGTTGGTTGCATTAAAAAATAATTGTTGATTTTCTTGTCGGCTGCTCCTTGTAGTAGATATTTGATTCCCAACGTGATGGTAGACTCTTGGAGTTACTGTGCCTACTTAAAATATTACCTAAATATAATTAAATATTGCTTAGGTACATGAAATAAAATAACCAAAAGTAAGTACTCGTACGTATTACATAAACTTTTTCAATTGCTTCTTAAAGTTTAATTAAGATTTGATTAAGTTGGTATTGTTAGAGAGAGTTAAAGGTTAATTGACTAATATTTTACTCACACAAAAATAGAGGTCAAATTTTATACAATTTGGTATAATATGATTAGCATTCACCTTTTGAAACAAAGAAATATATTTATTTATTCGCTTTGTTTGGTATATATGCGGCGCATCGCAGTAACTGGCCGAGTTAACTGAATATTAATCACCCAATAAGTACATACACCGGCTGAGCTTCTGTGGCCGCCGAATGACCAGCTCTATTCTAATGTGTTTCAAGTTCAGTGACCACAACCACACAACACTCATTGAACAGTCATTGCCAATCGAGAGTGAATAAAGTTTTGGCCAAACGCAAGGGAAACTCCTCTTAAGTGTGAGTTTCTGCTCATAGTGCTGACTGCTGGCGTCACGCGCCACTATGACTTTCTGAACAGGGCTCTAAGATTTCAACCTAAGAATCGTGGCGGTCAAAACCAGAAAATCCTGTAGGTATTCAACTTCCCTCCTTGCCTCTAAGAGCACGATAAGTCAGCAACATAAGTAGTGCTTACATGCATTCAGTATAATTATGTTGTATGCTGAATCTATGTTCTATGTACTTATCCATGATTGTCGCATATGATAAACTATAATATGTAGAATACCGTGCTTGACTGATAGGCGCAATCTAAATTATTACTGTCTTCACATAGACAAAGCACGCTGCCTTCATAACGTAACAAGATATTTGCAAGGCGCTGAGCTAAGCAGGAGATTGTAAGGATAAGTGTATGCTCCTTGCTGGAAATGGATATTTGTCGGCAAAGGGATCAGCGTACAGACTCTCCAGCTATTACGACTGTGTGGATGTCTCGACGGTATTTGAGCTTAGCATAAGATTGTACATCTCGCCAACGTTGATAGAATTCGAGCATCGAAACACTTTAGCGTTAAAGTGGACCATGATGCCTCGCTTTAAAGCTCAAGTATTAAGATTGTGATGGAATTCGGTACAGAGCTCTTACATCCCGAGGAAGGCTACTTTTTATCCCGAAAAATCAAAAAGTTCCCACGGGATTTTAAAAACCTAAATTTATGCGAACGAAGTCGCGGGCATCATCTAGTATTTAATAATTACTAAGGAATAATTTTATAAGGTGGCGGGGAGCGGGTGGATGAGGAAGGCGGAGGACCGTGTTTGGTGGCGCGCTCTTCGGAGGGCCTATGTCCAGCTGTGGGCGCATACAGGATTGGATTGGATTAGAATTTATTTTTCAGAGAGGCATCATTTTACACTTACGTTATAACGTTTCGACTTTCAAATGCTATGAAATTGGCGAGATGTAAAATCCTTACACTAAGCCCAGTGTCGGCGTCTCGAGACGTGTCAACGTCTCAAGCTGGAGCACGTGTAATTGCGTCGCTCTGTGCGCGGAGGCCGGAGGGACGGAAGGCGCTTTGTTGTCGGCGGAAGGAACTCCGGCAAATGTGGACTGGGAGGAGTGAATGCTGTAAGCGGGCAAAAGACTGCGTTAGCATTGTAGGCATATTTGTGGGGAATTTTAATGGTTTCACAATGCATACAAGGTTAAAAATATCTTATAATTTAATGTTAACTATTATATTAAACAATAATAAATTTAATACTCATATTTATAAATCTAGAAACTCGACTTAAAGGTTTTCTTTATAGGTTTTAACGTACCACTACCTCCCCTACCTACCTACCACTAGAATGGAATCCCAAAAATTCCACCCGAGCGAAGCTGGGCCGAATCAACTAGTTCAAAACATAATAAAAACACATCAGAAATAAGACAAAAAGTAGTTTTAGTTTTAATGGAAGCTTTGAGCAGACTTCTTCTATCTTTCTATAAAGAGTAACTTATGTCACTCTCTGGAAAGACTTACAAGAATACCATGAATTCAGCCAATCACAACAATTGCGATAGTGATAATGATTGATGGAGGTTTTCCGGAATCGACCTCACTGCTGAGTCTTTGACTATATCCATGCTACAAAGCTATGTCGATGCGTTGCTTGTGGCGAGATTGAAGAAAAATGTGGCAGGATTTTCTTCCCTTCTTCAAATCAATATTTCTTCAACTACTTTAAAAGAAAACCGTTTGTGTTACAATAATAAAAACTTCTTGGATTTCAACAAAGCGTGGTAACAGTAGCGAGTGGAGCTGAGCGTGCGCGGAGGGCGAGCGGTGTCGGTTAAATTAGGGGTCGTGCGTTGCGCCAATATCCGGCGCTAATGAACGCCTGATTGCCGCCGATACCGCGGGTTACTTCTTGTGGTTTACTTGTTACTTGGCGCCCTACATTCATGCGCGTAGATCATCACGACCTAGAGTAAAGCTGGGCACACACAGGCAACAAATGACTAGTTGGTCAATAGTCGCTTCGATTTATCATACAAAATGGAACGTAGTGCGCGCACTCATGCACATTGCCGTATGATGAATCGGAGCCCCTGTTTGACATCCAATCATTTAACCGCTCGTGGGCGCCTACTCTTATGGCAAGTACTGAAAGTTCATTGGTCTAGGCTAGATTATTCAACTGTGGACCATGAATCCCGCGTTCGAGTCCCGGGTTCAAAAACTTATTTCAAGACATTCTGGGAACCCGGAGTCGAAAATTTGATGTTTCAGATTTTTTTGAAGGTATAGCCGTTATTCGTACGCTTTTAACTTCTCTGCTTCAGTCAGATTGCTGCCTCATAGGGCTGCGAGTGAGGGAATAGAAAGTGCAGCTGTGTTTGTGCACGGTTTTGTGGCCTTGTTTTCAAGCGTAATTTGTTGTGCTAGTTTGCTGAGATTGGCCGTACCTAATTGAAACTCGGTCAGAAGGGAATCATAATGGAAGGTAAAATGATAAATGCTTAATTTTGGTCTCGCGGCGCGAACATTTCGTAACAAAGAATGCAGAAAACAGAACTTCAGTTGAATGTTTACTTTGAAAACAAACTTTGGTACACCGTTTTATCCTTTTAGAGGTTGGATTTTCCAAATTCCCTTTTCTCTGCTTGGCCTATATTTTACTGAAAGTTTGTAATTACGTCATTCGCCCTTCTTGTGTCGAATACATTTTTGATTTATTAGGTAGCTAAAGTACTACGCCCTTAAAAGTAATCCAGAAATTGAAAATAGTAAAGCCCTTTCGTATGATACACTTACTAGTAGTATAATCCTACTTTGAAAGTTGAAAATACTAAAATTATATATTTGTTCATGACCACATTTTTTATGATGTAACCTGTGCCCTACCCATTGCCACTTCAGCTTCGCAACCCGTAGAGCTTTGCTGGTTATTCTGGTTCTCCTACCGATCACGTAGAGAGACTCCAGCTCCAGAGAAGCCAGCTCTTTCTATCGCCTGCCCGTAACAAAAGTAACGGAAGTTCTTGTTTTGTAGTAAGAAAACAATATCAAACATGCGGTTCGCTTTGTGTGTCCCGCGTATTTATTTGTGTCGTCTCGCGCTTCCGCCCTCTCACGCGCCACGACAACAGCTTTACGAGCCGTCCTAATCTGTGGACTGCACACTAACTAGCTACACGCGGAAACAGGTGACTTTTAAACGTAGTTAGGACGTAATTTACGACTGTCGTTAATTACTATTCATTACCAAGAATAAACTCGAGTGGAAGTTAGGTATATTAGTGGATTAGCTAGTTTCACAAAGTAAAAGTCGCCACAAATTACCTACAGTAACTTTAGCCGTCCGAGAAAGTTATTTTTGGAATCGATTAGAATCTAAATGTTAATTGTACTTAATCACTTCATAGTGAGTACTAAACTCAGCCCACTGCTTCTGTCTATTAAATGTAGGTACTAAGGGATGTTATTCTAAGTTTTACCAATAGAAAGTACCTACCTAATCATTATGATCAACTCAAGACCGGCCCATCACTGAAAAAGGGTCTCATTTTTGAATGAGAAGGGCTTATTAGACCATAGGCCGCCATAGACCGTCACGCTCACCAACTGCGGCTTGCCACACTAGACACACCACTGCACCTTTTACACAATTATGAAGAATCCTCAGGCAATATGTAGGTTTCCTCATGATGTTTTCCTTTACCACTAAACAAGTGATATTTAATTGCTTAAAACGCACATAACTCCGAAAACTTAGAGTCCGTAATCTCAACCTCCCGAATCCAAGGGGCGAAATAACAAATTCCTGAAAGGCCGTCAATGCATTGGTGGTTCCTCTGATGCTGCATAGGCAGCGGTAATCACTTAACATTAGGTGACCCGCCAGCTCCTTTGCTCGCTATTATATTTAAAAAAATAAACCACTTGTTAGACTATGACTGCTCTTATTGTAGTGTTCCCAATATTACCGTAGCTATTATAGTATCCTTTGGTTCAACATCTAGCGCATAAATAAACAATTTTGCTTGAAACTTGTACAGCGATGCTTTATTCGCTAGTTTACGAGCGAAACTTCGTTTTCGCGTGATATGAAAATATCGCTCTTTGGGAATATTAAATCAAGTTAGTTAGCGTGTAATGAGCGCGGACGCAATGCTGTCGGCCGTCTGCCTCGCTCTCCGTAACTTTGCTGTTGCACTCAAACTTTACGACTTACCGCTCAAATTGCTTTCTCTCCAAGTATAGTTAATTTTTGAAATGTTTTTTATTAGACCCTGGCTGCTACCTGCCACTTCGTCTACGTGGATTTAGGTTTGAAAAATGCCGCTGAAATTTTAATTAACCAGGATAAAAAGTAATCACTCACATTCAAGTGGTTTTTTTAAAATGTCTATAAATCCTTTTCTCCGTTGCGGCGTGATAAGGACACACAAAAAAATATGAAAAAATGTACTTTGCACGAAACTGGTTACGTTCACTGGTTTCCTAGAAGAAGATTTTTTAACGATTCAAAAGAACTTCTCAAAAATTTGAAAAAATGTATTCATTCTGTTCTATTCACTGTGCACCTTCTGAATGTGTTTTCATCATGATAGCTTCAAAATTGCCCTATAAAGGTATGGGAAGCTACAAACGTGACACAAAATGAAGACAAAGGCAGAACGTGTTCGTATTTCGTCACTGCTCTTCGGCCGGGACGCGGGGGCGGGCGGGGGTTGGCGGAGGGCGGGGGCGGGCGGCGGGAGGGCAGCTGATTGAACTACAGCGGACATTCCTTCACGCAATGCATTTTGTTTGCTGTTCCGATGCTCATACCATGCTCTACTAATACGCTATACAATGCCGAACTTAAAAAGGTCCATACGAAAGGTTTTAGGCAGTTTGCTGTGTGGAACTGTTATCACTTTGAATCTTACAATCTTATAATAGAAAAAGGTACAAATAATGCTGTTTTTCTACTTTTCGGACTGATTTTGTCATGCAAATCTTTTTTAATTCTACCACAAGTTACAAGTTAGTCCTTGCCAGGGCAAAAGGGCAGGTTGGCAGTTTTTATTGAACCTGCATTTACTTCTTCTTATTTTTCATAATGGCTTTTAGTAGTGCCACACCAGCACAATGCATTTAAATTGGTAACTAGTAATGGTAATGATTTATTCAATTATAGTTGTTTTGGCCACCATGCCCTTGTGTTTTTAACCCCCGACCCAAAAAGAGGGGTGTTATAAGTTTGACGTGTGTGTCTGTGTATCTGTGTATTTGTGTATCTGTCTGTGGCATCGTAGCGCCTAAACGAATGAACCGATTTTAATTTAGTTTTTTTTGTTTGAAAGGTGGCTTGATCGAGAGTGTTCTTAGCTATAATCCAAAAAAATTGGTTCAGCCGTTTAAAAGTTATCAGCTCTTTTCTAGTTTTCTTGTAGAAAAGAAGGTTAGATAACCCTTAGGTTCATAATATTCAAGTGTCAATTGACAAATGTCAAGCTGTCAAGATGGACGTTGCCTAGATATACATAATTATTTATTTGAAAATGATGTTTTGGAAAACTCAGATACTTTGGATCGTAGGCGCGGAATAGTCCAAGAAAATCGGTTCAGCTGTTTGAAAGTTATCAGCTCTTTTCTAGTTACTGTAACCTTCACTGGTCGGGGGTGTTGAAAATTTTGAATTTACACTTGTTATGATAAAAGTTACAACAAGGTCGCAACTTCATCAAAATAATTTCAATGCTTGAAAAAAAATCATCTCCATTTTATTTATAAAGCTCAGGTTTATAAACAGCAAATGATGCAAGGTTTAGTTGAGTAACTGCAGCGAGCCGCGATGTATAGTTGCATAACGATGAATACGCGCCATTGTGGGGGATACGTTTTATCTGTTACATCTTTTATGTTTTATGTCGGAACAATGGCGGTAATGGCCGCCGCTGAATGAGAACTAGGCTTCCGCGTCACTGGAGTTTAGGGACAACGCCATTTTTGTGATGAGAGCTAATTCAGATTTATAGCAACACTAGGTGATGTCCGTGACTTGCCGTGCCCGTGTGAATTTGCGTTTTTTTTAAAAATTAGATTTATTATTAGCTACCACGTGCCCTTTGCCACGTCGAGTAGGTATATGGTGAAAAAAATATATTATTATTATAAAGACAGACAGATACTCGTAGATACACCGACACAATAATGGAAGTTCCTGGCAAAGTCGGGCAAAGTCGAAAAATTATTATCAAACTTATTTTCAAACGGGAGGAAGATGTCAGTCAGCCAGTCTGTGATGAGAGGTCCAAGAATAACGATTTTCACAATTTTCCGAATTACAATTGGTAATTATGTAAGATAAAACATTTTCGGAACTTAACTAATGGCAGATAATATGTTTTAAATTGGTAATTTAATTCATCTCCATTTGTGTCGGATTGCTGTATCGTCGGAATATGAGAGTGAGGGAATAGAGAGGGGCCGGTATTTACACACAGGCTTAATAAACACTTCAATAACCTCCTACATAGTTGGTTTGATTGCCGAGGCCAAAATTCGATCAACAAACAATTATTAATATTGCGTTTCAAAGCAATAGTGGAGAACATGCCTGCCAGCCGCCAGCCAGACCCTACGACAAAGTGAAGGGATTCGACCTAAAATATACATAAGAGGATTTTGTTTAGAATTCCGATTGTCATGAAAATGTATTTGAGTAGTTTCTGTTATAGATTCGACAGAGCGGATCGGAGCGGAGCGGCGCGGCGTCGTCCTGCTACGGCGAACGTGATTGTTCAATACGATCAAGCGGCAAACGTGCCTTATCTGAATATTCCATCTTTGTGTTTGGGATGCTGCAATAACTTGCTTTATATTTCGAGAGGACGTGGACAATTTCCCAACGAATATAGATCTAACCATTGAAATAAAACTGCACAAGATAGTTTGTTCTACTTACTTGGCTTATATTCGTTACATAATAGTTATAACATCTATTACCGCTTTTCATGTATTTATATTTGTTTATAATTAAAATATAAGTGCATTTTTTATATTATGATAAATAATGAAACAGTGCTACTTTAGATTTTTATTTTTATTTTAAAACACAATACATAACCATTTAAATAGGAACACGATTTTCACCATATCCAAATCTCAAAAATTAGCCCCGAAAAGTTTCAGGTGCGTGCCCGGGGACCCCCGACCGAACAAAAGGCGGATTTTTAACCACTAGGCCACGTGTACATTTACACAAATTTTTTTCAACAAAAAAATAATAACAATATTGGTTTGTTCGTGCTCGTAAGCGCTTGACATACTCGTAAGTACTTTATTTTACAAGAGCCGTGATACTGATGTAAACAAGTGTAAATTAAAAATTTATAACACCCCTGACAAGTGAAGGTTACAGTAAAAGAGTTGATAACTTTCAAACGGCTGAACCAATTTTTTTGGATTATAGCTAAGGACACTCTCGATCAAGCCACTTTTCAAACAAAAAAAAAAAAACTAAATTAAAATCGGTTCACTCGTTTAGGCGCTACGATGGTACAGACAGATACACAGATACACACGTCAAACTTATAACACCCCTCTTTTTGGGTCGGTGTTAATAAAGTATGTGTATTCGTACGAATTGAACAGCTGATATTGGGACTGGGGGTGGGGGTGGGGGTGGGGGTGGGGGTGGGGCCAGCGCTGGAGTCATTAGTCAAGGGTAATTATTCACGTGGAGGAAACAATGCGCCTCGCGACGCGCACTTGCCGCGCTTATAGATATTAATGACCCCGTGTGGGAATGGCGATTGTTTTTACGTACGCATGATAATTACGCCGGTGAGGCCGGTGACTGGTTGAAAATGTTTATTGTTTTCATAATTTCTGTATCCATATCTTGGACTAGCTTTTTGCCGCAATTTAGATAGATAAAACTTTATTGTACACAAAACATGAAATAATCAACACAAAACAAAGAAACAGAAAAAAAATAATTGTACGCAAAGGCAGCCTTATTGCTCAGAGAAATCTCCACCTGGTAACCTTTGGTAAAAGGAGAAAGGTAGCTTAACTTAGGTTCTTAAAAAGCTCGTGCGAACTCTTTGATGTTCCGGAATAAAAAGTAGCATATTATGTTACTCTATACGTGCAATAAATAATTGTTAAAAAAAGACATTTCTAAATATTACAGTATTAAAAATGAAATCAATGCGTTGTTGATTTATTAAAAAAAATCAAATAAATTCCTCTAGAGGAATCAAAATATTTAATCTTGAAATACTGTAATGAAAAACGTTCAATATAATGTTTTTGTTTACGTAAAATGAAAAAACACTGCGACCGGGAACCCTTTTCCCAATGTTAACGCTCAGTAGGTCTAGTATGAGATTCTACATCTCGCCAACGATCATAGATTTTAAGTGTTCAAATTTTATGATGAGACAGAGTAAATCAACTTTCAAGGGACTTCAGAGGACTTCAATCGCCTAGTTTTAAGCCCTAAGTTAATTGATACATCTACAGCCATCGCTTTAAATGGTAGCTCTATGAAATAGCAACAAACAGCTACTAAATTATATAACTTTAAAACGAAGTGTATTGGGTTCATTTTACTCTAAAATTATACCTATGGTTTCGTTCCTCGAAATCTATCAATGTAATCGAGATATGAAATCTCGTACTGACTCCACAGTTAATAACGCTCAACGAATAATATTCAACTGACGAAGGTATACAAAACGTCGGGGAAACGCAAAAAACCCGATTGCCAATCAAACAGCAACTCGGTTAGCCTAACACAAGAGAAATAATTTCCATTCGAGTACAAATTACGCGTTTGAATACGGACAATATACACCAAGAGCACTGGGTTATATTCAGACGCTTTTTTATGAATAAACGCGTCTAAACTAACCAGCTTTTCTCAATAGAACTTGCTTTCCGAATCATTGCTAGAGTCTTGACACGTCACAAGAGACATAAGTTGGTCTGCATGCTATTATGAATAAATTACAAGATGAGCTTATACAGACATCGAAATTGTCCTTAGAGGAGGTACCTATATATTTTATCATTTGATTTTAACATTAATTGTTATGTTAACATTAACATTAAGCAAGGCGTTTTATATGTAAAGACTAGGTTATCCCCGCGGATTCGTCCGCATGGCAACACAAATTTCAAACCTCTATTTTAACTTTACAAGCGGATATCTACGTCATAATTGCTATCTGCCTGCTAAATTTCAGCCCATTAGAGCTGTGGGGATAGATCACTCAGTCGGTCAGTCAATTAGTCAGCTTTTCCTTTTATGTATTTCGAGGCAAGACCCAAACTAATAAGTATAATAATTCCATGCATTCATTTTTGTGCAATAGTTTTATGTTGGGGGTATATGTAGTTAATATACCCCTGTAATGTGAAGGAATCGTACACTGAAGCTGTAATGAGCTCTTAGAGTACTCATATGCAAATTGCTCGTAGGTAGTAGGCAGGCAGGCAGGTAGGTGCGGGTGCGGAATTTAAACAAGAGCATATTTGAAATAAAACAAAGAAACAAAGCTGCGGAAAGGGCTCTATTACATTTATGAATGTAAATTTTATTCCTACTGCCATTTGTATAAAGAGTTTCTTATACGATGCGAGTAGCTTACCACGACATGATATTTTTCTTAAAAAAATCGTATGCAGACATTAAAACACTAATAAATCAAAAAAAAAAACATTTAGTAGTTCTCTTTCGAGCACTCCCAAGCGCGTTACATATAAACGATCTTTTTTAAACGTAACAAACACAATGAAATTTTTAATGCTTAAGTGGCGAAAACGCCGGGATATCAATCGACATTTAGGTGCAACATATTATGATGTGGCACAACTTACAATACAAACGTTTTTTTTTTCTAAATCTCAAAGGTAATATTATATGGGTTCAAATATTTGTAAATAAAATAAAAGGAACTTACAGGCCTGGAAGAATGTCAGCTCGCATTGTTCTTAAAATATAAACAAGTGTAAATTAAAAATTTATAACACCCCCGACGATCCAAAGTATTTGAGTTTTCCAAAACATCATTTTCAAATAAATAATTATGTATTTAGGCAACGTCCATCTTGACAGCTTGACATTTGTCTATTGACATAATATTATGAACCTAACGGTTATCTAACCTTCTTTTCTACAAGAAAACTAGAAAAGAGCTGATAACTCTTAAACGGCTGAACCAATTTTTTTAGTATATAGCTAAGAACCCTCTCGATCAAGCCACCTTTCAAACAAAAAAACTAAATTAAAATCGGTTCATTCGTTTAGGCGCTACGATGCCACAGACAGATACACAGATACACAGATACACAGATACACAGATACACAGACACACAGATACACAGATACACACGTCAAATTTATAACACCCCTCTTTTTGGGTCGGGGGTTAAAAAGTAAAAGCATCGTGTCGTTTAATAAGACGTCATCAGATGTCGTGTTATAAAAATGGCTCGCGAAGCGTCGTCCCATCACAGTCGTTTCGTTAATTAACTTTTCTGGGGAATTTATAGCGATACAGTTAATAAGGGCCCCTTTGACCTGGAGTCGTAATTTATTGCTTTATTTGAACCATTCACGTCTCTCTCGTTTTGCTTTTGTTCAGTGCCTTTTTAAATTGTGATGTGTACCTCTACCTATGATTTTGATGTCCTTTTTTATTTGCATGACAAGTTAGATATAATTACAATCCAATATTTATTTTGTCTTGATGAATTTCTGACAAACGTTCAAGAAAAATAAACGTGCTCACAGGGCAGAACAGTCCAATAAAATTGAAAAATATTGTTTTATGAAAAATTTTACTGCTAAATTATCTCGCTGGTCTGTTTGTCTGTTTTTCAGTGGAACGTCTGAAAAAGCAAACATAATTATTATATAGAGCTTGTATTTAAATAAAATTGATTTGGAGTTCTTTTCATGTATTCGTTAGGTATATAGCAAACCCGCGAGTGGTGGCCGACCAACAATCAAAGTGCTATTATAATGATATAGCAATTACAACAAAAGTAACTTTTTTGCCATTATTTTAACAAAAACCAACACAACCTAGCACATTTAGAACAAATGAAACAAAATTGGCCAAACTTTTTACATATTCGCCAACATTGGCTCCGAAATAGCCGAATTGTGCAAATTGTGTTTTTTCGTCCAAAACTTTTAACTGCCAAAGTTAAATCGAGCTTTGGCGTAGCGCCGCCGGGCGTCCCTTTGACTCGAGACAAAAATCCACAACCGGCAGCCGCGGTATGTGGCACCATGCTAACCGACGCTCATACGAAAACGAGGCCTTTTGTGCGTAAAAACGCCATAGTTAAATACCTATGGATATTCTAGTATTAAAAAAAAATCACAAACAAATATTGTTTTTTTTTTTTCAATTTTTTAAATAAATAAATGTATCATTTTGCTGTAATTAAGGAAACTTACGACTTCACAATTATAGTACAGGAGAGGAGAATTTGTTAAAACACAAAATGGTTTCCTGAACAATGACACACATATCAAAGACAGATATTTCCAGACCTGTATAAAGTGGGCTAAAAACAACGTCACAAACAAGTCCGTGAGCCGCGAAGCATGAGCTTGCATAAAGATAGCCTTTCCTTTGATCATTATAAACACAAGCCCCACTGACCTACGCTGTCGGGGTGATAAAAAGTTATTTAAGAGAAGTAACCCGTTTATTTTTCCTAACGGGGGGCTATAATAAATGATGGATGGCTCGGGGTGATGGTCATCGCCACCCAGCGTCTATGTCTCACATGGTCAACTAGTGCCGTTTGTTTGGGATCCCAAGCAGGGCACTCTTCTAGCGTAGATACGGTTGGCCTCAGAATTCGAGTAGCAAATTCACAAAACTATTGCACTAAAAACCTGTGTTATGACTTTTTTCTATAAACACGCCATACATACCTAACGCATGTGCATAATCGTGCTATGCGAGTATGATCATTAAGGTGCTAAACGAATTACGCCTTTGACTGTACCTATGCTGTGCAGTGTCCAGATCCTCACCGCATGGTGACATCGTGGCCTCCCGACCCTTCTAAGCCCTTCGAAGTAACCCTAGCGCGCTCCCCAGCGACTCACCGCTTTTCATACAAACCTAGTTTGGTCCTCATTTGGATATTAACCAATCAAATTCAAGGAAGACACCTGTTTAATTAAATCTGGCGCAGATGTAGGCTACTTTTATCCCTGAATATCAAAAAGTTCCCACGAGTTTAAAAAAATTCTAAATCCACACGGATGGGCATCATCTAGTAAACACTTTAAAACCCATTTTCTCAGTTGTAAAGAACATAGACTTACCCAAATAGTGATCTAATATTGATCGGCGGCACGAGAGACACCTTGACCCAAATCTCATGGCGACGCTTTTGTCTACAGCTTTTCCGCCTGACCTTCGCCATAAGCACCACTACCTACTATGTATTGCAATTGAAAATACCTGCCAGTAACTTGCATACATACTTATATATGCCAAACTTAAAAAAAAAAACATATTATTATCGATTTAATTAGAAAGTTAAATCGATACTAATAATATAAATGCTAAAGTGTGTCTGTCTGTCTGCTAGCTTTTCACGGCCCAACAGTTTGACCGATTTTAATAACATTTGGTACAGAGCTAATTTACATCCCTGGGAAGGACATAGGCTACCTTTTATCCCGAAAAAAACCCGAGTTCAAACGGAATTAAGAAAATAAATCACTCAATAAGGTCTTAAGTGTGTTTTAAATTGGTTTTCGAAGTTAACCGATGAATTTAAGCGGGATTATGTAGGTATAGTGAGAATATAATATTTATGGTAAGACGCTAAAGTTCAGCGTAAAGCGCTGACGACCGTAATCTCCGGCCGCGGCGGAAACAACAACTAAATTGCACGATACTAATATATGCGGAATATATTATAAT
This sequence comes from Maniola jurtina, assembly GCF_905333055.1. Taxonomy (NCBI): domain Eukaryota; kingdom Metazoa; phylum Arthropoda; class Insecta; order Lepidoptera; family Nymphalidae; genus Maniola; species Maniola jurtina. The sequence continues at coordinate 13,413,887 of NC_060046.1, read as the reverse complement.
GTTTATATGAAGCGCAGACAAATAACATAATATACTGTAATATATCGTCCTTCTTTGCTTTTATATATCACCAGATGATGTAAACGACTTTTTTTTAAACCCCGTGAGAACTCTTTGATTTTTGGATAAATGGTAGCCTATGCCACTCTGCAAGTTTTCATCTATACTCATGCAAAAATCACGTCGATCTTTAATGACGTGGTGGAAGGACAAACCACAACAAACCAATAAACTAACAAACTTTTTTCGCATTTATAATAAGTACATAGTGATCACATATTACAAATTAAAGTCCCCCACAAAGCTGAGTCCGTTATTGTTCGGACTAACCTCAGAAACTACTAAGTATAAAGCTCTTCATACGGTTTTCACTAATAGAAAGAGGGATTATGTAAGAGACTAGTTTCAAAGTTACACGGGTTGAAAGATTTGTATATTAATTTTTGAGACCGTGTAGCTTAGAAACAGAATATTTTAATTGGAATCTGTGTCATAGATATAATGAGAACGTCATTGGGTTTGATTGGTAAATACTTAAGTATGTATTCAAATAAAATAGAATAGAATATATTTTTATTCAAGTAAACTTTGACAAGTGCTTTTGAATCGTCACAATAATTTACCACTGGTTCGGAATACCGTTCCTACCGAGAAGAACCAGCAAGAAACTCGGCGGTTGCTCTTTTCAACTGTTCAATTGAAATGAATTACATATTGCGTTTGTTGTGAGCGTACTACCAATAAACCCCTTTTAATGGTCTACTTTTAAGAAATTCCGTCTTAAGAATGTTCTCAAAGAAGTATCCCGCGTGCAGCGCTGTACATAGTATTTAGTATGTACGCTATGAATTTCACCAGCGCTTTACTCGTAAAGTTTTTCACTCACGCTTACTCAGAGTCTGTAAAGCGCTGAAATCGCTTTGATGCACTAGACATGTTTTACATAGCAGGAAGGTTTGGTAAACGGGTCATATTTTAATATGGTGCTATGCACTATTTTATCAGTAGCTATGTTAAGTAGCAATGGGCAGGGCACATAGTTCGAAAAACCGATACATGTTGGCGTTCCAAAGTGCTAGAAGACCCTCCACTAGAAAGCACAGCGTTAGAAGAACCGCCACTAGGCGGGCAGCCAACATCGAATGAGTCGCAAGGAGCCCCTGGATGGCGCAAGAGCGTCGAACGTGGAAGTGCTTACAAAGAGGCTTATGTCCAGCGGTGGACATCTATCGGTTGATAATGATGATGATAATGAAAAAATTTATCCCTTATTTTCATTTCTTTCTTTTTTATAAAATGATGGGATTTAATATAAACTGTCGACGCCTACGTTTCGAAAGGAATAAATTACGTTCAAATTTTCAAGTTTCATATCCCAGCAGTCTATGCTCTGCTTTGGTAGATCAATCAGTTAGTAAGAGCAAGTCTTTCTGTATATTTAGATAATACTAACATTAAACTACTTACGTACCTAAGCCGAATAATTAATTTACTAGAAACACGAACGTTTCAATTAAGTGTCAGTTGTTACAACTTCAGGTCTCAAGTCCGCAGCCATCACTCTTCAAGATCTAGATGTGGGTTCCACGTAAATATACAAATACACTGTGGTACAGATCGGTCGTTAGCCTCCGGGCTCCACACAGGCTTAGCTCTGACGTCATCGGCCAAGGAGGGAGGGCGAGGGGGACTCGGGATTCAAGGAGAGGTGGACTATTTCACAGACTGTGAAAAATCACATGAAAAGCATTTTCATTGTGTAACACTTGCTACCTTACTAAAGTCAATATAAAAATCACGGAGCAAAATCTCATTTAATCCTAATTCATTCTCATTTGATCATGATTATAATTCTTCTAGCAATAATTCCTAAAGGAACTAAGTTTAATGAACGTAGCAAACGATTGTAATCGCAAAAATTGAAAAATCACTTTCCATGAAAAATCGTCTGAGAAATCACTGTGAAAATAATATTTCATCACATTTCACCAATGAAAATGATTTGAAAATAGCAATAATGCCCATAATTAGATTCAAGCGATTAATACTAGACCAATAATATTGTGAACGAATAGATTTTGAGAGATTCATGAGGCGACTCGCTATTGATAGATACCATTACATTACAGGCTATGTAACCAATTAAGGGTTGATTTTTCAATTGCCGAATAAACTTTAACAAGTGAATAAATCAGAAATTTTGGCAGATTTCCAATACAATTCTGTCAAACGTGACATTTATTTCTTTAGTTAAATAATATTACTGAGCAATTGGAAAATTGGCCCTCAATCTCGTGTCAATGGTATAAAATCCTCAGAGATATAAAAGGTTAATGGCCTGAATTAATAGGTCCAAACAGTGCCTTAGAATACATATTTATGCCTTAAAAACATATTTTTATTCAAATAAACTTTTACTAGTGCTTTTGAATAGTCGAAATTATTTACCACTAATTTGGAATGCCGAGAAGATTATGTCATATTACCATGTTTAAAAAGTTACTGGAGATTATTGAACAATTTGATTGAATGCGTGTTTAGAAATAAACGGGTGAAAGTTTGAAATATGTAAAGCTTTCAAAGTTTTGAACATTAAAATGTTTATTCAGCTGACCAATTTATGAGGTCTATGGGACACTCAAATAACACCTTTGTTATTCCCCAAACAGTGCTATTTTCCAAAATAAAATAAGCTGTATGTATCGTGGCACAAACACTTTTTGTAATTAAATATTTACAATACAAAACTTTGACCATTTTTCAAACTGAATGTTTTACGGAGCTTTTTTCCAAACACGCCATGTATGTGAATACTGCAAAAATATTTGTACATCGTTTGTATTGTACACAAAGCAAAAGAAACTTAATAAAACGGCTGTACCATTTTGTCAACGTACGTTTTTTAACTAAAAAATATCTGTTTCTTTTTGCATTTTTTTTGTACTCTAATTTATGTTTGTCTAAAATGTTCGTCTGCCTATCCGACGCTAACCGGCTGAACCGATACTGAAAAGACACGCAAGCTGAGAAGAAACTTTATGCAGAGAGTCATTTAGGCTACCTTTGATCCCAGGCCCTATGGTTACCAAAAACCATTATGGTCTCTTCGAGATTTTTCATCCCTATCATCATCATCACATGACCGCTGCTGACCACAGTGCTGCGGAACACTGCTAGCACGTAGTGAGCACCCCACACCCACACCCACACCCACTCCTCAGCTTTCCTCATTCAGGCGCTCCTCAATAATCTCTTTATCCCGTCGGTCCGTCACGCGAGAGGTGGTCCCATACTATGCTTATTTAGTACGCGGTCTCCACTCTAGGATGTTTGACTTCAACGGGAGTTTAAATAATAATCTAAATCCACGCAGTCGAAATTAAAGTCAAAATATAGTGTTCAATAAACACCGTTCGAATGAATATTTTTCAACTAAAATAAACAAAATATTTCTAAAAATCCATATGAAAGTCAAAAATCAACATGATTTTGATGGATAGGAAAACGGCGTATGTGGAAAATATATGCGATATTGCAAACTGCAGGCAGCTATCGTCTATAACAAACTAGAACTGAAACTATTTCCAGGTAGCGTATGAATCAATAACTCTACCCACGTACCAATATACTCGTTCCTACTGAAAATCTAGATATTAAACTGACTGGTATATGTATAACAGCGTACAGTCCAAAAGGTTAGATCTAGGAATTTCGGTTTTCACATGTAGGTACGTTCCTCTATAAGATACTATAAACTTATTTAAGTATACGTTCAATAAATAATTTTACGTGAGCAAAGCCTGGATGAGTTGGCTAGTAGTGAATATGCCATACAAATGAACCAACACACGTTTTGCTTTGTTTCGTAACAACGTTGAAAATTCATTGTTGAAAAGTGAATGAAACAATCATTGGAAAATTCCTTTGTTCGATATTATAACTTCGCAACATAACAGTGAAACCTGTGTTGAGTAGAGTAGGTAGGTAGGTGTAATTCCACTGATCCAACGCGACACATACAAGAGTCAAACATATCTTTATGTATAGGTATTATTTTATTCGGCGAGCCAGTCTTCGAAAGCTTTTAAACTTCAAAGTCACAGCTTAAATCGTTCATTGATACTAAAAGCGCATAATTCCCATTGTTCAATTTTTAGTTTGACATTTCATTTTAATATTTTATTATTTTTCTCTGAAAGCTTTCATCGGGCTTCACTCCGATAGTGCCTTGTTTTTCGAAAATAAATTTATATTTTGCAGTTTCTAATGTATTTCCCCAAAGCAAAATATCCTGTAGGAAACCAGCTAGCCGTGAAGAGTTAACGTAACAAAATATACAAATTTCCATCGTTCCAAACTCTGCCAAAACAGTATATAAATCTAAAGTCTAAACATTTGTTTTATAGTCTATGTCGGTGGGGTAAACAAACATTCAATAATTTGCGCGAAATTTCCCGATCCGGCTTTACGACGCTATTATACAGATAGGATCGTAAATTGTAAAATTTTCGCGCCCCGATATCAAGATTCATGAGTCATAAATAATAAACGAGAAACAAAAATCCCTCTTAACATGTATACAGTTTATGACGGGGTTTGCATACTGGTGCTGTTACCAAGTAAACATATTACCCAGGACAAATATTATGTGGCCAATTCACACTGACCCAGTAGGTTTCCAGTCCATCTAACCCAGCATTGTGTATAAATTATGTTCATTATTTTGTATTCATTTTATTGTTTCATTCCTGGTTAATAGTAAAATATTAGTTATTTATGATACAAGTGCATAATATGAGAAATACAGTCGAGCGCAAAATTTAAATAGCGATAAGAGTAATTTTTAATGCGCAATGTGTTTTTTTAATAGTAAAATAGCGAGCAAATGAGCAGGCGGATCACCTGACGTTAAGTGATTACCGCCGACCATGAACACTTGCAGCACCAGAGGTACCGCCGATGCGTTGCAATACATTTGAGATTAAAAACAATTAGGAAAACCTAAATAAGTTACATTATGCTTAAAATTACGATTTTTTTGATGTGGTTGCAATAGAAACACCACAATGCAAACGATTTATAATTTTTAGACATTTCATTAATGAATCCAGCTATCCATACATCCATAAGTCCATAAATTATATCATCATACTCGTGCGGTAATGAATATTATTAAAATAATAACTTTATACAAAAAAAATCATATATTCTAATCACAATTAGGTAACTATGACTTCCGATGGCTATCCCTTTGAATTCAATGACAGACTTTGGAGTCTTACAGAGAGCATAATAAATGTGATGACGTGTCTCCGGCAAATAGTTTTGATGGTAACACCATGTAGTGGTATCGTCAAAGGAGCCGGTATCGGGCGAGGCGGGGGGTGGGGCGGGGTAGCGGGGTAGTGCGCCGAATGCCCGCGGGAAAACTAAAAATGTCAACACAGCATGATTTACAACGAGACGATTTAATACTGTTGAAATAAATTCATTTCGTGGTACTTATCTACATTATCGTTTTTGGGCACTTGTGCGGAAAAGGATCCCACTGATGTGGTGGGAATACCTACCTGCATAGCAAGTGCAACAGTTTAGCATGTTTCATTACACCCTACTTGCTTATTAGTTATGTAAAAATATCGCGGGAACTTTTCCGGAAAAAAATTTGAGTAGGTAGGTAAGTATATGTTAATTATTCAAGGAATAAGCTATCTCTACTCCGGATTTCTGCCATATTGGATTAGTCATTGTGGCATGAAGAAGTAACCAAATTAGATTTGATTGCTTCGATGGTCTCGTAGTTAGCATGTTGGACTGCGGGTGACGAGGTCCCGGGTGCGATGCGCGGGCCGGGCCAAAAATATATTAATTAATATATTAATACTTAATTATTAGGTAAGTACCTACTTATTGGTTTTTTCTGTGAAGCAATTCTCACGATTAGTTTGCAGTTAGAAAGTTAGCAGTGTTTAACCGCCGTGCCCCGGAGAGCACGGGACAGTGAATTTCAAACAGCCCCACGATATCCAAACTGCTGAAACTTTTCCACATTCGTGATAGGTCCCGAAAGTCCCAAGCCGCAGACAGATTAATTATAGACTTAGTGGAACACAGGGCTCGGTCGACCTTTGAAACAAAAAGATAAATAAATGCACAAAGAAAACACCCGCATAATCCTTTATATCTTTACAAAGGATATAATCCACAAACGGGAACATCAAACAAAGGCCCAACACCGCACTCTCTTAATTCGGGGAGACTACATGCGTTAGGGCCTCCACACACGGTGTCCGCTTCACGCGCCGACGACGCGACGCGCGTAACACGACCGTAAGCCGGAACCGCGCTGCCTTTTTGTTGTTTTGCTTTATGTTTACACTTGATCCCATCTTGTTTTAGTTGTGGATACAGGAACACATAGGTATCATTGATAATTTTATTAAGTTATCATTTTTCGTTGATAAGGCGGTTTGGTACCTTGTAAAAATAGCAGTTTTTGTTACGTTTTCAACTAGTTAGCAAAATTAACACAATCTAGTGCATTTTTAAGAGTTACATTTTTTTGGAAAGCAGTTGGCTACCAACGAGGTATAAGTCAACGTCTGTGCGTCAGATCAGTGTACCTATAGGCCGTAACTTAAATGATTTCCCGCGCGTGCCGACGAGCGACGCACATTCAAACTTGGGGATTGTAAACGGCGCCATTGCATAAATTATAATGGAACTTGTTCACGATCAAACAATCAGAGGCGTGAGCGGAACGACGACACGCGGCTCTTAACATACGACCCAACAAGTTGACTGCTGGATGTATGAGCCCAGGAACTAGATATAACTTGGGTAATGTTTCTTTGTGAATTTAAAGACTAGCACTATAGTAAAACTATACTTTTTTAGTATTTGATGATGTGGATAAGGGAATAAGATCTTGCCTGGGAATAAGGTCATTAAGGTAACTTTTCCAACAAGAATGTGGAAAGATAGAGAATGTTTGTGAAAATCCACTAGTACGATAGCTTACTTTCATTTACAAAATTAATTTAAGCCTTTACTATGTACTATATTATTTACTATAATTATGTTGTTGCCTATTATTATGTGATGTTACTGGTGTGTATGTATGAGACAAAGTTACATGGAAGGCCCACAACATAGTGTAACTTGTTACATTGATACAGCTCCAAATTCTAGCATTTTGGCTTTTGAAAAAAAAAGAACTACTAAATTTCTAATCAGATCTTCTCAGTGAAATCTTTTTTCCGATTCAGTGATAGAGAGAGTAGATTGACAAAATTTCTAAAAAACTGAGTTTCTTCCATTACCAATCCATACTAATAATATGAATGCAAAAATGTCCCTGTCTGTCTTCTAGCTTTTCACGACCCGACAGTTTCATCGATTTTGATGAAATTTGGTTCAGAGTTAGCTTACATCCGGGAAAGGGCATAGGCTACTTTTTATTCCGGAAAATCAAAGAGTTTCCCGGGATTGTTAAGGTCCCATCTGTTTAAACGATTTATATGGTACAGAGGTAGCTTGCATCCCGGAAACTGACAAAAGCAACTTTTTATTCTAGAAAATCAAAAAGTTCCCACGAGATTTTAAAAAATCTAAATCCACGCGGACGAAGTCGCGGGCATCATCTAGTTGTACATAAAATTAAGTTGGTTGTCAGCCAAGTTGCTACGTCTATCAACAGCGTAACAAGGCGAGTCCTCGTGACATTGTGTGCTCCTGTCTACTGTCTACGTCGCGTCGGGGACGTCGCGTCGCTAACATATTGTGTTCACTTAAATAATTACAGACTCATTAATGTGCGTGTCAATACCGCGTACTCGACGCGACAGAAGGTTAAGACGCGATGATCTTGAATTATTTAACAGTGATTTATATTATCACTTTAACTTCGTAGGTAATTTGTTTTGGAAAACAGTTTTCGTAGTCTCTGTCGTAGTCGGGTTTTAGTGCTGTTTAACTTTATCTTGTTTTGAAGTCAGTTCGAACAGGAAAATATTACGATTTAAAATAATAAGCTGCTCGAAGCAGTATAGTGGTATCGATATCTCTAAAGGTTCAGATATCAAATAAGAAAAGTTTTCAAAATCTACTTTGATCCAAATCCCAGGAGAGACCGCGGGCGTTCGCTAGTTGCAAATCAAAACTTCTCAACTCCGCGCCGAGAGATGGCAAACCATTATTACATTGAAACTTCATCTAAAATAATTGAAAATAATAAGTGGAGGTTGTAGAGAATTGGAGAGAATAACAAGTTGTAAGCTGAGATTAGCGGCTTACGGCGCTAAGTTCCATCGTAACATTCGTAAGTAGTGCGATAAACTTGTTGCGGGATGTCATTTTGTTTTGCTAACATTTTTAGTGCCTTGGTACTGTTTAAAGTTAATGAATTGCGAGATAAGTAGTCTGTCGACGAAGAGAAATTATGTAAAATCATAAACTTGCTGATGCCCGCGACGTCATCTGCGTGTATTTAGGTTTTTGAAAAATTCCCTAGGAACTGTATAATATTCCGGGATTCAAAATAGCCTATCTCGTCCTCCAGGTCCTCAAATGTAATATCATGTGGCGTGGCCAAAGGACAAACCAACAAACCATACTTTCGCATTTAAAATTAAGTGATTAAACAACTTATTTCTGTTGTCTTTAAGTTTAGTATTTTTTGTACCTATTGGATCAACCTAGCTTCCTCCGCCATTAGTGGTCCAACGCAGCAACATGTCAAGGAACTACATGGAAAATATTATAATAGGGTACAAATAGAATTGGATCAGAATATTGAGGGAGTAAATTGTCATTCTCCTGGCTCGGAATCAAATATTATGTCCACAGAGAAATCAGGCGTAGGGTCAATGGTTTCATGGACTCTACGAGGTACGGAGTTGTCATATTTTATTTGAAAACAACATTTTTAGGGTAAAAGAAGGTTCAGTACCAATTTACTGAACTGGTTTACATTGCTACTGTAATTATAACAGTTATCAACTTTCTTCCTTAGTGGAGGAGAAATGGAAAAACATATAACTAATTGCTGAAACATAAAGACAAGCGCCAGACAAAGCGCAGTTTATTTGTCAGTTGGCGGCAGTTTGCCGCAACACGACGCTCAAACGCGATTGAATATAAATTCTGCAGAATGTTAAATAAGCGCCATTTTAAAATTCAACTCAAGCTCACAATTGTCTCCGCCTAAAACTCGTCCTGCAGACTGGAGGGAAAATAATACAGATTATATATTTTATCTAACAGTTTCGGTTACCTCTTTAGCGGCGGTTTGCGATTCACAGTTATATAAATGTGGTGGGCTTCTTCTCAGACCAGGATGCGTTTGGGACCCGCGTGGCTTTAGTTTTAAGCTTCCGTAATAATTAATTATCATTACTACATCAAATTAGCTTACAAATTCGAAAAAGAACTCCCTAATTAACTAGTAAAGATACGCGCACAGGTGTTTTCAATCCATTTGAGAGGACTCACCCTGTCAAAATTGTAGACAAGTGTCCTCGTGACAACACTCACATAACCCCCCTTCGGAGGGGGTGTGGGGCGGGGGGTTACCCCTAACCCCCTCGCGATGAAGTGTCAGTACGTGACTAGGAAGCGCCGATAAAATTATTGGAACAGCCTGGGCTACACGCTTTAAACATGTTAAGCAAAATATACGCTCGTACGGGAAACGTATGAGCGTAATGAGATTTGTGAGGACGCCACGGCAGCGATGGCGACACCATCATTTGCCAATTATCTATTCATTGATTGCGTTAGATACAAACTCAACTCAAGGCTGTAACGGAATAGGTATACTTAATCAAATTTTGTTTATGAAAGCGCTGGAAATGTGCTATTGCTATTTTTTTGATTTGTTTATAGTTCCGCCTAGCGCTCTAGGGTCGCGGTAGTCTCTCACGAAGATAATTATCTCATGTCTAATTTACCACATTTTTCTTTTTTACAATATTTCGTACAAACAAATAAAAAAGGAAGAAAAGTAATGAAATGTATCGAAGCATGGAAGTTTGCGCTCGAGGCGAAGGGATTTTAATATAAATCCATTTTGCTTACAATATGGCCGTATTAAATGTAGCTACGCGAAATACACATCAAATTGTCGGTAAAGAGCGTGCTGTTAAAGCGGAAACTGCTTTTTTATTGCGGCGTCTAATGGATTGTTAAACTCTGGTTCTCATTCTTTTTCAAATAAATGGCTCAGCGAGAATTGTCAAGCATTCGCTTTGCCACAATCTAAATACAATGGTCATTCGTTGTCAGTGGTTTATATTATTTTTAACGACTAAAAGAAGGGTGTAGAGCTTAATGTTAGGCACAGTGTTCCTTTAAAATTATAAAAATGAAAGTTCAGAGTTACTCAGCGGGCAGTGGGGCGAACTATGCTTGGAGTTTTTGTAAACAGATGACACCTGAACTATTATCCGAATGACTGCCTGACTGAGACAAGATGATGAGATTTAACGAAAAGCCGTGAAAAACCTTACTTTTAAAATAGATACTCTCGCTAATTCAGGTCAAGCCGTAGTCGAAATCTAACAGCTGCAGTTTGAATTCAAGCGACGACACTCGCTTCGGAATCGATAGTACTAGGTACCTACATAGTTAGTAAATAAAGATGATTTGAATCGCCTGCAGAATGAAACAAACAAAGAAAATAATATTATATTGGCCAAGTGCCAAGTTTCTGATATCAGATTCCAAAACGGCGCATATTATTATGATAGCTAGACAGTAACATTATACATCTTTATAATGTAATATTTCTTTTCGTATTTGAAATCTTTTTTTTTTTTTGATAAAATATTTGAAAATATACTCAAATATTTCTTCTTATTTTGTTTAGTGGCTTTTAGTAGTTTCCTACTCAAATACGGGTTTTTTCTATACCTACCCCTTATATTATGTTTGCAAATTGCAATACCTCTACCTCTTTACCAGCAGTGAGCTCACCATTAAGTCCAGTTGCATCACAGATAATTCAAATTATCTACGTTACGGTTAACGTTAAACTTTGACCACCAACAAAAAAAATCATTTTTGCTTTTTTCTGGTTACATTTCTCATTACTTTGTCGTGAGTTCTTTCCATTAACCACTTAAGGGCTGTAGATCGCTTAGGATAGTAATGTGGGGGTTCCCAGCTTATTCCGCATACAACTCATTAAGAGATCGAGATGTTGATTCTTAGGTTTTCCAGTTACTATCAAATGTTAGTAATAATAACCAGGACCGAGGAAGGAGAACCAAACAGGCTCCCGAAGTCAGTTACCCATCCAATTATCGACTGGGTGAATGTTGCTTAACAATACATACTTAATACGGATCAAATATAAAAACATAACCCTCATTTTGGACTTCGCCACAGTCGGGTAAAAAAATAAGATGACGAGAATTATGAAAAAAATATTACGATGATATTTTATGAGTTGTTAATGAAGCAAGTGGGAGCGTATTTTTTATCGTTTTACACCTCCTTAATTGTATTATAATGTTGGATTCCTGCGCCCTCAATCCCCGTTGATTAAATTCATAATCCCATGATCGTTTCTATTTTAGTGCCGATAAAATATCTCATATAATATTGGAGCGGCAATTTTAATATCTGTCGAACCCGTTTCATTTCTGAAGCCACTCCGAAATTCTGGATTCTAAATTCTATTGAAGTATTAGTCAGCAGAAATATTATGAATAAGAAATACCTTCTGAGACGATGATTTACCTGAATTTTACAGGCTTAAAATTATTACGCTTTACATATTTTGCTGACTATTTATACTTTTCTTAAAACGCTTTTTGTACAAATTTAAACCGTGATAATCTTGAGTTGTCATTGCAGACATGCGCTGGTGTGTGGGCCGAATTTCAAATACAACGTCCTTCCTACTGAGCTCTGATGCCCTGACGAATGACGGCTAGTTGGAATTTAACTGAGGGAGATAAACGGCCATGTATGTGGGTCAAAACGAGCCAGATTTACAGCAGCATTAATAAGGATAGGTGAGCATTAGTGGGCGACGGGCGACGGGCGACGGGCGGACGAATTGCGAGCGTGTTGCCTGTGACGAATGCGCGTCGTTTTGACGTGGGTTAATGTAATGATTAATGATTACCTGCTGTAATGGAGAGCGGAGAGCGGTAAAGTAACTAGGTATTTGAAAATACTAGAACTTATAAGTATGTTCTCTTGATCGAATTTCGGCCGCGCCAGCCAGTATCAACGGAGACTAACGAACTAGGCAGGAAACACGAGGAGTTGGCGAATAAAATGATATTATAATTGCAACAAATAAAACGCACATTACTCCGAAAAGTTAGAGGTGCGTGCCCGGGAACCCCCGACCTCTCCAATACGAGGCTGACATCTTAACAACTAAGCATCGAAGCTATAGCTGATGCTGAGTGGAAGAGCTAGATTTGATCACCCATGACTCTTTCTTTAATGTAATATATTGCTACTTACAAGGATAGATTAATGAAATAGTTTTAAGGTTCATTGGTGATCAAATAAAAAGTCCTTCTTCTCCGTCTTCTTCTTCTATCACCGCTTATACATTAACTTTATCAAAACCTTATCGTTACACCTTATCAACATCAAAAGTCTTAGTTTTGGCGTTAAGCTATTATACTTAACTCTTTAGGTTAACAAGGCCATGTCGGGAATTTAGCACAAAGATGAGCGCTGGATGCCTTTTCTAAAACATCAAAGAGTGTATGTAAAAGGTTGAAGAGGGTAAAGCTAATACAAAATTGCGTAGCATGAGAAGCGATCATGAAATATCTGTATCAACTTCACAACTGGAACCTTTCTTATCTGCTTTGGTTATTTGAGATATAAAGAAGTTTCGATCTAAAACACGTATTTTGTTCGTAAGTAATTTACAGATGAAAGAATTTCTCTCCAGTCTCCATTGCTCGCAGAGTTACTCTGAGTTTTTCTATATAACTCGGAAAAACCTTTTAGTGTTTTCGAAGATCGAAGGAGATTCCATTACATGGAAATGATCCGTCGCAAGCTTTAGTTTCCCGTAAACTTTGTGGGTCCATTACTAATTCTTATGTGAAATCGGAGCCGTCCAAACAGCCACTAAAAGATAAAATAATATCAAGGTATCTTTAAACTAATATCTGAGCAACTTCGATCGATATCTTTATCCGAGAGAAATTCAACTTTACGGCTTTAATATTAGGATCTAAAATCTAATGGGCTCCGCGCGAGGCATCCACTCTACTTAATTTTAGGTTAGTCTCCACTTTTATGAATATGAAAGTGAGTATTTGGAGCATAACGTAGGTATATATAATAGGTGATGACGCCTGAGAACTTTAAGAAAATACGTGTCTTTACAATTTTAAAAACGATAATTTTTTCTAACGGGATGTTTTATTCTAATGAGATCTTTGGGTCGTTTATTTGTCAATTTCTTCTTTATTATCTCATATTACCTATAGTAAAAAGCGAAGTCCTGACTTCTCACTGACCGACTCAATAACGTCCAGCCCAAATCCTTTGACCTAGAAAAGCTTTGCACAGACTTTTCCTAAATAATGTAGATAAGGAATTAGGCCAGATTTTTTGATTTGGAAGGACATTGCTGCTATCTGATCTAGTATTTAACTTGACAAGTCTTTGATCAAAAATATCAAGGTTTATTTCTTCATCAATTATGATGTATATCAATCAAATGCAAATCTAAAGAAGTGCTTATCATAAGCAACAAAAGAGTCCACAATAAGGCCAACCTGTCTTGAATAGGTGACCTGCTAACTTACTCGTAGTCTGTATGAATGTTGGCACATTATCTAAATCTATTATGAAAGTTCTCATTTAGGTACAATACTTATTCCAACGTCCTCAATTTAGAACAATAATCCAAATTCAATGATAGAAATCCATTTTCAAGAAATGTTCCTTTATCGGATCAGATTATAATCTGCTTTCAATGTATGGCTCCATTTTAGAAATGTATTCTTGCCAAATGTCTATTTTACGTGAAATCTTGAAAGGAAAAGTTGAATTACTTTGTAATACTAATAATGAATAATCTTTTTAGTAGAGATTATGATAACTACTAATATTATAATGGCTTTTCCTGCATGTTTATCAGTGGGAGGGCGGGCGGTGAATGTCATATGTTCCATGTTGCACTATACAGATTTGTCTGGTTTAGCGGATTATAGCTAATTAAGCTTTTGGTTCCTTGCAAAAAAATCAATTACGGTGAAGGAAAATATTTGAAAGAAATATGCTTTAATACTCGAGTTGAATATCTTCTATTAATAAAAAAAAAATATTTCTTAGATCTAAGTCACAGAGAAAACCTACCTAGATCTAGAAAATCCCAAGTTTCTAGATTCACGAACTTACGATCAATCTGTCCGTAACCTGTGGATAAGTTGCTTTGCAACTTTTTTTGACAAATAACGACGTTTTGGAGAATTTGACAAACGGCCGCTAAACTGCAAGTTAATGTGACTGTCGATTTATGATGTTACTGATAGTTTTATTAATTTATTAATTAGTAGAAGAACTCAAACAAAATTAGCAAAACGCTAGAAAATTAAAAATATGAAAGCAAACACCACAGGTAGAAGTAATCCGTTAATTAAAGTGTAACCCCACCGTTGCCTGCATTCAAGCTGAACTGAAACACTACCCGGTATCCTGGACGCGAGCCATCAGCGTCAAAGCATTTATACGTTTCATGCCTTTCATACTGTTGCATGATTCTATTAAAAATATAGAGAAAGCTTTTAAAGCGTGACTTTTAAAACTATTTTAATAAATAACTTAATCACTTAAAACATTGTATTTATACAGCGATGGACATTCAAAAAACAAAATACCGTTCGACGATAATAACTTTAAGATACAGAATACAAAATTTCAATTGAAGTGAATATATTGTTGTTATTAATCCGACATTTAAAATCGCAGCTAAATTAAAAAGTAGAGTGCATCAAAAGTATAATTACGTTAGTAAAGTAAGGAAGGTTAGTGATACTTGCGCAGAGAATAGAATTTAGCAATAATATCACATAACCGATAAGCGATAGTTTTTTCTTGAACTGTTTTGTGGTTTTTGGTCATCTTGTAGCGTAGACCGTAAAAAATATTTGTGAAAACTAAATGAATTAGTTAGTTACTCAGTTTTTTTAGCAGTCTTTTTACTGCCGAGGTTTAATGCATTCATTTTTATTTGCAGTTTATTTACAGTTTACATTTTTAAAACGTGTTACTATTTACTAACGGCTGATATTAAAAACCAATCTATCTGTAATCTGTCGATAAGTTACTTAGCAACCTTGTTATTTGTCAAAAAGTACCATCTTGTCGAAAAATAGATAATTTTGATAGGATAGATTATTATATTTATTTCGGCTGTAAATCCGAGTTTTGACGAAAATGCGAGTAACTTCGCCAAAACACGAACGTATAACGTAGGCCAAAAAGCTTTAAATTAATCCTCCTCATTTACATGAAGTCGGTTAATATCAAGTATAGTAGAGTGGTGAAGGAAGCGTTGGCTCACTTGGCGCGCGAGATGCTCTCGGAATGAAATAAGACGAGCGGTTGGAGAAGTAAGATGGCCGCAAATGCATCCTATTGACACAGATAACTGCACTGACACACTTTTGCTTTATGGAAACACGTTTTATAACCGCTGTTAGGAACCAAACTTGAGACAGGTTTAAAGGAAAAATGATTTAACTGCGTCTTCTCTTTAGGGTTTTTGTTAAGAAAAATGAATTTTATCAACTTTGCAGTAAAATGACGGCATAATATATTAAAAGAGTTTTATAACCAAGAATCCTTCCATGGTTTATGGTTCCACTTCAAATGTATATCGGCATACTTGAAATGGTTATAGTTAAGATTGTTCTACATATTTTTTACTAGATCATACCCGCAACTTCGTTTGCGTGGATTTGTTTTTAAGAATCCTGTAAAACCTCTTTGATTTCTGGAAAAAAAAATGTTCTTCGGGTTTGTAATCTCATTAATCCGCTGCTTTGTTGTGGCGTAATTGAAGGACAAACTGACAAGCAAACACACTTTTGTCTTTATATCATGGGCAGGGTGTTACAAATAAAGTATTATTTAAACAAGTTTCTGACATTATTGCTGTAACGAGTGACCATTACGACGGTGAGTGTAATCGATCAAAACGAAAGAAAGTGTTCTTTAATTGCCCCTCGTTAATCGTTGTGATGTTATCGATAAACTTTGCTACCACTCGCGATCAAAGCCCCAGAGTCTACCTTAGGTTTATTTTATTTGTTTAAACACTATACAAAACAAAAATCTGTTTTCTGTTCTTTTCTCATGCCTACTATTTTTTTTCTTCTTGTCGTGGTACTTAATAAAATGTATAATAATATTCATCATCATCATCATCATCATCAGCCTGTGGACGTCCACTGCTGGACTGTTGACTGTCCACTGAATGTTGGCATCGAAATTGTTTCACAATACAACTACCTTGGCCAAATAATTCAATTAGGCAGAAACAATTTCGACGAGGAAGCCAACAGAAGAATTCGGCTAGGTTGGGCAGCTTTTGGGAAATTAAGTCAAGTCTTCTCATCGTCAATTCCTCAATGCCTGAAAACAAAAGTCTTTAACCAGTGTGTCCTTCCCGTCCTCACCTATGGTGCTGAAACGTGGACACTGACAAACGGCCTTGTCCACAAATTCAAAGTTGCTCAGCGAGCTATGGAGAGGGCTATGTTAGGAGTTTCCTTGAGGGATAAGATCCGAAATGAGGAGATCCGCAGGAGAACCAAGGTCACTGACATAGCCCAAACTATTAGCAAGCTGAAGTGGCAGTGGGCAGGCCATGCTTGTCGTAGAGGCGATGGCCGTTGGAGCCGGAAGGTCCTTGAGTGGAGACCGCGTTTAAGCAAACGCAGTGTGGGACGCCCTCCAGCACGATGGACCGATGATATTAAGCGGCTGGCGGGAAGTGGCTGGATGAGGAAGGCTGAGGACCGGGTGTGGTGGCGCTCTTTAGGGAAGGCCTATGTCCATAATAATATTACACAAATAAATTAATAAACTGACTGACATAAATCTCGCTGGGTCTAGAAACTTAAAATTAAAATCAATGTGGCTTGGCTACACTCCACACTGATCAAGTGATTAGTGTGGAGTGTGGCCAAGCCCTTCTCATTCTGAGAGAGGAGCTGTGCTCAGTAGTGAGCCGACGCGACGATGTGACGCTAAAAGTAGTGACCTTTAGCTGTGTAATGTTTGTATTGCGAGTTTCATATTCAATATCGCTACCATTTATCATGGTGGTATTTCCTATAGATATACATCTGTGTAGTTATTCATTGAGCACATAATAACGTTTGTTTTGACGCCTGAACAATCTTTCACGGCAATTCCTGAAAGCTCTACAAACCTATTAAAGGGGTAAATGTGCAAATAAGTTTTTGTGTAGTGTTTTATGGTTTAGTTCTTCAGTATTTGTTCGGATTTAGGTTAATAATTCAGCCGCGTGAGTTTCAACAGAAACATGACAATACTCTTCTATTCTTTGTGTTCTTTATCAGTGATTGATAATGGTATAACCTAGATTTCTTTAAGCCTCGATAGGTTTTCTACGGGAGAATAAAATTATGTAGGTACAAAATTTAATTGTTTTGTGTTCTTTGCTGTGCTACCTAATAGATTTTTATGGCTACATTTCTTTTGGTTAATAATGTTCAAGGTAAACCATTTAAAAAAAAAAAAAATTGGTTGTCTGTAAAGTCGGTTTACTGACGATAGTTGAACGTGACAACAAAGGCCGATTGTGCTTCTTTGTCGCTCGTTCCGCGCTCTCGCTTGCACTTCAAGCCTTACATGGAACGCCTCAGAGCGAGGTAACGCCGCATGAGTCATGTTTTTTCGTGCGTGCAGCCGGCTCTATCGAATTATAAGACGTTGTCACGTCAATAACGTTCACCTGGTGTTAAGTGATTATAGCCACCCATGAACGTTTGCAATACAAGAGGAACTGTGTGTAATGTGTTGCCAGCTTTTGTAGAATTTATTGATCCACTCCTTGAATAATCTCGTGCTGAAATCAAGCGGGATCACCACCGAAAGGAGTTTGTTCCACGATTTGCATGTACGTGGATAAAAAACTGGCACAACGTGTGGTCAAAGTGTACCAGGCACCCAGATGGTGAGGGCGAAATTGCTTATGGGCGCGTGCGCTGCAGTTGTAGAAAACATAGGATGGAATAAGACGTCAAACAACTCCTTGAATTCTAAATAAAGGGGTTTTATGTTTTCTCGAGATTTCGTTCACGTAACGCGACCGGCGTTGCATTGCAACTCATTAGGCTTGATTTTCAAAAATTCTATTTTTAGTGCACCCTTACGCCCTAACAAAAACTACTTGAATTTCTAAATTTAATTTCCTATTTTCAGCAGTTTTAACTGTCAGTTGCAATCCTACAAAGTATAAAGTCTAATATGTTTGCGTCGGTAGGCAACGACTTCCATGGATTGATAACGAGCCTTCATTTTTTGAAGCGTGCAGTTAGTTTTAGTAAGGTAGGTATTACTAAGTTTTTTGGGGTTAAATACTGAAAAATACAACACGAGAAATGAGAAAAGAATAGGTAATATTGCTAAAATCGTAGTTGAGGCTAGCTACGCGTAAACAGTATGAATTCACATTGATTTTCATTTTCCTCGCGCCATGTGTGGGTTCGCGGGGCGCCGGGTCCCGCGAAAGCCGCAGATAATGCCTCGCTCAAGGAAGGGCTCGCTTTAACTGATTTCAAACATGTTTCTGACTAACCGCCGGTTTTTTGTGTATATTCTAGGGCCACGGGTTTGTCGCAGTAGCGGTGGCGAGTCCACGCAAACACATTGACTTGGTTCGTCATAAGAAGTTAAGGTGGTGTTTTTTATCTAAGACAGGTCTACAGAACGTTCCTTGCCTTTACTCAAACTTAAAACGAGACAGAGTTTGAGATATCTCTACATAAAGTCTCATTTGAATAGTATCTCAAGTTTAAGTAACGATAAATTAAGCTCTGTAGTTCCCAAAGTACCTATAGTAGGCAACTTATCATATAAGAAAGGGATAAAGTATTCTAAACGTTTTTGACTTGAAGACTTCATCACTTAGCCTCACGCGGAATAGTATTGTAGGGTTTATCTATTTGTGAAATTTTTTTATGAATCGGATCATTAGATTCAAAAATTACTTACTATGAACTAAAATAAATTTTAAGGTCTCTAATACAGAGTTCTTATAATATTTGTATAGATTTTATTCTTCAAATGGGTTGTAGATATATGTTTTGTCCGTGACTTTTCGGACTTGATAGGTATATCAGCACAATGACACCTTTACTTTCGCCATACAAGTTAATGAGGGAGTCATTTTCAGCCCCTGGCTTTATTTAGTCAGACATGACAAAATATTTTAAGAACTATTTAAAATAACTGAGTTCATGTGATTTGAATTTGTTTGCGCAAAAAAAGCCGTGGCCCTAAAAAAGCGGGAAAACATAATAAAGTACCCTTTTTCCTTTTCAGCCTGTTTTCCTTATGTAAACATGCGATCATTAATCCGTGGAGCTACGCATTTTTGACATGCTCCCGGCAGAAGGGGCTCGGAACACAGTTTTTCATCTGTCGCTGTCTTATACAACTTTGAAATGTACCTATAGCTTTTATACGTCAAGTTATAATATTACGAGACTGAGCCCGGACGTCTTCGCGTCAAATCCAGCTCAAAAAATCTCGTTTCTTTCGATTTTGCTCAAAATACTACACTTTTTTCAGCTGTGACATAGCCTTTAGCTATTTTAGTCTAGAAATTAAAACGTCCACCTTCTATTTAAGAGATCGGCGGCCGCGGCGGTTCGATTCCAGGCACGCACTAACTTTTTGGAGTTATGTGCGTTTTTTAAGTAATTAAATATCACTTGCTTTGACGGTTAAAGGAAAACATCGTGAGGGAAACATGGCGCGTAGGAGCTTTTTTATTTATTTATAGTATAGCGCTTGGATGCAATCAGATCTAGTCGATGATAAATATAGGTACATGTCGATATAAACCAAATGATCCTGCTCCTACCGCTTGTAACACCTTATGAAGAAGGGCATGGGTAGGTAGCTACTGCAAAGTTTTGGTTCTTTCGATAGAGATATACTTACCCCCTATAGGTTTGACTTTAATAATAATGAATATTGTCAGCTCGCAGTACCTACGACAAACCAATTCAGCAGTTATTTGCATTACTTACAAATTAATGCAATATTTGCTCAGCGCCCGAACGTAATGTTAGCTTATTCTCGAACGTCCCTGCCCCCCCCCCCGCGCACCCCGCCGCCCCGCCCCGCGGCCCGTTTGTCTGCGACAATTTAATTTTCTGACCCAATTTGGCAAACTAACACAGAATTGGCAACTATTTAAACGGACAAATTCGCGTTGACGACGAAACGAAGTAACACCATCTGAATAATTCACGAACCACGAGATTCACCTGGCCGGTAGAGCGGCTATTCAAATCATAGCACCTCTCGGATGAGATGCAACGTAAACTTGCCTTGAATTACGAAGTTCTAGGTCCTATTCTAGATTTGGCTAGTTTCAGGTTTATATTTTACAGGCAACCACCCGCTTCCGATGGCATTAAATAACTTCACTCGATGAAAATATGAATCCATTTTATTCAAATATTTCAAATAATCCGGCATTATTCTTTATCTATGAAATTAGGGGTACCTCTGTGCATTTCATTTCAGGATTTGGGCTGGGTGTTGTTGATGAGTTATTTAAGAATAAACCACGTTTGATAAGGGCTGTAACTTTTGTTAAGAGGTTTTTATTTTAGATCGTATTATATTTATTATCACGTGGAAACTTACAATTAAGCATTAATTATTATGAAAAATAAAACCTAAAGATGGGGCCATGTCTACGTGGATTTTTATACCAAGAATATTAAGCTTCAGTTTCGGTATTTTGCTTTCAATTTGACAATTAAAGTAACGTAGAAAAAGGTTTCTTTTCTCACTTATAACTTTTTCGCTTTGTCCTGTCTGTCAGCTTAAATATCAGACATCAAAAGCTATTTATGTAAAGACTAAATAATTCGGGGCTCAGAGCGCCAGCGCTAGGAGCAAGATAAGTGGTACTCCAATCATTATCAAATTACACTTATGCTCATTTTATTATTGGAGACCGAGAACCAAAATATAATAGGAATAACCATGTATATCTTTTGAAAGTCAAATAGGTATATCATAATACAGAATGATAATTAAAGTTACAATTGAATATTATATAATACATTAAATCGTTTATTGTACATAAACATAGATAGATATACAAGTATAAGTATATTTTTTCCGAGATATCACGACAAAAGACTTTCTTATGTGATAAGTTTAGTATTTAAATTGTATATACTTCCCTAGAAATTATTCATTCAAAAGTAGGTAGGTGTATTTTTAACATAATACATAACTAATTAGTTGGTAATTAGTAATTACCTCTTCGTACATTTAAGTATCAGTAAATACGAATGTGCACATTATTTGCAGTACGAAATATTGCTACAAAGTAACTATCAGTCTACTAGAACCCGAGATAAAGTTCAACTCGGATCTAAGAGCGATATAGATATTTATACTGATAGTTTTTTGTTTTTGTATGGTTTATTACCTACTATCTCTGTATATTATAAGTTGATATAGACACGGGGTTTATAGGTACGTTCGAAAAATTTGATTACATTTTGGCACCTACCAATACTTTGATCTCAATTCATTTATGCGAAGCGAATTTTCAGATAAAAATTTGCACTACGAATATATTCCTTTTTAGTGAATTTTTCCACTTATTTAATTTTTTATATATTCTTGCATAAAATACTTGTTTCATTTGCTCGCTTGACTGCAAATTCAGGTTTGCCTAGAAGATAAGCATTTTCTCTTGACTTTAAGGTATCTATATTAAAAGTGGAGGCAAAGGCTGATGCTGGAAGGACTTTCCATATAGTAATTAGTTAGAATAATTACAAACAAGAAAGCAAATCGCTTCGTACAATGTCCGTGGAATTTGACTAAGTTGGTTTGCCGTCTCCAATAATAATAGTTTTTTTAGTTTTAAATACTATTGCCATGGCCAGATTGTATCCAAGCTTTTCGTTTATTGCAGGTCATCGCGAGCGTCATTAGGAATTCAATCGTTGTTCCGCCGATAAAACAGCGAGGCCGACCCCGTCTCGACGATGACAATCAGATGTTAACGAGTATGATCTGGCGCGGACGGGATGCTGCGATCCCGAGATGTCATCGTGATCCTCAGTTTGTTGTCTGATTGCCAAAAAAGGATTTATTTTCTCAAGCAGCTTTAAGTAAAAGGAACTCTTTCAAAAAACTCCATTTCATATAGACTTGGATGAAATGAAATCATTTTCATTTTGAAACGAAATGAAATAATTGTACTTACGGCAGTCAGGATCACCCTATCACTCATATTGAGTGTCTAAGAAGTGTGTAGGTATGTCTTTTCTAATATATATACTTATAAATACTTTTTTAATATACTTATAAATATTTGGCTAGATTTTTATTAAGGCCATATAGGGTAGGCATAGAGTAAAAATAGAGATAAATTCTCGCTCCCGAATATTTATTTAGTGCGTATTTTCGGCTGGCAAGTTAGGGCAGTAGCAGCAAGTTATCGCCGCTCCGCTCCGCTCCGCCGTGTAGTGTTCGCGATCGCGGGCTCTCTCGGGAGCCGATAAGCCTTCTGGCGCTACTTGCTTGTTGCCGTTCTCTTTTTTGCGACATAAAACTGTTACTTTACTTACACGACCCAAACTCATTGTTAGAACTTCTTATGTTTTGTTAAGTTACTAAGGTACTTCTTTAATAGGAAAAGAAAAAGTGTATGAAATTCACATTACCAAATATTAAACAGGTGCAACCACTCAACTAAGCAACTTAATAATGAGGAATTAAATTCAGTGGATACCGCTGTTTTTCTGGGAATAACGTTATACATTGTTAACTGTTTACTGTTCTGACATTTAAAAAGCTATGGTTATAATGAAACTCACATACAGACACATTCACCCTGAAAACATTACCCTTCTTTTTTAGGAAGATGTATTGTAAATACACACCTTTTGTCAGACAGTCGTGTAGCAAGGAATAACAATAGATTTGTAACGGTGTAACTATTCCTCTGTTATCAACGAACGGGTAGCAGATACAGGGCGGAGCAGTAACAAAGTTGTTTATCGCAGGGAGCTAAATCGCGCCATAAAGCGAGGACCTCGCGCGGGGCTTATCGGACCTCGTAGCCCCCGGGGAGCGATCGGCCGGCGCGCGGCGTACGCGTGAATGTGTTATGGTTAAATATGGCGACAATGCCATAAGGGAACATGAATCCTAAACCCTAGTTTCGTAGTGCCATAAATCGTACAAGAAAAGCGAAAACGTTTTGGAATTCATCTGTACATTTTCTTTCTTTTCTTTTTCTATTCATACGTATAAAGAACTAACTGACTGACAACGTACAGCTTTCAGTACAAACTTGAGATTTTGTACATGGGTGAATAACGTCTTATTTTTGAGATAATTGCTTGCTATTAAACATAATGAAATATTTCTCCACTATAATGAATGAGATGAGGAAGGCGGAGGATCGTGTGTGGCGGTGCGCTCTCGGGAAGGCCTTTTTCCAGCAGTAGACGCAAACAGGCTGATTGATTTATTGACTGAATGAAAATAGATATAATAAATAATAATATAAACAGTAAATAAAATTGTAAGAATGTTTCACTTCCATGTTGGTATTGATATTTCGATGCACTTTGAATTTACAAACTCTTGATGAATCTCTTTTAATGAAGGTCTGCGTTATATTAAAAAAAAAGTGCATTCAATATCCCAAATTCGTAGACTTCACTATATAAGAATATGTAGGTGTAGGAACTACATAATAAAGTATTAACATAATAGGTATAAGTTTTTGAGAACCCTTTTTACACGGGGCTGCAGTAATTTCGCGATTTGTGTATCGATATCGCAACTTTTCCGTTACAATATTTTCGTGGCCGCATTTAGGTTCCGTTTGAAATTGTAGCGACGCACTAACTTTGAAGTGCCCTCGAGTCGAGCGCCTCAACGTCGCGATAAAACGCTAAATCCGCAAGAAATAGTTTTATTTCAATCTCTACTTCAAAAAGCCGATACTTGGGCGCCTTCTAAATCACCATGGCGAGGGTCTGAATGCGAAATGTTTCGGGAAATATTGCGCCGAGTGCTTTCCCGAAGAAAGCCACGACCACTAAATAGGGTTATTCGAAACCCATTTTCAGTATAATAGCCTAAAACCTCACTCCACACTAGGGACCTTTTGTTTCAAACTTTTTGTCTTGGATTTTTTCCGCAATGAAAACCTTATTGTAATCGTCTACAATCATAGATTGCAATCAGACAAAAAATGACAAAGTACTCTAACGACAGATAAGACAAACAGAACTCTAGAATTGCTATAATAGTATAGTACTATTATATTATTCTGTGCTAGAACTAAAAATCTCGCATGCTGTCGTTCACGGATTTTACCTACCTTAAGTTTTATTTGATGTATTTTGAATCTTTTGTAAGTTCGCAACAAAGGCAATCACTTTTGGTTTTCAACATCACATATTCATATAGGTACCTACTAAAAGTGCTCTTCGAAAAAAATATAATTTAAGTTGGAGGGAATACTTTATCCATACTAATATTACCAATGTAAATGTAAAAGTGTGTCTGTCTGCCAATCTGTTATCTTTTTACGATTCATCCGTTACACTAATTTTGACAAAATTAAAAAAATAGAGATAGCTTTCGCCCCGGAAACGGGCTTAAATTCAAATAATTACCACGGGAATATCAGATAACCGAAATCAACGCGGACTAAGCCCTACGTATTTGGTAGTGTCTGACGCAGCAAACTGAATATTTTAGTTAATTTGAGGTGACCTTATATTTTGGCATTTAATTATTCGCTTTAGAGCCCTGAAATAAAGTCGACGATGGCAGTTTCTCACGACAGACATATTATCGCTAGTGTGCTCTTGCACTTACCAGGGTTTCAAGGGCCGTTCTAGTTCGCATATTAGTTTATCGCGGGCCTCTAAAGGGCTAATCCCATTCGGGCGGAACAGCGATTTTGTCGCCTCTCGGCCTTTCAAAGCGCCTCGGATTCAATAACCCTGCGAGCTCTTCACGAAGGGACATCGTTTCAACTTTAATACCGATATTACAACACTAATAATACGGTTTGTAAGGGCCTACGCTGAATAGGTAGTGACGGACAGACATTGTATATTTTTCTATCAATATTGCCCATGCCCCGCATGCGTTGCATGCGACTTGTACATCAACGTCGTTAATGGTACGATGTCAGAAGGCTCTACGCAAGCCCCAACAATAACTGTACAAAGTTACAACTCAATCGGATGATGAAGCGCGAATGCATAGGTAACGGACAGACAAATAGTAATTTTTATATTTAAAAGATAGCAGTAGAAACTGATTGTCTCATGTCTGATATTTTATAATGTAGACGTCTACTAAAACATTTTCAAAAATCCTACTCCAGAAGAAACTGTAAAATTATTCAGTATAAGTTTTAAAGTAATAAGCAGTGTAAGGTTAATTATTTATTAGTGCATAAGTTTGGACGAAATTGCATTTAATTTGGGGAATGAAACACTAATTACTTAGAGAAACACTAACAGCAAAAATCAAACAAAAAGAAAACTTGTTAAAAACGCGAAGCTGTGGTTGCTTAATAATATTTTCATACAATCACACTAATATTATAAAGGCGAAAGTTTGTATGTGTGTGTGTGTGTGTGTATGTTTGTTACTCCTTCACGCAAAAACTACTACACGGATTTGGCTGAAATTGAGAATGGAGATAGATAATATCCTGGATTAGCACATAGGCTACTTTTTATCCCGGAAAATCAAAGAGTTCCCGCGGGATTTCAAAAAACCTAAATCCACGCGGGCGAAGTCGCGGGCATCGGCTAGTGTTTTAATATTTACTAAATGACTTGGTTCTAAAGCTGATTTTAGAAGCAAATAAAATAAATTTCCAACAAGAGGTCTAAATTATGACAACACTCCGTACTAACTAAACCTAGGAATATGAATGGTATTCAACAAAAAAATATAGCTCGAAAACTCATCAGAAATTCCTAAAGACAAGCTCCAGTAACCAAGATAAAAACTTGTAAATAAAATATAGAAAGCAACCACATAGTATTTTTGCAACAAGAATAAAAGACCAAAGCGAACTTCTTAGCCATTATAAGTTGAAGTCATACTCGTACTAAACTTACAGTGAGTCAAAAGTCATAATGTAAGTAGTACAGCAACCACGGAACACGCTCTACTTACTCTATTTAAGTAGTTATGCTTAAGTTTAAGTATTCTCAAACCGTATGACACAAGTTTGGAGAAAGAAACTACGATCTTTGGCATAAAGTACCTCCATGGTCTAAATAGTTTGAGAGAAGTTGTGGACTATTTGCCACAAGCCGGTAGCTGGATGGGTGAGCGACTTTGAATGTCCAAATTTTCCCTTTTAGTGCCATCCACGCCTCGTATGGTGTCGTCGGTCCCGGTTATCATTACTCACATCAGATATTGTAAAACCTAGGAATTAAAATATGTGGATGGATCTGGAAGCGCACTGTTTTGTAAGGAAATCCCTATTATCATGCAATTCATGAATAAAGGTAAGGAACGACATCAAACGAGTCGCAGGGGGCGGTTGAACTTGTGCAGTGCTAGACCGGGGCGTGTGGACCCTACAAGAGACCTCTGGAGTTTGGACATAGGGTCCAGTAGGGACTTCAACATACCACGGTCTTGTGGAAGTGATGAATACTTCTTAAATTATAACGGCATATCACTGTTAAAATAATTTATCAAGCATAAACTGTTCCATTAATATAAAACAAGATAAAAATACATATAACTGTTTTATTACTGGCGATAATAAT
The DNA here is from genome assembly GCF_905333055.1 of Maniola jurtina. Classification (NCBI taxonomy): domain Eukaryota; kingdom Metazoa; phylum Arthropoda; class Insecta; order Lepidoptera; family Nymphalidae; genus Maniola; species Maniola jurtina. The sequence continues at coordinate 13,386,828 of NC_060046.1, read as the reverse complement.
AAACGGGAAACATCGCTGGATGATTTAATACTTGGTACTCATTATATTGTTAACGTCCAGTGAAATGTATATTGATTTATTTAATGTTATTGTGTTATTATAACGCAAATTGAAGCAGTTTAATTGCGTTCTAGTCATTAGTTTGTTGTTACGCTAACAGTTAGCGGCTAACTGATCAAATTATTATTTGACGTAGTTAATTGATAAGAATACGAGTAGACATGAAATATACTTTTGACTATTTGATACATAAGCTTTCAGATAAATAACATAGACTGCCACAATGCAATTTAAGAGTTGTAAATAAATTTGAATAAATCTATCAAAAATTTACTAAAAACAAATAAAAAAATTGCACAGGAACTAAATGGAGAACTGAATATATTATAACTGCTGGTATCGTTGTACCTTTCGTCAGTACGGCTAAACAGATAGGCAGTGTAAAGGTAGCAGACAGACACACACATTTTCATTTACATTATTAGTATGGATTTGGTATGTTTGCGGCAGCCTTTAGCGCAGATCTTTTTACTTGGAAAGCTTAACGATTACGACGTTAATCAAATAGAGTAGGTTTGGCTCGGATGTAATGTTTTATTCAGGCTGTTATCAGAGCACTAGCGCGTCTTCCGGCCAGAGGTTCAGATCGGCGGGAGGCTATAAAGTTTTACGCGCTGGCTTAGCAAATCTTGAGATGAAATGCATCTCTTCAATAGCGCGTGCAAGCCGGTGCCTTCTCCACACAAACGTAGAAGGGTGATTGCTGCCCTGTTTGATAAACTAAGCTTGATATCGATTTATCGTGTTATTAGGTTTATAGCTCAGTATAACAGTAAAAATATTTAATTGGAAGATGTATATTAAAACACTACTGCAACTTTGGGCATAAAAAGCTAATTAGGAGTGTGAAAATTCCAAAATAACTTAGAAGTAAGTAGTTGTAATATTTGATTTACCTGAAGTATTCAATATTATAAGATCAAAGGTTAAAAATCGTAGTTTACCATACAGCGAAAGCTGCTTATATATTAGCGTCAAACTTTTCACGTCATTTTCAGTAAATCTGGCAAAATTGTAATGCATGTGTTAATTCTATGACATTTTGCTGTAATTAGTCACCATAATAATGACACACTCACGCACAGCTCTTAACGTTTACTTGAAAAGTAAGATTAGCTTCCCGAGCTATTTATTACGTACTAGCTGAGGACTTTACCGCGTGGATTTCTAAAAGGTCTTTTGAAATCCTGTGGGAACTCTATGATTTTCCGGGATAAAAAGTAGGCTATGTGTTAATCCAGGGTATAATCTATCTCCATTCCGAGTTCCAGCCGAATCTGTTCAGCAGTTTTTGCGTGAAAGAGTAACGACCATACATACATACATACACACTTTACCCTTTTTTTAAATTATAGTGTGATCCTAAACTGATGACAATTATCCAACGCCATGCAGTTGCTGTGTGAAACTCGGAGCTTGTCAACTCGGTACAGAATAAGCAGATTAACGATTTTATAGACACGTTTTAAAATAAATATATTTATCTGTGTTTTTAGTGATCCAGATTTCCGTAGAAATGTCTAAGTTTAAATTTACACTGGTTCAAAAATTTATATTATGTAAATCCTTGCATCCCTGTAGCGTTAAAAGAAAACGTTTTAAAGGAAAGCTCCTAGAAAGTTTAACAAAAATAGGTCATTGATTTTGATTGGTTTACGTACAAATGAGAGTCAAATTACGTTTGTTTGGTGCGCACTACGAATAAACTCCTCCTAAATACTATAGAATCCGTTACGCTGAAGGAAAATCATTCAAGTAGCATACCGATTTGAGATTCGCTAAAAAGGTTATAAAGTTTTACAGCCGCCGACGGCTTACCACGTTCTCAAATAAAATGCATCTCTAACGTAACAGGAAGCGGCAATGGGTTGTGTAGATTTATGTTGCGAAAGTCGGGGTTATTGCAGTTTTATTTTACGAAAACTCCCAGTTATTGCAGTTTTATTTTATGATAAATTCTATAAAAACGATATCCTTAAAGTTATTAACTGTCCTGTAAAAGATTATTTATGATAAAATAAGTGGACGTAAATGGACAGAAGATTTATATTTTTTAGTAAATAAGGGTTTTTCTAAAACTTAGCTTTGTCTTCCAAAAAAATAATAAATTAATCCGTTTTTCAAATACTATAAATCAATATTAATATACAATAATGCTTGTTTAGGTTTGAACGCAATTTGTTTTAACTAGTTCGCGTGAGTTTTAGTTTTTTATTTTTTTTTGACAGAGCTAAGTCTAAACTTTATGCATACTTTTTTAAAGTTCTGGTAAAACGTTACTGCATACATATTATATTCTTATTTTGTTAATAATGAGTCAGAAATAATGAGTTATGATACAAAAGTCACACTAATTCATATAGAGTCCGTTTCGTAAACTTTTGTCATTTTTGCCATAGCCTGAAAGCCCACAAGCGAACTTACTACTTAAACCAATTATTTCCTAAACACAATAACAATACTGAAATAATGTCCAAACAACGTACCTCCGTACTGTCAACTAAGTAAGATCGGGTGAGCGAAACTTTACCGCCGCGATGTTGTCTCTGTCGCGGAGGCTTTGCTCTCCGGCCCAGCCGCGAGTCCGCTTACTTTACTTCACTGACACAGATACTTAACCAGAGATCAATCTCTCAGCACTGTCCTTACGTAACCACGGAAGCAGGAACTCGCGAGTCACACCAGGGTCAACCGCGGCACTGAAACCTTAAACTTGGAGCGTCGACGAGCGGTTTGCGCCGTCGGCGAGCGGTTTCGCGCGCGGCGCTCTCCGCTTCCCTCATACAGCGCTCACTGCGTCACTCGCAGGCGTCGAGGCCGGGACGTGCGTGGTGCGCGGCGCGGCCGGGACACTGGCGGGCGGCGGGCGGCGCGCGCACGGCCGCCCGCCGCCGCCGCCGCCGCCCGCCCTGCGCGCGCCGCCCAACGATCGTCCCGACGAGAATCATTTTTACATCTGCACCGTCGTGACATTGAAATTCAATTTTCTCCCGACCCGAGTTCCGGAATCGCTCCGTGTGTGACCGCGGGCCCGCGGAAATCGCAGGTTACGTTGTACGTTTCCGAAATCGGCGAAATCGGTCAATTCCAGATCCTGAATTCCGCCCGAAGGGTAAACAGCGAAACGATCCTTCCGCAAATATCTAAACCTCAAATTCGAGCAAAATCACCTACATTTATATCAAACCTTCGCTTAGATCAGTAGAATTCTTACAGAATTTAGCTAGACTTAAATCAATCAAACTTTTTTTCGTATGATTTCATCCAAATCAATTTTGTTTTTATTAAATAATATGACATAGAAATGTCTGAAAATCCTTTTTACGTAACAAAGAAAATTTGCAAAAAAATATTATGCGTTTAGATTCAGCGATCAGCTGAACCTGGTCTGATTGCTATTATGTCAGTTACCTGATCTCTGATATGGATTAGAAGCAGAAGCAGAGAGCAAAGAACTCTGATTTTTTGGGATTAAACTAGCTTATGTTACTCGTACTTGCTCTACAAGTCTCTAACCAAATATATGCAAAATATCTCGCTGATCCGTTGCTCCGTAACAGCGTGATTGAAAGACAAATCAACAGCATTGGGCTGTTGTTTGGGCAAACTAACAAACTAACACACTTTCGCATTCATAATATGGGTAGTGATTTCAACCTCTACAAGCAAAGTTTTTTGGAGTCACAAAAACTTTTACAAAAGACTTTTGAATAGTCATAAATTAGTAGTAACTGAGTCACAGCATCATGGTAAAGAACTGCATGTCAATAAATGCAACTTATAAATAACTAATCCCCATCCCCACTAGGTTTACGCACCCTTCACTCAGGGTGGCAAGTTGAGTACAGGACATATTTATGGACAACTTCACCCCGAGTGGGCGCGATGTGTGACTCGGGCCGGCCGTTACGGAAGTCGAAGGGCCGAGAGTAATCTAGTTTGCAATTAATGCCTCACAAGTATTCAGAGTCTTAACAAGTTTTCGTAGGGTCGGGTGTTAGACCCTAATGACTTTCGGCACTAGTGGCAACAATCATCTTCATTCGTCACTCGAGCGATACCTATTAATTCACTCGCCGAAAAATTGCGTACCGATAATTTTAAAGGAAAGTATAAGAAAAATTAAACTTTAAAAGATAAATGTAACTGGATTTAAATTATAAATTCTTTATTTACATCCTGAATGACAAGCGATTAAAATTACGTTGCGATTACGTTTTACAACGTTGATCGGGGAGACAATGGCAGTTTCATACAATCAAACTGAAAGCATCGGTACATACATAAAGTTTTGCTGTCTTCGTGACGAGCGTGTGAGGTAGTAAAAAAAAAAGTTTTCACTGAGCAGTTTGAAAACAAAATTACTCTTTTTTTACTTTTCTGAAGTCTAAGTTTTTTTTAATGCAGTTAGCAGCTTAAAAGGATCAAAACTCATTAATGAAAACAAAACATTTAGCATATTATGCTTTAAATAAACTACAATGCCGGCTTTAATCTCCACCATTCGTCGGTGTCGTCAGTGTGCTTTTTGCAAAATACTCAGAAAAACAGAGCAGATGAATCCATAGATTTTCCTGCAATATACCATCAGTGAGTTGTAATGTCCACGTTGCAACTCCAACATTAAACATGCTCATTGGTACCATAACACAGATCACTTAGCCTTATGAAGTGATCAGTGAAACATAATCGTATAGTCATCCAAACCACAGGTATTTGCAAAGTTTCATTTCAATTAGAGGTAGTTACTTAGCTGAAAAATCAGTTACGTAGTCGGAAGGACACCATACGAATAAGGCAATCTAATAAAAAGTTTTTATAAGGAGATCCCGCGTTTTAGGTTAAAAAAACAAGCACCGACCTGCCGCCGTGCCGCGGCGTCGGAGTGGAGTTAATAAATCGAGGCTTTATTGTCGCGCGCCGGCACGTCCGCGGTCATTGCGTCCACGATAATTCAATATCGCTGCAATGCCTACGCAGCTGGGCGACGAGCTACGCGCTCTTTATTATTTCCTCTACAGTTTTAAGCTTATAGCGCCTTCACATTTATTTGCGATGATTTTAATGATTCAACTGTTATTATTGGAGTAAAGCCGATACACACTAAGCACGTACACGTGACACGCCGAATTCGTAGATATAACTGCACGCATTACGTCTACGCGAACGTTCACGCCACGCAAGCGGTATGCCATGTCTCATACAGTACAATACAGCGCAATGCTACGCGCTACGTCTACGCTTACGCGACGCATACGCGGCCTGTGTGGCCGGCGCGGCGATGAAAACTTCTTTAGACGCGTTTGGGCGATTTTTAGGTAGGGACGTAAAAATACATAAAATTTACGTAACTAACGTGCTAATGTTGAATACCGATAGATGTAAAAACTAAACTAGTGATATTAACGGTTTTAATTTGAAAATTATTAAATTTTATTTATTTTCCTAGAATTAAGTTGAACATTCAAAAATAAAATCACTGTTATTATTATGGAACTTATTATTGTTTTAAATTTTTCACTGTAGCAGTGACCACTGTCTGCCAATTTTTTTTAAATATTTTTTTTAAATCAGTAGAGCCTAGGTTCACGCTGATTTAGGTTTTTAGAAATTCCGTGGATTCTCTATGTCATTCCCCAGGTTTTCAACTACGTACATAAATTATATCCGTGAAAAATCACGTCGATAAAGGGGAATTACGTTGCCACGAGAAATATTATTTCAAGTGAATTAATCAGGCACACAAAACCAATCTAGATAAACAAAAGTTACCGCAGGGATGAAGACCTCCCCGTTGGCTCAGATCATCCCCCTGCAACCCTCATTGGACAGAATACTTTAAAAAACAATCCGCCGACAATAGAAAGTTCTCAACTCCGCCAAGCTCCGAGGAAATCACGCTTCTCGCAACTTTTTCTTTATCGGTCAATTTGTTAGCCGAATATTTTGGGATCCTCTTTTGTTTCATTAAGCGCAGTGTAACATCTGACAAACAAAATATATGTACGTGAATAATTAATGTATAAGTATTATTGACTCGCGTGGAGCCTTATGCCTGATTCCCACGGTGCGTGATTGTGCAGATTATCACGATCCACGGTGCGTCGCGGTGTGAACTGGTCCGTGTGCGTCTTCAATATCACGCAATATGTTCCCATATTGCGTGATATTGCCAGAATACCTGTTTTCCATGGTGCGTTGCGTGGCTGGCCGTTGGTCGTCGGCTATGCGTGATAATTCGCAGAACCACGCGCCGTGGGAATCAGGCATTAGATTAGAACTTTTGTTTCCATGGATTTTGGTATCAAATGAAAGTACTAACTTAATCATTGTATTTTTTAATATACGATAAAAACCCTTGCTTGCACTTTAGTACAATTTTATATGAGTAGTAGCTTGGTGAATATTATGTGTGTATGCTATTGAATTTTTTTACCCCTTTTTATTTAGACAACGATATTATTAATTACACTAAGTGATGTATTTTTAGGAGTTCTTATATTAATATGATGAAGACTAGAACTTATATTTCTCATCTTCTAATTGTAATATGAAGGAGCCCTTAATATCGATTTTACTTCTTAACAAATGAATAAATAGACCCTTTATTCTCATTGTCTGATTAAATTGGTAACATTACCTCGCCTTTGACAATAAAACCAACAATGGACGTATTTAAATTATTGAATCATTGAACAAGTCAGTTACGTTACAAAGGCGATAATACAATGAACGCCCAAGTTATAGTTTATATTGTAATGCGTATTTAATTGACGGGCCAATACCGACAAAGGCTTTATCAAAATCAGATGGCAACTTTACCATTTGAAAGGTATCACATAATTATGACGTGGTGGGTCCAACACGACAAGGCCGTCAAAAAGGGAATATAGGCACTGGACTAAATGCCAGTGCGTGCCAGACCTTCGTTATTTTATAAAAGCTGAAAGTTTCTCTGCGTATGAAGTTTGGATCATGATGCCTTTGGGAGATAACAGGTAATAAAGGTGTAAAAAATCTTACGTCTAAGTATAAAGTCTAATTTTTATGTATTTTCTCCGGAATAACATTAGAAATCACATCATGCATTGCCAGACACTTAGTATCGCTCGGCTCTCCTGGCCGCCGAATGTCTTTGCATTGACGAGTTAGTCCACTCCACACACCTCAACTTCACTACACTCTGCCGGTGTGCATTGCACGAAAGGCAACTTTCCTTTTACAAAAGCAATCAATGAATCAATGCGGGGCTAATTTATTATTACATAATGGGTCGTTATCAGTACCCGCCGATGTTCCCGTCACGAGCACAATGGCTGCCGGAAGACGTCGCCCTTTCACAGCAGACGGCAAATTTTGATTGTAATTGCGAATGAATAACTCATCCGCCACGACGAAGCATTGTTGTGGATCCTTTCCTTACCAAATGTTTGCACGGTCGCGTGTAAAGAGTTGTCTTACCTAATTAGGGAGGGTTTTAAGATGTGTTAAATGAAATACGTGGAGCGTACTCATCTAATTATCTGTACAGTCAACGGCCATAAGTCGTTTAGCACCTTAATGATTCATATTCGCGTGGTACGATTATGCGTTAGGTGTGTGATAGAAAAAGGTCATAAGTCAAAACCTGTCAAGTTTTTGATGCAATAGTTTTGCGGAATTGCTACTCGAATTCTGAGGCCGACCGTATATATAAAAGACTTGTCCTGACTAATTGACTGATTGTCTCACTGAATGATCTAACAACATACAGCCTGAACCATGGGAAGAATAGAAAATTAAAGTTTCTTTTATCACGTAGTAGTAGGTAGACTCACTAAGAAATCCGTCCGTCCGAAAAACCGTCATTTTTCAAGATGCCCGCTGTCTAGTACGTAGTACATGCTGTGGTAGTTGGTACATGTCTATGCTCTACGCACTCGGCTGTCATATTGTTCAGAGAATCAGACTGACTAACTGACATATCCACGTGCGTACTGCTTAAATTATTGAGTCCAAGAACTTAACAATTTGCTTCAAGATTCTCTCTATGAAAACGTAGACCCCCACTAAGCAAGGATTTTTTAATTTCACCAAAGCGAAGCCAGATGGGTCAGCTAGTACTGAAGCCAAACATCAACCCAATTATACAAAACGTCCTTTGTACAAATATTAATAGGCCTTTAGAAGAACATTTGTGCTCATTCATTCAGTTTGACTCTCAATGAGCGAGCAAACTCTGAACCAATTACTAAGAGGCTCCGAACTTGAATTAACCGGTTCAAAGCGGTTAGAAGACTGGAGCGCACTGGAGATAAGGGGTTTCGTCCACGTAAGGCTTTATTTTGATTTAATATTTATATTCAGAGTGGTAATCTAAAATGAAAAAGGAAGGAAACCCGGAGGAACGAAGGCTTCCGTACCATCGTACAAGAAATAACACTTACTAATTAAACTACATATAACAAAATTAAATAAAAATTAAATTTGCATTTTGAAATTCTAATTATTTGCTATTATAGCTGCAATACACATTCTGTGAAAATTTCAGCTTTTTAACTATTACAGTACATGAGATATAGCTGGTCGACAGACGGACGAACAGACGAAAGGACGAACGCACGGACATCGAAGCCTCCACCATCTCGTTGGCACCCTTCGGGTTTGGAACTCTGAAAACGAAAAGTTACAAAAAATCCTATTTTATAGATTTTTATATACATAGCAGGTGCATTCATAAATTCCTAATAAGAAAAGAGTTGATTACTTGGAACAGGTGCATTTTTGGTTAGTGAGTGTGGACTAACCGTCGCGTCGGTGGTCGCAGTGAGTTTGCGTAGTGCGAAGACGGCTGCAACAAGTAGAGTTGACAGTCGTATTTGCGCAGCCATTGTTATTGAAACAAAACCTAAGTTGGGTGAAGCCTGACCTTATCCAACCTGTACCAATGTGACATTTATAAGGTGATCAACCTTTTAAAAGAGTGAAGGACAACATTTTTGGTGCTGTAAGTGTTGTATTGGGTTTGGTCCTCGACTGACAGTGCTCTGATCTGATAGTCATCGACCATCAGTTACTATTCTTTCAAAATATACAAGGCGCGTCGGCCTACGTAATGGTGGGCCGCTGCTAGCAGTAACTTGGCAAGCCCAGTGCACCCAAGTTTTCACACATACACTCGCTGTTTTGTTTTCACAGTACCAATTTCAACGGTATTTCAAAGCTGATTTAGTTAAATATAAAAATATAAAAAGTCTCGATTACCTCCGTCTGTTTGCGCTGGGCCTCTAAGTCAACCGCCAAAGTGTTTAGATCTGCGAATAAAAATTACTGTTTGCAACAAGTGTAAATTAAAAATTTATAACACGTGAAGGTTACACTAACTAGAAAAGAGCTGATAACTTTCAAACGGCTGAACCGATTTTCTTGGATTATAAGAACACTCTCGATCAAGCCACCTTTCAAACAAAAAAACTAAATTAAAATCGGTTCATTAGTTTAGGAGCTATGCTGCCACAGACAGATACACAGATACACACTTATAACACCCCTCTTTTTGGGTAGGTGGTTAAAATGAGTCTACTGAGTCTCTCGCACGTCACTTGCACTGAGTAAACACTTGCAGAACGCCAATTTCTGCAACTTTTATAACAGTGGACACTCAGGAAAATTATTACGCAAATATTTAAATTTAAATATTTGGTTAAATTGTAGAATGCGTCACTTATCATAATAACTATGCAAAATAACAAAGACTCCCATTCGATTATGTTTTAAAACTATTCAAAATGCATAGATCTAAGTATATTGAAGTATTTCTAATACATCAGGAATATTGCGAAATGGTATTATTGTGAAAGTTAGGTGGAAGCGAAGTACTCGTGTACGGTGGAAAATAATTACTGTTTGAAACAGCATACGATTCGTGATTCGTCGACCATTTCTAGAATATTCCGTGAAAATACACGACTCGGATTCAAATGTGACTTTGCGGTCTGTACGTGGAGTTTTAGTTTTATTCGTATACGATAGAGTAAGGGCCAGCGCTGACCTAGCGCGTCGAGTGACGTGAGATGCGGTGAGTAGCGACTAGACCCTGTTCAGGGAAACGAGCTAATTGAAAAGTAAGATAAGGGACATAGGGCACATTCACATGGCGACCAAAATGTCAGTCATTTTTAGCCCCCGACCCAAAAAGAGGGGTGTTATAAGTTTGATGTGTGTATCTGTGTATCTGTATATCTGTGTATCTGTCTGTGGCGTCACATCTCCTAAACTAATTATTTAGTTTTTTTTGTTTGAAAGGTGGCTTGATCGAGAGTGTTCTTAGCTATAATCCAAGTAATCCAAGAAAATCTGTTCAGCCGTTTGAAAGTTATCGGCTCTTTTCTAGTTACTGTAACGTTCACTAGTCGAGGGTGTTATAAATTTTTAATTTACACTTGTCTTCCTAAGTGTTTCGTAATTTTCTGTACTCTTTAACTCTTTCTTAACTCTTTGTACCGTAACTTGTCTTTTATTGTATTTTTGTTATTAGTAATTTGTAATGAACTCCCACTTAAAATTCTTTGCATTAGCTAACTAAACGGTGGAAACTTAATTGGCTTATATAATAGGTAGCTTATTTGTGCTAGTTTCTTGTATATTTAACTAAGCTGTATGTTTTACTTATAAAAAAATAAAAAGTGCATTGTGCTGGTGTGGCACTACTAAAAGCCATTATACAAAATAAGAAGAAGAAAAAAAATAAAAAATAAACTTCGGTCTCAGTTTTTGATTTTACACTAGCCTGGTCCGGTCATCGAACTTCAAATCAAAATAATATAAAAAAACCGGCCAAGTGTGAGTCGTACTCACGCACTGAGGGTTGTTCCATATTCGGGTATTATGCATAAATATAAATAAAAATCTATTTTAGAATATACAGGTAGGTAAAGCATTTTCATATAGCCCATTTGGTATAGTTGTCTTACTTTGAAAATTGAAACACTATCCTAGTAAGCTTAGCAAAAGATTTTTGTCGGAAAATTTTAAATAGTAATTTATCTCCAGATGACGTATGTCGTCCACACGCGTGCGTTGATGTTTTTGTAAACAGAAAATGGGCAAAATGACCTAAAGCTAGGGTTCCCACAAGTGATCCCTCCCCCTCCCCCCCGGAGCTGTCCCCGTGAGTGACGTAGCGCCGAAGCGACAGTACCCCGGACTGCAATGAAGGTGCCATTATTCACGTCTCAAAACCGTCCTAAACACACCACGGACCCTCGCCAGCCGTTGCTTAGCGCGCGGTTCATACAGAAGCGGCGAGTGAGCGTAGTGAGGACATAATAGAAGAGTGGGTCTCGATTGAAGCGGAGCGGAGACTTGTGCTCAGTCCATCAGATTATTTTCTAAATTAAATCGAAAATTCTGAATATTTTTTATTCAATTAAAATTTTATAAGTACTTTTCAATTGTTGAATGCATCTACCACGTTTTTATTTAACACTCTACAACTCGCGCTTATATTACTAGCGTATGCCTGCGACTTCGTCTACGTAGACTACACAAAGAAACCACTATTTTACCCACTTAGGTTGAATTTCAAAAATCCTTTGTCAGCGGATGATCGCTAAGAAAGGATATTTGAAATTCAACCCCTAAGGGGGTAAAATACGAGTTTCTTTGTATAGTTCACGTGGACGATGGCTGGCATACGCTAGTCTAGCATAAAGTTTCTGTTCTTTTATCTTTAAATCATTATAGGCAAGCGCTTGACCACAATCACACCTGATGGAAAGTGATGATGTGACCTAAGATGGGACGCGTTTATACCTAGAAGATGCCTATTCATGTGTAGTTAGTGGTAGGTACAGCATGATTCTGTATAAATCGGCCTTACATCCTAAACACACGCAGTCCCCTCACTTCTTTAATACCTCCGGGCGCTATTTACACACTACAAATCTTCACGACCAAATTAGGTACATGGACAGATGAAATTAGTTGTTAAATGTTATAGCTACAGGGACAGGGGAAACTTGTCTAATAATATTACGTGTTCTTATGAAGAAATACGTAGTTTGACGCCCTCCGGTGTACAGATATACCAGTACAATGGCTTCCGTATGGTTCTAGGTTCAATTTCTTGAATACATTGAAATACATTGTCTCAAATCTATTTAGCACTAAATAATAATATTAATATTAATTGCAACAGTATATCGTTAAGCGATTAAAACTGGGTGTTGTGTACTTTAGCTATGACTATCGACTGATCGGTGATGATTTAGTGAGGACAAAGTGGTGGGCATCATGCCCACAACATTGTCCTCATGGGCTTAGCTTTTTAAAAATCCTGAGGAAACTCTTTGATTCTTAAGGATGAAAAGTAGTTTATGTCCGTCTCCTGTGATGTGAGGTATCTCTGTACAAATCAGTTAAACGGATGGGTCGTGAAAAGCTGGCAAACAGTTTTATATTTAAGTATCGCATTATATTAGTATGGGTTATTCAAGTAAAAATATTTTCTTTAGCAATAAATCAGTAGCAATTAATTAGCGAATACGAAGCAAAACATTTACTATTGATTCGCTACTCCATCAAAAAATAACACAAAACACAGACACAATAAACATGCCGTTGCAAAGAGCAATTAAGAGCAAAGCAACATGTTCCTGTTTCACAAAGAAGATGCAAAGAAACAATGAAACAGCTTCAAACACATTCCGAGCTAAGCTGCTACGGTGAGTAAGAGCCTTCGCAAACTGAAGACTTTCGATTTTTCCCCATCAAGTCACAGTGTTACCTACTCGTTACAACTTTATTATCCATTGTAATTCACACACTGTAGCTGTGGGTGTGACTCGGAGTCTACGGTGGATGAACTTGGTAGACGAAATACACCCGTTCTGCAACGAACACGCCTGTCTCTGTGTGTGCACGTAATAGCCCATGAGCCGCAGCGAGCGACTTTATAGCCATGCTCTGCCAAGAGTGAACGATTGAGAATAGAAGAGAGGTTCTTAGTTCAAAATATGCAGTCTGCGGAGGTCCTAACCTCCACGTAGAGTAAGGAAATCGATACACTCGCTGCGGTTGCTCGCAGATTTCATTCACCGCCGCAAAAAGAAAGAGCTTCCATTTTGTCTATTAATTAGCAGCTAACCGCACGACAGCGGCGCGAAACTGCACTTTCCTCCGCTAGAGCGCTGACACTTCCCTCGGCTAGAGTGCTGACACCGGCGAGCAGTGACAGGGTTATGCAAATTGCGGATGCTTGAAAAAGGTTTTCTAATGTTCTACAATGTTCCGTCTATTTGACCAGAAGCTGTTTTATTAAGCTACTCATTTATAAAATTACTAGCTGATGCCCGCACTTTCGTTCGCGTGGATATAGGTTTTTTAAAAATCCCGTGGGAACTTTTCCGGTATAAAAAGTAGCCTATGTGTCAGTCCAGGATGTAATCTAAGTCCATTTCAAATTTCAGCAAATCCAGCCAGTAGTTTTTACGTGAAAGAATAACAAACATACACACATACACACAAACTTTCACCTTTATAATATTAGTGTTATTATATTGTTATTTGTAACGTTGGTATTAGGTAAGTGTATTATCTATTGTCGCGTCCGAAGCGAATGACATGAGTGATGGAGGACGCGACTAGTGACTACACTAAACACCATTGATGTTGGAGCATTTGTTATCTATACCACTACACTATGAAAGCAGTTAAAATATTATTCGAAGGGTCGGGGTTCAATACCAGCAGTGGACGTCTAGCGGTTGTATGAAACCTAACCTACAGTACCTAACGTACCTAAGGAAATGAATAGTATACTCGCTGTGTTCGCTCGCAAATATTCACCGCCGCAAAAAGAAAGTCCATTTTGTCTATTAATTAGCAGCTAACCGCGTTCCGGGGCGCACTGCTGCACTTGTCTCGGCTAGTCGACGCTGACGCTGGCGACAGGGATATGCTAATTGCAGGAGCTTGGAAAAGATTTTTAATGTTCCATAATGTTCCTCACATTTAACGGGGAACTCTCCGTCACTCGCTCCATACAAGCGAAGTTAATTGGTTTCCATTAGAATATCAACCATTTAAACGATGGACCGATGATATCAAGCGACTGGCGGGAAGTGGCTGGATGAGGAAGGCTGAGGACCGGGTGTGGTGGCGCTCTTTAGGGAAGGCCTATGTCCAGCAGTGGACGTCCACAGGCTGATGATGATGATGATGAAACGCGAATTAGTTTAGTAATCACGTTCTAAAATACCTACCTATGTCTGTAATTTGACGATTTCCTTAAAAAAACTAGTAAAAAGACACGGGCTGAAACATTTGAATGTAAACTCTTGAGACCGCGTAATTTTGAATTTTAACGTAAATCTGGAAACCTAGATACTAGAATGTATCTAAAAATACCACTGAGTGTGATTGGTTAGTATTCAAATGAGAGCCAAACTAGGTTTGTATGGAGTGAGTGACGAAGAGACCCATCTTAACTAGGGGTTGTAAGGTATATTAATTAAATGCTTGTTTAACAAGCTACTCATTTATAAAATTATATTTATAGCGGCTGATGCCCGCGACGTTGTTTGTGTTGATTTAGATAGAAAGAAAGAAGAAATAAAAACTGTTTTCAGTCTTTTTTTAAACTCTTTTTATGGGATATAAATCCCTTTTATCACTTCCAATGAATGTCTTTAATATCTACAGGATGTGAAAAATCACGTGGATCTGCAGTTGATCCGTTGCCGAGTAATTGAAGGATGAAAACATGAAAAATAGCGCGCCATCCATAGCCATGCAGGGTGTTTTCCCGGGATAAAAAGTACATGTCACTTTCCAGGTATTCAACAATATTATTAGGTATATGGAAAAAATCACGCCGATGCGTTCTTCCGTTGTGGTGTCATTGAACGACAAACCCTGCTGTAACACACTTAGTTCTAAACATTAAAAAAAATCTAATGTTATTTCCACAAAGTATTTTCGTATTTAATGCAGTTATTATTTTTTCAAACTTACAAAAAATAATGCTGTCTGTCTTTTCGTTATTTTCTGTTATATGCACAAATGATAGTCAAAACTTCGACATCATCAAATTCAAATTCAAATTCAAAATATTTTTATTCAATTAGACTTTTACAAGTTCTTTTGAATCGTCAAAAGCATCTACCACTGGTTCGGAATGCCTTTCCTACCGAGAAGAACCAGCAAGAAACTCGGCGGTTGCTCTTTTCAAAGATTTGATATACAATATTATGCCATGTATAAAAGCAATTGAAGTCCTGCGCATTGCTGGTCAATCATCTATTGATAGCCTATTAATGTTCACAATAACCAATTTCCCAAACACCCAAATCATTTCATAGAATAGTACTTAACTGAAATCGGGAATCAATTTATATGAGCTTTGTACGTATGCGTAGGTAATTATTGTAGTATAGGTAGTATTGATCGGAACTCATGTATTTCACAAATATCCGTTGCAATTAGCCAGTCTAATTGCACATCCGCCATTAATCATCATAATGTTTATTTATTAGATTAAACAATTTGCTTTGATCAAAGTAATATGATGTTTAGAATGACCGGACCGCAACCATGTTTAAACTTCGCAGCTCTTTAGAGTTATATTCCAAACTCACTCATCCTTTTACTTTTGGCACAAAATGACTCTCAATCTGTATTTACTAAATGTATATGAGAAAGTTTGTCTGTTTGTTGGTTTGTTGTCTGTAATCACGCCGCGGAGTTGTGGCTCGCCGTGATTATTTTGCCATGGATATGGATAGTTAGAAGACCCTGGAGAGCGATATAGCCTATTTTTTATCTCGGAAATCTAAGAGTTCCCATAAATTATGGTCATGATTTAACTTTATGGTCGCTATTTTAAATTAATGTACTATTCTTTTTCTTTCATGTACCAATATTCAACGCAAATATAGGTAATATCAGTGGTTCCTAATAAGGATAATGGATTGAGACCAAATTATAGCACAAAAATGTAAGTACCTACGATTACATAAAGAGGTGAGCCTTGAAATGAAAGAAAGGGCTTTAGGCTTACGAATAAATAAATTTCGTACGAAATAATTTATTACAAATGAAAAAGAAGGGATGTACGACGAGTACCTATTATTTCCATTCCAAGGAAAAAATAATGGCCTCATATTTAATAGGAATATGAAAGGGCTAGATTTTGATTCTATATTATCTGAGATTAGTGCCTAGCAGCAAAATTGGACAAATTCACTAAAAATATTATTTTTAACCCCCGACCCAAGAGAGGGGTGTTATAAGTTTGACGTGTGTATCTGTGTATCTATGTCATCGTAGCTCCTAAACTAATGAACCGATTTTAATTTAGTTTTTTTTTGTTTGAAAGGTGGCTTGATCGAGAGTGTTCTTACTTATAATCCAAGAAAATCGGTTCAGCCGTTTGAAGGTTCTTTTCTAGTTACTGTAACCTTCACTGGTCGGGGGTGTTATAGATTTTTAATTTACACTTGTGAGTTATATACTAATATCTCTATGTTTTGAGAATGATTTTGACACCTAGTAGGAGCCCTCCTTGCATGTCGTACACCGTGTGGCTCGCAGGCTACTTCGCGCCGCGCTGCGAGCAAGTAGGCCCTTTAAAAAAACGAGGCAAGTGCGAATAAGACTCGCACACGAAGGGTTCCGTGTCATCCGGGTCATTGCTACGAGTACCAAATTTTATGATTGTAGGTCAACGGGAAGTAATTTGTAGGCTTTATTCCCTTGATGGGTCTTGACAAACATAGCTGGAGACTGGAGTTATGGAACCCTAAAAAGGACCCCGGAAGGGTTCGAAATTAGTCGCGCATACTTTAACTGATCACTTGAGTTGAGTCGTAAGATATTTATATTTTATAATGGTTATCGGAACTTCATCTTATCTTCGTAGAACTTAAAAGAAGGATGAAATATATTCCAATTGATCCTACCTTTTTCTTTTTTGCATCTTTAAAAACATAATGCCCGAGATTCCTCCATTCCATCATCCGCAAAGGCCGTAAAGCTTGCACAATGGAAACACATCAAAGGCTGAGATCGTACAGCGATAGCGTGCACAGATCCTGCCTTGCTAGTCTACGAGCTCACCTGTATCTAATGGAGTAAAATAATTCAATTCAATTCGAATTTCTTTATTGCCAATATGGGTTAGCAGTGGAGATGTTACAAAAACAAAAAGGATACAGCCGACAGTAAAAATAAACGACACGGAGTTGTGTCTCGTTTCTTTATTCCAATACAAATTATTACGTGACAGCCATCTCATTTGGTGGTAATGATGCTAACTAAATAAATCGGTCAAGTTCGGGTTGGACTAGCACACGATGGGTTCCGTACCATCGTACGAGGTACAATTTTGATTTCTTTCAAATTTTCATGGTGGTTATTTTGATTTTTAAATTATTTCTTGTTATAGCGGCAATAGAAATACACATTCTGTGAAAATTGTTGTTGTTTGACCTAAAACCTTCACATTCTGTGAGGAAACTTGTACTCAGTAGTGGGCCAGCAACGGATGAGTGATGTTAAGGAGCCTCAAGATTCTTTATTTACACATTTTCTTAGTATTTAATAGTTTAAAGACGTACACGACTCTTTGCCTATTAGCACAAAGGAAATCCACTTGCATGCCCTTTGTCTTCTCAATAACTGGTTTGCAGCTATGTCTTAGAACACAAACTATACACTGCTCGCTTACCACCAACAATGCTAGTACAGCTTGATACAAACAAAGCAATGTACGTCGTAAACGGTTAACTTAATTGTGCTGAGCATGGAAATGAGAGAATCTTAGAGACACGCAAAAGCGTTTGATTAGAATAAGACTAATTAAGTTAAACACGGATGCTAACTGAGTAATCTTTGACAATGAGGGTGGAAAGGCCGGCAAAGGCAAGGGTCCGGAGCTTTAATAAGATGGAAGGTTTGAGTTCTAAGTAAGTGCTAAGCTATATCTACTTAGGTTCGGTTGCATGACAGGTGATTAAACTTACGTTACGGTATATTATACATGCCCTATAAAATTTGTAAATAAGACAAAAGATACAAAACGCTCGAAAGGAGAGAGATAGTGCTCTACAAATATGACCCAAGTATCGCAGTTTTAAGTCTTCACTTTAAATAGCTATGTAAGGTATCTACTTGTTTACATTATATTTACATTTGTTACAGGACGTACAGCATTAGCAGACCCACCACCAGGTGGACTGACTACTTCAAACCACAAAAGTTTCCACCAGAAATTTATGTCCAGGAGTATTTAGGCGTCTTTCATTTGATGATGACAATAACAATTGGTTAAAGTTAAAATTTTACGATCAAAGCAAGCAAAATGCGTAAATAAACACATTTTGCTTCCATTGACTGATTGATTCCAAACAGGTCAACATTTGTTAATTTGGACAATTTAACATTCAATATATTTTTTAAATATATTTATTTATTTTTAACGGGCTTTTCAATTTTAATCTAAAGGAATGAATATTAACTTCTACAATCCATATGGCTATTCATAGGTGATCAAAATTTAACGATAACCGTAACCTAACTTTAATCGCATGTCATGAAACAGAACCTAGATGTAAAAAGTGCTTAAGCACTTTAAGAACATACCTTGTTCTGAAAGTTTGGAACCCATGCCTTACTTGTCCTTTATAAACTCCATAGTATAAACTTAGTAACCTGAATAGTTCAACGGTCAAGAAATGGAAACTGAATGGAATGGAAAATGGTTCAATTTCCACCAGTTGCACTATTGTCGTATCGCTTATTTAAGCTCTTTTTTCTTTAAATCTGTTAAACTAGGTTTTATCAAATACTAGCCGATGCCCGCGACTTCGTTCGCGTGGATGTAGGTTTTTAAAATTCCCGTGGGAACTCTTTGATTTTCCGGGATAAAAAGTAGCCTATGTGCTAATCCAGGGTATAATCTATCTCCATTCTAAATTTCAGCCCAATCCGTCCAGTAGTTTTTGCGTGAAGGAGTAACAAACTTACACACACACACACACATACAAACTTTCTCCTTTATAATATTAGTGTGATTCATCAATAAATAGACGCTCTTCTAGAAGGTCGCAACATAAATAACACATCTTTACACTATCACTAATCATTCATAATCATGGCAAACCATATAATAACTTCTATAAGTAGTTGTTAAAAATAATTGCATGAACTACGCTCTGGAAATCTAGATATAGTACCTATAATGGAAATACTTGGAAACTTGTGTAGAAGTGTTATTTTTGCAACTTTGTGTCACGGAGTCGACCCGGATACATTAACATTTTAAAAGCATATTTTAAAATGTCGTCGGTTTGAACTTCTGAAGCAAGTATGCCATGTCAGTCGCTTTATGGGCAGCTCTACTATTATAAAATTGTAATAGGAATAGTTCGTTTGTTTATGTTTGTGCACCACTAACATTTCTCTAGAGTAGCAATCGGGGTATGAGGGTATGAGGCGGGGGGGCGCCTGGCACACCCGCGCTTTCACGCACCGAGTTGGCGCGGGAGCTGTGCGGCTGTACGGAGCGTCCCTACCCCGATTGCCATGTCGACCTGTCGGGTGCCTACCTCAACGGCTTGTGAAGCTGAAGTGGCAATGGGTAGAGCACATACCTAGTTCGATAGATGTTGGGGTCCCAAGGTGCTAGAATGGCGCTGAAAAGTGCTGTAACGTTTGTTCAGAGCCTTCCATTTCCAAGGAAATACCCTGGATATTTAACAATATGATTTCCCTTTTGCTAGAGTTGAATATTTGTTTAATAACCTCCCTGTAGCGCAGTGGTGAGCGCTGTCGGTCTTTTAAGTGGGAGGTCCTGGGTTTGATTCCTACTAAGGGCAATTTGGGAATTTTTAATTTCTAAATTGCCTCTGGTCTGGTCTGGTGGGAGGCTACGGCCGGGGCTTTTTACCACCCTACAGGCAAAGCTGTGCCGCCATGCGATTTAGTATTCCAGTACGATGCCGTTTACAAACCAAATGGGTTTAATAAAAACTACAATACCCCTTCCAAGTTAGCCCACTTCGATCTTAGACTGCATTGCCACTTAACACCAGGTGATATCATAGCCAAAGGCTAACTTGTATCTGAATTAAAAAAAACCGGTCAAGTGCGAGTCAGACTCGCCCACTGAGGGTTCCGTACTCGGGTATTTTTTTCAAACATTTTGCACGATAAATCAAAAACTATTATACATAAAAATAAATAAAAATCTGTTTTAGGATGTACAGGTAAAGCCCTTTCATATAATACCCCACTTGGTATAGTTATCTTATTTTGAAAATTGAAACACATTTTAACTTTTTTTAAATGATGTAACCATAAATTCGCGATTTTCAGATTTATTTCTGTACTTGTGCTATAAGACCTACCCACCTACCAAATTTCATGATTCTAGGTCAACGGGAAGTACCCTATAGTTTTCTTGACAGACACGACGGACAGACAGACAGACAACGAAGTGATCCTATAAGGGTTCCGTTTTTCCTTTTGAGGTATGGAACCCTAAAAAACACTCACATTCAGCTAGCATCCAATGACTTTTAACAACAACCTATACCTACAGGTGTGTCTACTGCCTAACCCTTCCAAGTTAGTCCATCTTAGACTGCGTTATCACTTACCACCAGGTGAGATTGCAATCAAAGGCTAAATTTCCCTTGTGCTAGGGTGGAATATTAATAGCTGTATCAACGCTAGTCTACTGTCTAGTGCAGTATTCTTGTGAGTGAATGCAAATCACGTGCGCCATTAAGGTCGCCGCTAAATTACGCTCCTCTAATTAACTGCTCCTGCAACTTCCAGACTCGTCTCCTTTCTTTTCTTTGAGCTAAGTAAGACCCTGTGTGTCGGGTGACTTTATCTTACAAAAACCTTTCTAAGTGCAGTGTCTTTAGTGTAAGTTTTTGAGTAAATACGACTTGTTCATTGAAGTTACTTCACTGGAGTTTGTCTGATCTGTCTGTTTGTTCGGCAACATTTAGCCTAAACGTAATTAGTATCACATACTATGATTGCTGGTTATCATAAATGAAGCCGTGACAGCCTGGTAGCCGCCTCTCATTCGACAGGTCAGGGGTTCGATCCCGGGAGAAGAAGAAAATTAGAAGTATATACCTACCCTTAACTTTTCGGACTTATGTATGTTTAAGCAATCATTAAAATTACTTGCTTTCTTCTCTTCTTCTTTGTCGTTACACTCTTGGCAGAGCGGTCGTGGTCATCATGAAGTGATGTTTTGGGGGGCAGATGTTACACGCCTCACGAGCATTCGCCACTTCTCCCTGCTGGTCGACATTCTGGTACACTCGTGCACGGCACCGCCCACAGCGGACTTAATTTGGTCGGTCCATCGCGTAGGCGACCTTCCTCGCCCTCTGGTACCCTCCACCTTGCCTTTTACCGGTGAAGGAAAACGTCGTGAGGAAACCTGCATGCCTGAGAGTGTTCCATAATGTTCTCGAAGGTGTGTAAAGTCAGGGAGTTCGCGATTGGGCAGCGTGGTAGACTTTGGCCAAACCTTCCTCATTTTGAGAGAAACCCGTACTTAGTAGTGTGACGGCGACGGGTTGAGATGATAAAGCGTGAATTTTCACGAATTCTTTAAATCTATTATCAAATCTATCTATCAACTATAAACTTGTTGAGGAATTTTGAAATTTCTAGAAATTCTTTTGTGTAATATTTCGTAAAGGTCATGAATTTCCCCACTCTCGCAAAGGGTCTAGGATCACCGACTTGAACTACATAGTACTTTTAACAAACCCTTTCCAGCGAAAGTTATTTATGAACCCAATTTAACATTATTCAACCCTTAAACAGGGGTAGGTACTTTCACTGGCTACATACTTAGGGCGAGGTCTCACTGGGCGTTTAGTTCATGACAAACCACTTTCCTCACCATCATCAACCTACAGACGTCCACGGCTATACGTAAACTAGTGTTTTGCTCGGTGCGCGAGCTGCTAAAGCAGCTCGCGTGACGTGGTAATGTTTAGCTTTATTGTATTAAACCGAATCGAGTTATTAAGATGCAAAATTCACCGCGAAAACACCATAAAACGACACCCATATCGATTTTTTTCTTAAAAAAGGCATGTCCGCCATCTTGGATTTCAAAATAAATGTCTTTATCAAAATCAGCACCCTGGAAAACTCTGAAAACGACATCCATATCATTTTTTGTAAAAACGGGGTAGTTGAGGGTAATAAAGTAGGGTGCGTGGGTGCGCGGACCACTAAAGTGGTCCGCGAGCATGCAGAGTTTGTTCCACCGAGTAGACCTTCGGACCCTGATTATCTTTTGCCAAGAAACCACTCTTCCATCTTTTATAGCCTCCGAGATAGACACCGACGAAATTTGTACGGCGGCCATCTTGTTTTTCCAAAATTTTCCACTTTTTCTATTAATCGTTTACTACATTCTTCAAAGATTGCGAGTTTCAACGAAATCGGTTGGAAAACAAAAGAGTTGCAAAAATCATATAGGCCGCCATCTTGTTTTTCTGAAATGTCATAATTTTTCCCTACTCATATCGCGCTTCAAAACATATCTCCCCTACATTATCGTATCGTTTTCCGTCTCTTTCTAGGAGAATGAGACATTCAATATTCGCCATACAAAATGTATGGGAAAATAAATTCCGCCATTTTGAATTTTTTTTCTATTCATCGAGTAGACCTTTGGATCCTGATCCTCTTTTGCCACAAAACCACACCTCCATCTTTTATACCCTCCGAGCTGGACGCCGGCGAAATTTGTATGGCGGCCATCTTTTCTTCGCCATTTTGAATTTTTTTTCAGCTTTTTGGCAATTGGATGATGTCATGAATGACATTTGGTCGAGCACCCCTCACCTATCTTCAATACCTTGAGCGGACCCTTCACCCGTCTCCGAAACCCTCAATCTTCAGCTCTCTCCATAATTTTGGCTTACTAAGTTTTTGTTTTCTATACGACACCATCAGTGAAAAAAAAATTTTTCATACAAAATTTTACAGGAGTTTTCTAGTTGAAAATCTCGAAAATCTCCCCAAAAGTGGCAACACCGGTTGCATATCTTCATACTGCCAGCCGAGATACACAATCGATTCATACATACTGACTTTCCAAAATGTTGCCAACTGCCTCAAAAACGTGATCAAAATTTCGAAAAATTAAAAAAAATACAAAATGGCCGCCAACTCGTTTTGCAGAAATAAATTACATCGTTGTACAACTTTTCCAATAACTACAGGATATACCGCTCCCGATGACGTTTCAATCTCTCCTCTCGCTCACACCCACGCGAAACTATCGCCCCTAAAAAAAGACCACGTCGAAAATCATTTTTTCTTTGATAAATTCCAGTGTTGCCAGTCTCCGGCGACAAAAATACCCAAATGTCATTTGTATGATCAAAACACATAATCGGTCATACTCGGATTTTGCGAAAAGTCCGTATTTCGATTTTTTTCAATTTCCCGAAAATCTTGAAATTTCCCCAAAAAATGGGGTAATTTCTTTCCTCCAATCTATACCTCGAGCCTATACGTACAATCGCTTCATAGAAGCCGAATCGCTCCGATGTTGCCAACTTTGAGATATTTAACTTTTAAAATTGCGTTTTTTCGTACCTCTAACATAATGGCCGCCACGACAGCCGCCATCTTGAATTTTTAAAAACCACTCCCATTCCGTCAAAATTCAGGATAATCATAGACGAAACCAGAAAAAAATAATTATTATCGATTTCCCGTTTCGGATCTGTGGCGCCGCGGTTCGGGGTCGAAAAATCAAAATTTTGAAAACGCTACGGTTCGGCCGCCATCTTGTTTTTTCAATTTTTTCGACATTTCCCATTAATCGTTTACTATTTTCTTCAAAGATTGCAAAATTCAACGAAATCGGTTGGAAAACAACGGAGCTGCAAAAATCACGTCGGCCGCCATCTTGTTTTTCCGAAAAGTCATAATTTTTCCCCAGAGGGTTCCCGAATCCGAACACATCTCCCCTACATCACTATATCATTTTCCTTCTCTTTCTAGGAGAACAATTATGTCAATGAGTGAGTCAGTCAGTGGTAATCGAGCTATATATAGTATAATAACTAGTGATTCGCTCGGTGCGCGAGCTGCTAAAGCAGCTCGCGTGACGTGGTTATGTTAACTTTATTATATTTAACCAAATTTATTTATTAAGATACACAATTCACCACAAAACCCACAAAACGACACCCATATCAATTTTTTCTTAAAAACTGCATGTCCGCCATCTTGGATTTCAAAATAAATGTCGTTATCAAAATCAGCACCGTGGAAAACTCTGAAAACGACATCCATATAATTTTTTGTAAAAAACGGGGTAGTTGAGGTTAATAAGGTAGGGTGCGTGGGTGCGCGGACCACTAAAGTGGTCCGCGAGCATGCAGAGTTTGTTCCACCGAGTAGACCTTCGGACCCTGATCATCTTTTGCCAAGAAACCACTCTTCCATCTTTTATAGCCTCCGAGATAGACACTGACGAAATTTGTACGGCGGCCATCTTGTTTTTTCAAAATTTTCAACTTTTTCTATTAATCATTTACTACTTTCTTCAAAGATTGCGAGTTTCAACGAAATCGGTTGGAAAACAAAAGAGTTGCAAAAATCACGTCGGTCGCCATCTTGTTTTTCTGAAATTTCATAATTTTCCCCTACTCATATCGTGCATCCGAACATATCTCCCGTACATCAATGTATCGTTTTCCGTCTCTTTCTAGGAGAATGAGACATTCATAATCGCCATACAAAATGTATGGAAAAATAAATTCCGCCATTTTGAATTTTTTTTCTATTCATCGAGTAGACCTTTAGATCCTGATTCTCTTTTGCCAAGAAACCACACTTCCATGTTTTATGCCCTCCGAGCTGGACACCGGCGAAATTTGTATGGCGGCCATCTTTTCTCCGCCATTTTGAATTTTTTTTCAGCTTTTTGGCAATTGGATGACGTCATGAATGACATTTGCTCGAGCACCCCCCACCTATCTTCAATACCTTAAGCGGGCCCTTCACCCGTCTCCGATATCCTCAATCATCAGCTCTCTCCATAATTTTGGCTTACTAAGTTTTTGTTTTCTATATGACACCATCAGTGAAAAAAAAATTTTTCATACAAAATTTTACAGGAGTTTCTTAGTTGAAAATCTCGAAAATCTCCCCAAAAATTGGCAACACCGGTTGCATGTCTCCATACTGCCAGCCGAGATACACAATCGATTCATACATATTGACTTTCCAAAATGTTGCCAACTGCCTCAAAAACGTGATCAAAATTTCGAAAAATGAAAAAAAATACAAAATGGCCGCCAACTCGTTTCACAGAAAGATTTTACACGGTTTCATAATTTTCCTATTAACTACAGGATATACCGCTCCCGATGACGTTTCAATCTCTCATCTCGCTCGCACCTAGGCGAACCGATCGCCCCTAAAAAAGACCATGTCGAAAATCACTTTTACTTTGATAAATTCTAGTGTTGCCAGTCTCTGGCGACAAAAGTACCTAAATGTCATTTGTACGAGCAAAACACGTAATCGCTCATACTCGGATTTTGTTAAAAGTGCGTATTTCGATTTTTTACAATTTCCCGAAAATCTTGAAATTTCCCTAAAAATGGGGTAATTTTTTTCCACCGATCTATACCCCGAGCCTATACGTACAACCGCTTCATAGAAGCCGAATCGCTCCGATGTTGCCAACTTTGAGATATTTAACTTTTAAAATTGCGTTTTTGCGTACCTCTAACAAAACGGCCGCCATGACAGCCGCCATCTTGAATTTTTAAAAACCACTACCTTTCTGTCAAAATACAGGATAATCGTGGGCGAAACCAGAAAAAATAATTATCCTCGACTACCCCGTCTTGGATCTGTGGCGCCGCGGTTAGGGGTCGAAAAATGAAAATTTTGAAAACGCTCCAGCTCGGCCGCCATTTTTTTTTTCCAATTTTTTCGACATTTTCCATTAATCGTTTACTACTTTCTTCAAAGATTGCAAAATTCAACGAAATCGGTTGGAAAACAACGGAGCTGCAAAAATCTCCTCGGCCGCCATCTTGTTTTTCTGAAATGTCATAATTTTTCCCCAGAGGACTCCCAAATCCGAACACAACTCCCCTACATCACTATATCATTTTCCGTCTCCTTCTAGGAGAACAATTATGTCAATGAGTCAGTCAGTGAGTGAGTGGTAATCGAGCTATATATAGTATAACTAGTGTTTTGCTCGGTGCGCGAGCTGCTAAAGCAGCTCGCGTGACGTGGTTAGGTTGACAAGTATTAAAACGAATTTATTTATTAAGATACGCAATTCACCACAAAAATCCACAAAACGACACCCATATCGATTTTTTTCTTAAAAAGTGCATGTCCGCCATCTTGGATTTCAAAATAAATGTCGTTATCAAAATCAGCACCCTGAAAAACCCTGAAAACGATATCCATATCATTTTTTGTAAAAACGGGGTAGTTGAGGTTAATAAGGTAGGGTGCGTGCTTGCGCGGACCACTAAAGTGGTCCGCGAGCATGCAGAGTTTGTTCCACCGAGTAGACCTTCGGACCCTGATCATCTTTTGCCAAGAAACCACTCTTCCATCTTTTATACTTTCCGAGATAGACACCGACAAAGTTTGTATGGCGGCCATCTTGTTTTTCCAAATTTTTCCACTTTTTCTATTAATCGTTTACTACTTTCTTCAAAGATTGTGAGTTTCAACGAAATCGGTTGGAAAACAAAAGAGTTGCAAAAATCACGTCGGTCGCCATCTTGTTTTTCTGAAATGTCATAATTTTTCCCTACTTGCCTCCCCCACTCGAACATATCTCCTCTACATTATCGTATCGTTTTCCGTCTCTTTCTAGGAGAATGAGACATTCAATACTCGCCATACAAAATGTATGGGAAAATAAATTCCGCCATTTTGAATTTTTTTTCTATTCATCGAGTAGACCTTTCGATCCTGATCCTCTTTTGCCACGAAACCGCACCTCCATCTTTTATACCCTCCGAGCTGGACGCCGGCGAAATTTGTATGGCGGCCATCTTTTCTTCGCCATTTTGAATTTTTTTTCAGCTTTCTGGCAATTGGATGATGTCATGAATGACATTTGGTCGAGCACCCCCCACCTATCTTCAATACCTTGAGCGGACCCTTCACCCGTCTCCGACATCCTCGATCATCAGCTATTTCCAAATTTTTCCTCGATTTTTTTTTTGTTTTCTATACGAAACCATCAGTGAAAAAAAAAAATTCATACAAAATTTTACAGGAGGAGTTTTTGGGGAAAATCTCGAAAATCTCCCCAAATGTGGCAACACTGTTTAAATATTTCGATACTGCTAGTTGAGTCACACAATCGATTCATACATGTCGACTTTCCAAAATGTTGCCAACTGCCTCAAAAACGTGATCAAAATTTCGGAAAATTTAAGGAAAATACAAAATGGCCACCAACTCTTTTTGCAGAAGCAAATTAGATTATTTTACAACTTTCCCATTAACTAAAGGATATACCGCTCCGGATAACGTTTCAATCTCTCATCTCGCTCGCACCCATGCGAACCTATCGTCCCTGAAAAAAGACCATGTCGAAAATCACTTTTTCTTTGATGAATTCCAGTGTTGCCAGTCTCCGGCGACAAAAATACCCAAATGTCATTTGTACCAGCAAAACACATAATCGCTCATACTCGGATTTTGTACAAAGTCCTTATTTCGATTTTTTACAATTTCCCGAAAATCTTGAAATTTCCCTAAAAATGGGGTAATTTTTTCCCACCGATATATACCTCGAGTCTATACGTACAACCGCTTCATAGAAACCAAAACGGTCCGACGTCGTCGACTGGGAAAAAATTTAATTTTAAAATTGGGATTTTTGGTACCTCTAACTTAACGGCCGCCATGACAGCCGCCATCTTGAATTTTTAAAAACCACTCCCGTTTTGTCAAAATACAGGATAATCGTGGGCGAAACCAGAAAAAATAATTATCCTCGATTACCCCGTTTCGGATCTGTGGCGCCGCGGTTCGGGGTCGAAAAATGAAAATTTTGAAAACTCTCCAGCTCAGCCGCCATTTTGTTTTTCCAATTTTTTCTACCTTTTCTATTAACCGTTTACTACTTTCCTAAATAGTTGCGAGTTTAAACAAAATCGGTTGGAAAACAAAAGAGCTGCAAAAATCACGTCAGCCGCCATCTTGTTCTTTCGAAATGTCATAATTTTTCCCCAGTCATCTCCTTCACCTGAACACATCTCCCCTGCATCACTATATCATTTTCCGTCTCTTTCTAGGAGAACAATTGTATCAATGAGTCAGTGAGTCAGTGAGTGGTAATCGAGCTATATATAGTATAACTAGTGTTTCGCTCGGTGCGCGAGCTGCTAAAGCAGCTCTCGTGACGTGGTTAGGTTGAATTTATTTATTAGGATACACAATTCACCCCGAAAAACCCGTAAAACGACACCCATATCGATTTTTTTCTTAAAAAGTGCATGTCCGCCATCTTGGATTTCAAAATAAATGTCATCAACAAAATCAGCACTCTGGAAAACCCTGAAAACGACACCCATATTATTTTTTGTAAAAACGGGGTAGTAAAAGATAATAATTTAGTAGGGTGCGTGGGTGCGCGGACCACTAAAGTGGTCCGCGAGCATGCAGAGTTTGTTCCACCGAGTAGACCTTCGGACCCTGATCATCTTTTGCCAAGAAACTACTCTTCCATCTTGTATAGCCTCCGAGATAGACACCGACGAAGTTTGTACGGCGGCCATCTTGTTTTTTCAAAATTTTCCACGTTTTCTATTAATCGTTTACTACATTCTTCAAAGATTGTGAGTTTCAACGAAATCGGTTGGAAAACAAAAGAGTTGCAAAAATCACGTCGGTCGCCATCTTGTTTTTCTGAAATGTCATAATTTTTCCCTACTCGTCTCCCCCACCCGAACACATCTCGCCTACATTATCGTATCGTTTTCCGTCTCTTTCTAGGAGAGTGAGACATTCAATATTCGCCATACAAAATGTATGGGAAAATAAATTCCGCCATTTTGAATTTTTTTTCTATTCTTCGAGTAGACCTTCGGATTTTGATCATCTTTTGCGAAGAAGCCACACTTCCATCTTTTATACCCTCCGAGCTGGACACCGGCGAAATTTGTATGGCGGCCATCTTTTCTTCGCCATTTTGAATTTTTGCAGCTTTTTGGCAATTGGATGACGTCATGAATGACATTTGCTCGAGCACCCCCCGCCTATCTTCAATACCTTAAGCGGGCCCTTCACCCGTCTCCAAAACCCTCAATCATCAGCTCTCTCCATAATTTTGGCTTACTAAATTTTTGTTTTCTATCTGACGCCATCAGTAAAAAAAAAAATTTTCATACAAAATTTTACAGGAGTTTCTTAGTTGAAAATCTCGAAAATCTCTCCAAAAGTGGCAGCACCGGTTGCATATCTCCATACTGCCAGCCGAGATACACAATCGATTCATACATACTGACTTTCCAAAATGTTGCCAACTGCCTCAAAAACGTGGTCAAAATATCGAAAAATTAAAAAAAATACAAAATGGCCGCCAACTCGTTTCACAGAAAGATTTTACACGGTTTCATAATTTTCCTATTAACTACAGGATATACCGCGCCCGATGACGTTTCAATCTTTCCTCTCGCTCGCACCCACACGAAAGGGGATACCGTGAAAAAGACCGTGTCGAAAATCACTTTTACTTTGATAAATTCTAGTGTTGCCAGTCTCCGGTGACAAAAATACCCAAATGTCATTTGTACGAGCAAAACACGTAATCACTCATACTCGGATTTTGCTAAAAGTGCGTATTTCGATTTTTTACAATTTCCCGAAAATCTTGAAATTTCCCTAAAAATGGGGTAATTTTTTTCCTCCAATCTTTACCTCGAGCCTATACGTATAATCGCTTGATAGAAGCCGAATCGCTCCGATGTTGCCAACTTTGAGATATTTAACTTTTAAAATTGCGTTTTTTCGTACCTCGAACAAAACGGCCGCCATGACAGTCGCCATCTTGAATTTTTAAAAACCACTCCCGTTCTGTCAAAATACAGGATAATCATGGACGAAACAAAAAAAAAATAATTATCCTCGATCACCCCGTATCGGATCTGTGGCGCCGCGGTTCGGGGTCGAAAAATCAAAAATTTTAAAACGCTACGGCTCGGCCGCCATCTTGTTTTTCCAATTTTTTTCACATATTCTCTTAACCGTTTACTACATTCTTTGATAATTGCGAGTTTGAACGGAGTCCCTTAAAAAACAAAGGAGCTGCAAAGATCACATCAGCCGCCATCTTGTTTTTCCGAAATGTCATAATTTTTCTCCAGAGGGTTTTGGAAACCAAACACAACTCCCCTACATCATTATATCATTTTCCGTCTCCTTCTAGGAGAACAATTATGTCAATGAGTCAGTGAGTGGTAATCGAGCTATATATAGTATAACTAGTTTTTGCTCGGTGCGCGAGCTGCTAAAGCAGCTCACGTGACGTGGTAAGGTTAACTTTATTATATAAAACCAAATTGATTTATTAAGATAATTCACCCCGAAAAACCCCATAAAATGACAGGCATTTCTATTTTTTGTAGAAAATGTAAGTCCGCCATCTTGGATTTGAAAATAAATGTCATTATCAAAATCAGCACCCTGGAAACCCTGAAAACGATATCCATATTATTTTTTGTAAATTAGGATAATAATTTAGTAGGGTGCGTGGGTGCGCGGACCACTAAAGTGGTCCGCGAGCATGCAGTGTTTGTTTCACCGAGTAGACCTTCGGACCCTGATCATCTTTTGCCAAGAAACCACTCTTCCATCTTTTATATCCTCCGAGATATACACCGACGAAATTTGTACGGCGGCCATCTTGTTTTTTCAAAATTTTCCACTTTTTCTATTAATCGTTTACTACATTCTTCAAAGATTGCGAGTTTCAACGAAATCGGTTGGAAAACAAAAGAGTTGCAAAAATCATATAGGCCGCCATCTTGTTTTTCTGAAATGTCATAATTTTCCCCTACTCATATCACGCATTTAAACATATCTCCCATACATCAATGTATCGTTTTCTGTCTCTTTCTAGGAGAATGTGACATTCAATATTCGCCATACATTTTCTATGGGGAAAAAAAATCCGCCATTTTGAATTTTTTTTCTATTCATCGAGTAGACCTTCGGACCCTGATCATCTCTTGCCAGGAAACCACACTTCCATCTTTTATACCCTCCGAGCTGGACACCGGCGAAATTTGTATGGCGGCCATCTTTTCTTCGCCATTTTGAATTTTTTTTCAGCTTTTTGGCAATTGGATGACGTCATGAATGACATTTGGTCGAGCACCCCCCACCTATCTTCAATACCTTGAGCGGACCCTTCACCCGTCTCCGACATCCTTCATCATCAGCTATTTCCAAATTTTTCCTCGATTTTTTTTTTGTTTTCTATACGAAACCATCAGTGAAAAAAAAATTTTTCATACAAAATTTTACAGGAGGAGTTTTTGGGGAGAATCTCGAAAATCTCCCCAAATGTGGCAACACTGTTCACATATTTCGATACTGCTGGTTGAGTCACACAATCGATTCATACATGTCGACTTTCCAAAATGTTGCCAACTGCCTCAAAAACGTGATCAAAATTTCGAAAAATTAAAAAAAATACAAAATGGCCGCCAACTCGTTTCACAGAAAGATTTTACACGGTTTCATAATTTTCCTATTAACTACAGGATGTACCGCTCCCGATGACGCTTCAATCTTTCCTCTCGCTTGCACCCACGCGAAAGGGGATACCGTGAAAAAGACCGTGTCGAAAATCACTTTTACTTTGATAAATTCCAGTGTTGCCAGTCTCCGGCGACAAAAATACCCAAATGTCATTTGTACAAGCAAAACACTTAATCGCTCATACTCGGATTTTGCGAAAAGTCCGTATTTCGATTTTTTACATTTTCGCAAAAATCTTGAAATTTCCCGAAAAATGGGGTAATTTTACCCCACCAATCTATACATCGAGTCTATACGTACAATCGCTTCATAGAAACCGAATCGCTCCAATGTTGCCAACTTTGAGATATTTAACTTTTAAAATTGCGTTTTTTCGTACCTCGAACAAAACGGCCGCCATGACAGCCGCCATCTTGAATTTTGAAAAACCACTCCCGTTCTGTCAAAATACAGGATAATCGTGGGCGAATACAAAAAAAATAATTATCCTCGATTACCCCGTTTCGGATCTGTGGCGCCGCGGTTCGGGGTCGAAAAATGAAAATTTTGAAAACGCTAAGGCTCGGCCGCCATCTTGTTTTTCCAATTTTTTTCACATTTTCTGGTAACCGTTTACTACATTCTTTAATAGTTGCGAGTTTGAACGGAGTCCCTTAAAAAACAAAGGAGCTGCAAAAATGACGACGGCCGCCATCTTGTTTTTCCGAAATGTCATAATTTTTCCCCAGAAGGTTCCCGAAACCGAACACAACTCCCCTACATCACTATATCATTTTCCGTCTCCTTCTAGGAGAACAATTATGTCAATGAGTGAGTCAGTGGTAATTGAGCTATATATAGTATAACTAGCTTTTGCTCGGTGCGCGAGCTGCTAAAGCAGCTCGCGTGACGTGGTAAGGTTAACTTTATTTTATAAAACCAAATTGATTTATTAAGATACATAATTCACCCCGAAAAAACCCAAAAAATGACAGGCATTTCTATTTTTTGTAGAAAATGTAAGTCCGCCATCTTGGATTTAAAAATAAATGTCATTATCAAAATCAGCACCCTGGAAAACCCTGAAAACGACATCCATTTTATTTTTTGTAGATTAGGATAATAATTTAGTAGGGTGCGTGGGTGCGCGGACCACTAAAGTGGTCCGCGAGCATGCAGAGATTGTTTCACAATTAGACCTTCGGACGCTGATCATCTTTTGCCAAGAAACCACTCTTCCATCTTTTATAGCCTCCGAGATAGACACCGACGAAATTTTTACGGCGGCCATCTTGTTTTTCCAAAATTTTCCACTTTTTCTATTAATCGTTTACTACATTCTTCAAAGATTGCGAGTTTCAACGAAATCGGTTGGAAAACAAAAGAGTTGCAAAAATCATATAGGCCGCCATCTTGTTTTTCTGAAATGTCATAATTTTCCCCTACTCATATCGCGCATCCGAACATATCTCCCATACATCAATGTATCGTTTTCTGTCTCTTTCTAGGAGAATGAGGCATTCAATATTCGCCATACAAAATGTATGGAAAAAAAAATCCGCCATTTTGGATTTTTTTTCTATTCATCGAGTAGACCTTCGGATCCTGATCATCTCTTGCCAAGAAACCTCACTTCCATCTTTTATACCCTCCGAGCTGGACACCGGCGAAATTTGTATGGCGGCCATCTTTTCTTCGCCATTTTGAATTTTTTTTCAGCTTTTTGGCAATTGGATGACGTCATGAATGACATTTGCTCGAGCACCCCCCGCCTATCTTCAATACCTTAAGCGGGCCCTCCACCCGTCTCCGAAACCCTCAATCATCAGCTCTCTCCATAATTTTGGCTTACTAAGTTTTTGTTTTCTATACGACACCATCAGTGAAAAAAAAAATTTTCATACAAAATTTTACAGGAGTTTCTTAGTTGAAAATCTCGAAAATCTCCCCAAAAGTGGCAACACCGGTTGCATATCTCCATACTGCCAGCCTAGATACACAATCGATTCATACATATTGACTTTCCAAAATGTTGCCAACTGCCTCAAAAACGTGATCAAAATTTCGAAAAGTTAAAAAAAATACAAAATGGCCGCCAACTTGTTTCACAGAAAGATTTTACACGGTTTCATATTTTTCCTATTAACTACAGGATATACCGCTCCCGATGACGTTTCAATCTTTCCTCTCGCTCGCACCCACGCGAAAGGGGATACCGTGAAAAAGACCGTGTCGAAAATCACTTTTTTTTTGATTAATTCCAGTGTTGCCAGTCTCCGGCGACAAAAATACCCAAATGTCATTTGTACGAGCAAAATACGTTATCACTCATACTCGGATTTTGCTAAAAGTGCGTATTTTGATTTTTTACAATTTCCCGAAAATCTTGAAATTTCCCGAAAAATGGGGTAATTTTTCCCCACCAATCTATACCTCAAGTTCGTACGTACAACCGCTTCATAGAAGCCGAATCGCTCCGATGTTGCCAACTTTGAGATATTTAACTTTTAAAATTGCATTTTTTCGTACCTCGAACAAAACGGCCGCCATGACAGCCGCCATCTTGTTTTTTTAAAAACCACTCCCGTTCTGTCAAAATACAGGATAATCGTGGGAGAAACCAAGAAAAATAATTATCCTCGATTACCCCGTTTCGGATCTGTGGCGCCGCGGTTCGGGGTCGAAAAATGAAAATTTTGAAAACGCTACGGCTCGGCCGCCATCTTGTTTTTCCAATTTTTTCCGCATTTTCTGTTAATCATTTACTACTTTCTACAAAGTTTGCAAAATTCAACAAAATCGATTGGAAAACAACGGAGCTGCAAAAATCACATCGGCCGCCATCTTGTTTTTCTGAAATGTCATAATTTTTCCCCAGTCGAATCCCCCATCCGAACACAACTCCCCTTCATCACTATATCATTTTCCGTCTCTTTCTAGGAGAACAATTATGTCAATGAGTCAGTGAGTCAGTGGTAATCGAGCTATATATAGTATAACTAGTGTTTTGCTCGGTGCGCGAGCTGCTAAAGCAGCTCACGTGACGTGGTTAGGTTTATGAGTTGTATTAAACCGATTTTTTTTATTAAGATACACAAATTACCCCGAAAACCCCATAAAACGACACCTATATCAATTTTTTTCTTAAAAAGTGCACGCTCGCCATCTTGGATTTCAAAATAAATGTCGTTATCAAAATCAGCACCCTAGAAAACTCTGAAAAAGACATCCATATCATTTTTTGTAAAAACGGGGTAGTTGAGGTTAATAAAGTAGGGTGCGTGGGTGCGCGGACCATTAAAGTGGTCCGCGAGCATGCAGAGTTTGTTCCACCGAGTAGACCTTCGGACCCTGATCATCTTTTGCCAAGAAACCACTCTTCCATCTTTTATAGCCTCCGAGATAGACACCGACGAAATTTGTACGGCGGCCATCTTGATTTTCCAAAATTTTCCACTTTTCCTATTAATCGTTTACTACATTCTTCAAAGATTGCGAGTTTCAACGAAATCGGTTGGAAAACAAAAGAGTTGCAAAAATCATGTCGGTCGCCATCTTGTTTTTCTGAAATATCATAATTTTTCCTTACTCATATCGTGCACCCAAACATATCTCCCGAACATCATCGTATCGTTTATTGTTTCTTTCTAGGAGAACAAAACATAAAATATTCGCCATACAAAATGTATGGAAAAATAAATTCCGCCATTTTGAATTTTTTTTCTATTCATCGAGTAGACCTTCGGACCCTGATCATCTCTTGCCAAGAAACCACACTTCCATCTTTTATACCCTCCGAGCTGGACACCGGTGAAATTTGTATGGCGGCCATCTTTTTTTCGCCATTTTGAATTTTTTTTCAGCTTTTTGGCAATTGGATGACGTCATGAATGACATTTGCTCGAGCACCCCCCACCTATCTTCAATACCTTAAGCGGGCCCTCCACCCGTCTCCGAAACCCTCAATCATCAGCTCTCTCCATAATTTTGGCTTACTAAGTTTTTGTTCTCTATACGACACCATCAGTGAAAAAAAAAATTTTCATACAAAATTTTACAGGAGTTTCTTAGTCTCGAATCTCGAAAATCTCCCCAAAAGTGGCAACATCGGTTGCATATCTCCATACTGCCAGCCGAGATACACAATCGATTCATACATATTGACTTTCCAAAATGTTGCCAACTGCCTCAAAAACGTGACCAAAATTTCGAAAAATTAAAAAAAATACAAAATGGCCGCCAACTCGTGTCACAGAAAGATTTTACACGGTTTCATAATTTTCCTATTAACTACAGGATATACCGCTCCCGATGACGTTTCAATCTCTCCTCTCACTCGTACCCACGCGAAAGGGGATTCCGTGAAAAAGACCACGTCGAAAATCACTTTTTCTTTGATAAATTCCAGTGTTGCCAGTCTCCGGCGACAAAAATACCCAAATGTCATTTGTACAATCAAAACACGTAATCGCTCATACTCGGATTTTGCGAAAAGTCCGTATTTCGATTTTTTACAATTTCCCGAAAATCTTGAAATTTCCCTAAAAATGGGTTAATTTTTTCCCACCGATCTATACCCCGAGCCTACACGTACAATCGCTTCATAGAAGCCGAATCACTCCGATGTTACCAACTTTGAGATATTTAACTTTTAAAATTGCGTTTTTTCGTACCTCTAACATAATGGCCGCCACGACAGCCGCCATCTTGAATTTTTAAAAATCACTCCCATTTTGTCAAAATAGAGGATAATCGTGGGCGAAACCAAAAAAAAATATTATCCTCGATTACCCCGTCTCGGATCTGTGGCGCCGCGGTTTGGGGTCGAAAAATCAAAATTTTCAAAACGCTGCGGCTCGGCCGCCATCTTGTTTTTCCAATTTTTTCTACATTTTCTATTAACCGTTTACTACTTTCTTTAAAGATTGCAAAATTCAACGAAATCGGTTGGAATACAACGGAGCTGCAAAAATCACCTCGGCCGCCATCTTGTTTTTCCAAAATGTCATAATTTTTCCCCAGAGGGTTCCCGAAACCTAACACAATTCCCCTACATCATTATATCATTTTCCGTCTCTTTCTAGGAGAACAATTATGTCAATGAGTCAGTCAGTGAGTCAGTGGTAATCGAGCTATATATAGTATAATATAATATTATGTAGGTCTCTTGCACAGCCTAGTGCTAACTTATATTTGAATTTAAAAAAAACCCAGATTCACCATCTACTTTTAAAAACGACCTCAAAATTGTGGGCTCCATCTCTTCTTGGTCTTATAACTTGGTAGCCAGTGTCTTATCAATTTTGATAGTCCAAAACAAAACGATTTTTATTCAGAATGACTCATCTAGTGCGTAGTATACAGAGGCCGTTGCAGCAGTCAGGTGCAAATACGTGTTAATACGCATCCTAGTGAGATCAGGGCCTTACACCATTGCTCACTCACACTGTTTAATTGTTAGGACCTCACAAAAAGTTAAATTATTTTTTTACGCCCGTGAGTGGCGGCCCAATTATGATGTGACCCTAATTAATTCTTATAAAAGAACCTGAAGTGGTTCTTTAGGTATTTTTCCATCTAGTCTCTGTTATAGCCTCTCTATATTATAGAAACAAAAGAAAAAAATATTAAAAAAGTAACAGCATTTTTTTGATGTGAAAAATGATTATTTTTAACTCCCGACCCACAAAGAAGGGTGTTATAAGTTTGACGTGTGTATCTGTGTATCTGTCTGTGGCATCGTAGCTCCTAAACTAATGAATCTATTTTAATTTAGTTTTTTTTTGTTTGAAAGGTGGCTTGATCGAGAGTGTTCTTAGCTATCATCCAAGAAAATCGGTTCAGCCGTTTAAATGCTCTCAGCTCTTTTCTAGTTATTAATGTAACCTTCACTTGTCGGGGGTGTTATATAAATTTTTAATTTACACTTGTGATCGAAGAAATTCAACAATGGTAAAAAGGCAAAATTACCAATGTATTTACATCAAAATATTATGATAGCTTTAATGTGTGTTTTTGTTAAACCAAATCAAATAAAAATATCTTACTCTCTTCAACCGCAAAACGGTTGTATGACATTGAAAATGCTTTCCTCCTTTAAAGCTCCCTTTTAGCATTAAAACGCATTTTGAATTGTCTTGGTTTCTGAAAAAAATATTAGAAGCAACTGGTTGCTTTCAGTTGCATTCCATTAGAATTACATATTGTCACTTTTTATGATTCGAAAAGAGCAACTGCTGAGTTTCTTGACAGCTCTTCTCAGTGGCACTCTCCTTGGCTTTTGTTACCCGTTGATTCGAAAATCAACCCCTAAGTCTAAAGGTTGCCACATGCCATGAATTATTAAAATTTTCAGCTTCATACCATCTTCATACTTGTTAATTAAATTCTTCAGTAATGAATTCCTTCGAAAGTGCCTTTTCTTTAGCGCTCATCCACATTGTTCGTGGCGCATTGTTCTAACTCCGCGCAACAAAACCGAGGGTATTCAGCCTCAGCCTACCTACTCAGCGCACAAGGACTTGACAAGAATATTGTTCCTCGGCAGGAACAATTGCATGTAGGCATACGGAGCAGTGGAGCAAAGTGTATAGCTTGTATAAAAGATGCGTGGCCTTATGAACTTTTATGAACTTGCCTTTAGTTATAGTCAAACGGCGCGTCTATTATTAAATATTGCTCCTAATTCTTATAAAAAACCAATAGCTAAAAGATAAAATAGCTTTTACCTGAGACTTAAGTTCAGTTTTTAATAATATCTACTATATACTGCTCTACTATATTGGTCTGGTGGCAGGCTTCGGCCGTGGCTATTTATCACCCTAGCGGCAAAGTCGTGCCGCCAAGCGATTAAGGGTTCCGATACGATGCCATGCCGTGTAGAAACCAAAGGGGTATGGGTTAAAAATACTTAAGTTATTCCTATTTTTGTAATAAAATCATAGACATAACTTCACTACAACTACTGCTTTCTCTACCTATTAACACATATTTAAAACTTATTTAATTTTTTCGAACGCGTCGTATTTTCTTAAATCGCGACGTGTATGAAGAGAACCACTTTATCAGATACATTATTATATCACAATCCAATTTACAATGAGCTCGTTCCCTCTACAATTGTCAAGGCAATGGGGGTAAAAGGGGCATGT
Source organism: Maniola jurtina (assembly GCF_905333055.1). Taxonomy (NCBI): domain Eukaryota; kingdom Metazoa; phylum Arthropoda; class Insecta; order Lepidoptera; family Nymphalidae; genus Maniola; species Maniola jurtina. The sequence goes on along the minus strand of NC_060046.1, from coordinate 13,347,835 downwards.
TAAAGTAGGTGTGCTATGGGGCGGTGCACGGTGCAGGGTGCAGGGTGCAGGGGTGTACGGCGGTGTCGGCGAACGATTCAATCGGTTAGGGATTACACACTGTGATTGCATTAGTGCCGTCGCCCGATGCGATTAACCTGCATACTTTCCACTGTCGCCTGTGTATCCATATCGATAATATACGTATTAACGTAGTGTTATCGAGCAAGTCTCTTTATTGTCATCATCATCACCAATCCATCGGCACATTGCTAACGGGCACTGTCAGATGTATCTATATGTATAGGTACTGTGATGATAGTTATATGGATCTGAAATATGGTCGCTAACTATAATGGGTCACCGACTCCAAATAATAATATAACATTTTTTGAAGTCGGCGCCAATGAGGTGCCAATGTGGAGTCACAAACAATATGAAGAGTTCGTGCGGCTAGTTGGCACCGGCTCCAAAAATGTTATTATGGAACTACATTGTCCTTGTAGTATGTTTTACTTTTTAGTGTTTGTGGTTATTGAAGTCAGTTTTATTTTATTTTAGATTTTTTATATTTCACAATTTTTAATTACAAAAATAGGAATCTTGGAGGAACTTCCAGTCGCGGCGGTCATAGTTTTTGGGATCCTGAGAATCTTTTGAGGTCGTCTGTCCACATAGTGAGTGCCAACGCTATGCTTTCAGTGCGAGCATAGGTGCGTGGTTACCATTGCAACGCCTTGGGACCCCAATGTGTATCGGTCGTTTGAGCTATGGAGCCCCATCATGTCTGTTATATTATGTCGGTTTCTCAGGATCTTCTATGATTTCATGATGAGTTGTAGGAATTCCTATCTATCATGCCAGAGCACGTGCCGCAGATGTTATAGCTGAACTTACAGGTGTTGGCCAACTAGGTCACATGATATAAGGTTGATACATCCCCGTGTATAATGTTAGCAGCTTGTTAAGGAGTTTACAGCTGTATTTATGGAAGCACAGTAGTGGCATGAAGCGTCTAACGAAGACGCATTGAGGATTAAATTATGTTACTCGCTTTCCCCGAGCATCGCCGCTATTCCGAACTATACGGGGATGCAACTAAAGCGGTGTAATTGTGATACGTACAGACGTACTGTGCGTAGAACACGCGCAATCTCATGATAAATGGATTTTACTGCAAACTAAATACAGGATATAACTAGAACGCTAGTAAAAACGAAGACAGATGATAATTTGATGATTACTGATAAGATACAACAACAAAAAATGCGAAAAAAATATCCTGTATTTTTAAAAGTTTATAATATATTGAAAAAAAAAACATCTGACTGACGCTAGAGGTCAACGAAGGTTGTGTTAGTAGGCCACTCGGAGTCAATTCCCTATCGTAGGTAAGGCATTGACTGGAATTTTGCACGCTATAAATTGCAGGTTTGAAAAAAACTAAATCACTAAATTAGAATATTACAATTTTGACTTCGTACGAATACAGACCTTGAGTATGACTTGCGGTACAACATCGACACTAGAAAGGTGAAGAAGGCACCACCAATACCAATAGTTCCTGGGCATACTCTCCGAAATATATCGTGTTATCGATTGACAGGCGACTTGGCGCTGATGTTCTAAACTTCTATACAACAGCAGAGTGAATTAGGGTTAGGGAAACTCTCGATTTGATTCTGGACCGACGATATGTCAAATATTAGTCTATGGTGCATTAAATCGTTGAAAAATAGGGCTACCTTAGGGCTACCTCCGTGAAATATACCAACATATATAATATTTTGACGTCTGCCAGTGATGTCGATGGCTTGACGTTTTTTGTTAGAAGTTGTTTAACTGTCGCGACCCGTGACAGCAGTGTGTGGCAGTGGGCACACTGTGCGGGGACTAGTTAATTGGTTGCACAGTGTGCGGTGGCGCGGTGCGTCGCGGCTCGCATCGCGCTCGCTTTACTGCGCGTTTTAATTTCATTATGCTACACTTTGCATGCACTAAACCTGTTACGGATGTGTTTGTTTTAAGCGGAAAGATGTATGCGATACTTTTTTAAGGTTGTCTGTCTGTCCATCTGTGGTGCTTGTCAAGAAAACCTATAAGGTACTTTCCGTTGACCTAGAATCATAAAATTCGGCAGGTAGGTAGGTCTTAAAACTGAAGTTAAGGAAGCACTTTGCAATTTTTTTTTAAATAGCGGCCACGCATAAAACCTGCATTAATCAATAGCTGGCATCAATACAAACAAGTATTGTATGAGATAAAATCTTCCATACTGTCGAGTGTGTTTTGAAGGATTTGTGTGGTGTTGCGTGGTACTTAGTACCTGAGGCTTGCTTGGTGGCTGGCTTTTTATGCATGTTTAGCAGTGGGAGGGCGGGCAGTGCATGTCACTTGCTGCATACAGATTTGCCTTTTTTTGCGAATTGTTCAAATTAAGGGTCTTTACTCCTTGTATATCAAGGACATCCGCAAAGTAACACCTGCTTCTATACAATATCATTGTTTAGGTCTCTTAAGATAGCCCAAATGTCCGTTAGGAACTTTCGCTATATGATAAAGGAATCAGCAAAAATTACATCTGTGTTTCTTTTAAACAAGGGGATGAATGATGATATCGTCCCCTGGTGAGGGCGCGTAATCACTGTTACCCTCCAGATGAGCCCTCTGTCGCAACAGGCGCGATTACTTTCAACGAGCTGTGTTGCGCCCCACGTCTATGTCCGTGATACTTACGACTCACTCCCCTGAGAGCAGCGAGGGGAAATGCAATGTTATTGATTCATTGTCATGAAATTTGCCCGTTATCACATTATTATGATAAGGAGATTGCTATATTTTTATATCTTTTACAATACAACAGCAAGTTTTAAGGCTGCCGTTAATCGTTATATCCTTATCTGTAAATACTAAATACTTAATAATTTTTATTTGATTTATAAATAACTAGACGATGTCCGCGGCTTCGCCCGCGTGGATTTAGGTTTTTCAAAATACCGTGGGAACTGGTCAGTTTTCCGGGATAAAAAGTAGCCTATGTCCTTCCCCGGGATGCAAGCTATCTCTGTACCGTCAAAATTGGTTGAACGGATGAGCCGTGAAAAGCTAGCAGACAGACAGACAGACACACTCTCGCATTAATAATATTAGTATGGATTTGTATGTATTATGGAGTTTTTACTTACTAACAGCACACATGGCGTTGTTCATCCTAAAGCCCCCCCCCCCCCCCCCTTTAGGATGAACAGACGAGTCGTAGGGCATCTATCTCCAGCAGTGAACGTCTATCAGTTGATAATGATAATGATGATAGCACACATTTAACAGTTGGTATACATAGACTGCATTTGATGCCGTCATTCGCCAAAAAGGGCATCCTTGATACGCCGGGTGTGCATTAGAGCCGGGAATCTTGGGCATCGTAAGTTGAATATTTGAAAAGAGTAACCGCCGAGTTTCTTGCTGGGTCGTCTCGGAGAAAATCTTTGTGACACGTATCCAACCGCGCCATGTACATATTTTGAACTCTTCATCCAGCCATCTAGCTTTTGACAGTTGCATCATGCATAACATGAGTCTAGAGTCACTCTCTATTGCTATAAGAAAGCTTAAGAGGGGTCTCTCCATCACTCGCTCCATACAAAAAAGTTCGTCTCTCATTGGAATACTAACCAATCATACTCAATGGAAATTTGTAGAAACGTTCCGAGAACTTACATGCCTGTGGTTTTCCAGATTTCCATTAAAATAATCGGTTTCAAAGTTACGCGGTCTTTAAAATTCACATACAAATCATTGACTTCCTGTAATTTTGAAACTACATATTTTTAGAAAACTCTTAAACACCACAGGCACAGATATTAGTTTCTAGAATATGTCTGCAAAATTTCATGGGCTTTGGTTGCTTAATATTCAAATGAAATTGGAACTACGTTTGTATGGAGCAAGTGACGGAGAGACCCCTGTTAATTTGTTCTAAAAACGTAATTTCTTGAAGCAAGCGAAGGGCCGTCACGCGTCTGTACAAAGCGTGCGGGAATGCTTTGAGAGTTGAGACACGCGAAACTGCACTAAGAGCCGCTTGACTCACTGCGCCCTAACACGTGTCCGATTACACAAAAGGCGCGCGTACGGACTCCTAACATATAATATTACATTGCTGTCCACGCCGGAAATAAAGCTATTGCTGGCCGAGTAATATCGGAAGGGAGTGGCGAACCCGAGTACTTCCCAAGTGATTTTAAAAAGGCCAGCCGAGTCCTTTTTAACTAAACAGGGCTGTTAATTGCTATTCCGGCTGAGATTTCTATAGTACTTTCTTTCATTTGCGAGGAAACAAACAAATGAATTCAAGAAAAAGGTTACATTGGATTGTATACAGTTGTACACAATAATAATGCAACACTTTTGCCAAGTAAAATCATTAAATATAATTATTCTTCCAATGTCACACTGTTAAACATCATTAATCCTACTTAGTACTACACTAATTTTTATTCGTGCTAATTCGACCGCATGCGTTCTTGTTCAATTTTTTAAACCCCGCGAACAAATTCACGGCAATATAATTATATTTGTAAAGAATAATTTAATAAGAAAATCTTATGATACTTCTTACGATTCTTTAAAAGGCTTTAATTGCTATATCTCCGGGTACTACCTACTTGTAAAGTATAGTTTTGTTACCGAATTGAATCTTAAACTAATATCTTAGTCAAATTGATTCAGAAAATTAATTTCCTCCTTGCGCTAAGTTAGATTAAAAAAGTTCAAAGGCTACACTTAAGCTACAAAGGAGGGAACTTTTTAAGGAGTAGTTAATGAACAATGAAAAATTGAAGGAATGCCTCTAATTTAGATTATCCCGGACCCCGGGCGTGCCCTTTATCCGTGAGTCTCGAGATCTATTCTAACGGGCAGTTTATATAAGGTCAGTAGATTTCCAGTGCTGATCAGTAATTGACCTATTTGATGCAATGTTTAAACGTTCGTGTATTACACCATATACCTATTTATAATATGAAACCTTATTTTTATATTTCTTTTTTATTCTTTATTTTTTAAAAATCCCGTGGGAACACTGAGTTTCTGGGATCAAAAGTAACCTCTGCCCATCTCCAGAATGCAAGCTGGACCAAAAAGATGATCAAATCTTCATCGAATTAGATTTAAGTTTGCTTAAAAAAAAAGAACACTTAAATTTTTCGGAAAAAACTTACAATCGTTCCTTACTATCATTTAGACATAGCTTGCATCCAAGCTAAACAAATTTGCAACAAAAGCCGTGAAAAGCAGACAGACAGAAACTTTTGCGAGGTGATACACTCAATATCGGACGGAGCGCGCCACGAAAAGTGCTAACCTGAAGCCTCAAAACCATCCACACTATTGTTTGGAAGCTACCGACAGAGGTCCACAGCTGAACATAAGTCTCTTGAAGGGACTTGAATCGAGCGGCTCCGCAACTCGTTTGATGTCATCAGCTGCATATTTGAAACCCGCTGATTATGTCGTTATAGAGTTTACTCTATGGAAATCAAAACGCTTCATACATCGCTAGATTTAGATTAGTTGAAAGCTACTAGAATAATGTAAACCAGCCTTAAATGATATAATTTGCTACATTTTTCTTTTGTTTAGATTTTCTTATTAATTCGGCCTCACTAAGGCTTCTTTAAGACAGATGGGAAATGCCGTCGTCCACAGTTTTCAAGGCGTCCAACCTTTCAATTCATTATTGTGTGAACTCCCACAGATTAATTTAATTTGAAAGGACCTGAGAAAAGACGTACCTACTAAAAGATTTATAAAGTACAACTTTTTGTTGAGCTCGGTGCTTAACGTGTTTGAAACACACACTTCAAATCAGTCCGTCTCAAAAATAATGAACACTCTGAAGAAGTTCTTTTAAAGATTTTTTTTTTTTCATAGGTATTTCCAAACACTTACCTGAGTATCAAGTTTCGTGAAAACTCGACTAAGATTATTATAACGTTAATAGTTGAAGTTAAAAAAATTAAAGAACACGACTGCCCTGCCTAAACGAATAAAAATGTACAAAAATCATGTTTGGAGATGCTGCCGTAAAGATGCCACATCAATTTCTTTTCAAAAAAAGTTATATGTACCTATACCGTATAGTGTATAGCCATGTCACTTGTGATATGTAAGAATACTAACGATACACCAAACATCCAAATATATGTTCTAGCATTTAGAAGTTACAGTGGAATAATGACACTACATACATACCTACCTAATATTATATATCCTGAAATCAGTGTAAAAACAAAATTACTTTTTTTTGTGCAATTGTGTGATAAATAGAGCATTGCCGTTTTTTTGAAAACACTTATCCAATTTTTGTCAGTCTTCATTTTATTTGTTTTTGACTTGTTAAACAGTCGTTGGGAATTACAAAGAATGCAGTTGTTCACGCTTGCTTAAGTAATTTGTTCCTGCAACTATGTACATCACACATAATGAATTCAAACCGGAAATTACAATAAATTTACATTCAAAAGCGTAGTTTTTAATGTCCGGCTTTGGAGAGAATACCATACACATACATCCCAACACAAAACCTTCCAACATAACATTCCATTCAGGTCATTTCATGAACACAGACTGTTTACTACGTTTTTTTTCGTTCTTTTTGTATATTATTTAGTAGGCAAATCGGTCCAACTCACTATGTCTGTATTATTATAATGGTTCAACTAAGCTTTTTCTTATTTAATGAACCTTTTGTAATGTGTAGACTATTTTTAACTTTTTGACTTTTTTTTTCAAAAGTTCAATTTACTATTTGTGTATGTTCATTCTGTGTGAGTTTTTTGTCACAATATTATATTGTTATTATAACTGTCTGAAATAAATTTCATTTATTTATTTTATTGACTAAGTAACAAATTGCTATTTATGTATAGGATATTGCAGCCAGGTGATACGTTTGAAACCTATAGAGTGAACTTTGACACTGGTTTGACCTTAATTAGAGTTAAAATGGGACAGATTTAGGTCAAATTCTGTCTTGAGTCTGAGGAAAGTCAATGTATGCTCTATAAATCTCAGCCTTAGACTTAAAACAAGATAGACTTAAATAACAGACAAATCCAACGGCTTCCTGCGACTCGTTTGATGTCGTCTGTGGCGGGTCTTCCAACCCAACTCTTTCCGGCGTTGGAACGTGTACAGGCAGCCTAATTGTCAGCAAAAATACAAAAATAGCGTGAATATGCAGCGTGTCGCGAGTTCCGCAGGTCGCGTTAAAGTTCTTATTTCATGGCAGGTGGGTACACGATCGTAATAAAATTCTTGCAAGTTTTTCTGTGAGGGACACAATGTTGTGTTAATATTGCGCGCTGTTGAAGAATTTTCGCGAAACAATGTGGAAATAATGTCGTCTTCTAAAAAGAAAAATTGAAATTATAATGAATATCATTTTCAAGTAGTCACTTTTAACCTAGTTAAACTCTCTCGTATAGAGTTTGAGTTTTGAGCGCAGCGGAGACCAATCCATTGTTCAGGGGGCACGGCAGTGCCCCCGCCAAGACGAGCCAAACGGCGGCCGGGGCGCAACGTAGTACCTTTTTCTCGAAGTGTTTCGCCGTATTTTCGACCCGTCATAACTTCGGTCTGGATGACGCTAGAAAGCTGAAATTTTCAGTATAAGGTGTCCTCAGCAAATTTACCAAATATACTAAGTATCAAATATCTAGCTTTTATGGTTACAGATTTATTGATACCTAAAATACGCCGTTTTCGTCCCTCACTGATGATCATCACAATTCATAGTCTGTAATTCTAGGGTACTTCCAGAAGTCCTAGAAGGCTGAAATTTGGTATGTAGACTAGAAATTGCATACAAACTACAGGAAAATTAAGAAATTGACAATGCCCCCCCTCTACGACTCTTATGGGAAAAGCAAATCTGTAAATTCTGTCGCTAGAATGCTGATTTTTTCAGGATAAGATGTCCTTAGCAAATTGATTAAACGCATTGAGTATCAATTGTCTAGCTTTTATAGTTTCAGATTTATTGACAGTCAAAACTTCTAGTCTGTAATTCTAGGGTACTTCCCGAAGTCCTAGAAGGCTGAAATTTGGTATGTAGATTAGAAATTGCATACAAACTACAGGAAAATTAAGAAATTGACAATGCCCCCCCTCTACGACTCTTATGGGAAAAGCAAATCTGTAAATTCTGTCGCTAGAATGCTGATTTTTTCAGGATAAGATGTCCTTAGCAAATTGATTAAACGCATTGAGTATCAATTGTCTAGCTTTTATAGTTTCAGATTTATTGACAGTCAAAACTTCTAGTCTGTAATTTTAGGGTACTTCCCGAAGTCCTAGAAGGCTGAAATTTGGTGTGTAGACTAGAAATTGCATACAAACTACAGAAAAATTGAGAAATTGGAATTTCCCCCCCTCTACGCCTCTTATGAGAAAAGCAAATCTGTAAATTCTGTCGCTAGAATGCTGATATTTTCAGGATAAGATGTCCTTGGCAAATTGATTAAACGCATTGAGTATCAATTATCTAGCTTTTATAGTTTCAGATTTATTGACAGTCAAAACTTCTAGTCTGTAATTCTAGGGTACTTCCCGAAGTCCTAGAAGACTGAAATTTGGCATTAAGTAGGAATTTCAAGAATTATGAACAACAGATAAATTAAGAAATCGGGTCCCCCTTCACCCCCTCGTATATGAGATGCATATCTGTAAAATCTGTTGCTCGAATACTAAAGTTTATATGATAAGATGTCCGTGGCAGATTTATCAAACGTACCAAGTATCTGTGTTTCCTGAAGTCCTAAAAGACTGAAATTTGGTATATCTGCTTCAAAATTGAGTTGCAAGATTCCAACCGAACAAACATACTTACATACGAGTACATTGCAAGTTGAATAAAAGCTTTTAAAAAAAGAGGTAACGATAGAGAGTGGGCCGTGAAAATGATGTACCTACAAGAAATAGATCCAAAAAAAATTAGGGCACCTGCCAAAAAGAAATGAAATCCCACCAAAAACATTTCATGTAAAAAGTTAGCCAAGACTCACAAGTTCATAATGTTTTCACTGTTAAAAAGTTATGAGATCTCTAGTAGAGCCAAGCCCCTAGCTGATCTTAGATTTGTGCTGGCCATGGGACCTACCCAAGTCCAAAGTAATATAGCTCTTAAATGTTCTTGACTATATCACATTTATATCAATAAATAACAAATCACTCTACTTACAAGCTCTGATTCTACAAACCCTATATCTTGGTAAAAAAAGTACGGCTTGGCCGTTTAATTTTCGTAAAACTATTACATGACATAACATATTAAACGTTAAAAGTTATTAAACGGCCAAGCCATCTTTTTTTTTACCAAGATGTAGGGTTTGTAGAATCAGAGCTTGTAAGTAGAGTGATTTGTTATTTATTGTTATAAATGTGATATAGTCAAGATTATTTAAGAGCTATATTACTTTGGACTTGGGATAGGTCCCATGGCCAGCACAAATCTAAGATCAGCTAGGGGCTTGGCTCTACTAGAGATCTCATTACTTTTTAACAGTGAAAACATTATGAACTTGTGAGTCTTGGCTAACTTTTTACATGAAATGTTTTTGGTGGGTTTATTTTTAATGAGTTTCTAGACAAAACTATTATATTATACTTTGACTTTATTACAAATACTAATTTTGCTGGTTTTGATTGATGTAGATAATTATCTCAAAAAATAAAGTTTTGAGTAAATTGAACCGGTAACAACCAATATTTGACAATCCATCCAAATTCCAAACTAATAATATTATGCAAAATAATGCAAAAGTGTGCATGTCTGTCAGTCTATCTGTCTGTCTGTCTGCTAGCTCTTCACGATCCAACAGTTACCGGATTTTGATGAAATTTGGTACAGAGTTAGCTTACATCCCGGGGACAAACATAGGTGACTTTTATCCCAGAAAATCGAGGAGTTCCCATGGGATTTTACAAAACCAAAATCCACGGGAAGTCACGGGCATCATCTAGTCATCACGAAACAGCCACCCATTTGTAATAATGGCGATAAAATTTTCATTTCTTAATTTTTAGTTATTTACAAAGTGATAAAACAATCACAAACATTAGTAGCTAAGCTGCAACGTCGTTCACTCGGTACACATAGATAGAGCGGGGGTGATTTTATTTTCTCACAAAAAGTAGGAGATTGCATTTTCTCGATTAATTAGCAGCAAACCGCAGAGACAGAGAATGTCGGGTTTTGCTCTTTCTTTTACTTGTTTTAGAATCTCACCACTAGGGAGACTTATGTACCCGGAAATTCCTGAACACCTCTGAAAGCTATTGACACTTTTAAATTGATTTTCAGAAATGTGAATATGCCAAAAAATCAGACGCTTTAAAATTGCGATATTTTTCGGGAATTCTTAACCAACTACGGCAAAGCAATAGAAGGTTATGTGTTGGTTTGGTAGGCTATTGGTTAAGACGTCAGTTACTATTCGGGAGGTGGGTTTCGAACCCCTATTTTACCCCTTTGGGGGTAAAATAGTGAATTTTGAAAAAATCCTTTCTTAGCGGATGTCTACGTTTAAATAGCTATCTGCGTGCCAAACAGCCCGATACGTCCTTTTCCTTTTATATATAATACATAGATAAAGTTGCACCTATAGCTTTTGAAAGAAAGATAGAAAGGAGCTTCCGATTTTAATCCAAACATTTTCGAAAAAGTTTGATCTTACACAGTAGTGTAATATTTTCGTTCGCCTGTTACGTTTAGTAACAAAACAAAAGAGGAAACTTACATGGAAAGGCCATTTAACAAGTGCTCCGCGCAGTTCATTTTCTTTTATACGTTTTCCAGCGGCCGCGGCGGTGTGCGGTTCTGTTAATTCTTTCTTCTCATTCTTAGCAACAATTTACTCGGACTGGAACGGAGTAGCTGAGATAAGGTTGCTAGGTTCGTTTTTTATGAGTTTTTAAAACATTCAAGTGAATAGGAACTAATAATTGAAAGCATTTTTTTTTTGTACAATAGAGACTTGTTAATTTAAACAACTGATGATTTTGTCATAATATTTAATGATCCATAACTTTTTAGGGTTCCGTACCTCAAAAGGAAAAACGGAACCATTAAAGGATCACTTAGTTGTCTGTCTGTCTGTCTATCCGTCTGCCCGTCTGTCCGTCTGTTGTGTCTGTCACGAAAACCTATAGGGTACTTCCCGTTGATCTAAAATCAGGTAGGTCTCATAGCACAAGAATTTGTGTGTGTGGACTACACCAAAAATCCTTTCTTAGCGGATGCTTCTTCACTGGACTTCATAATAGCTAGCTGCATGCCAAATTTATCGCGATCTGTCCAGTAGTTTGACCAGCGCGTTGATAGGTCAGTTAGCCAATCAGTCAGTTTTCCTTTCATATACCTACTTAGATAAATAAACCGACAATAGATATGAAATTGCAATTTGGATTCCAAAACAGATCGTAAACAGGCTAGGTTGTTATTCAAAGCACTGATTAGCAATATTTCAAAACACCCATAACAATTACACCCTACACCCAATGCGACACCCCCATGCATTAATCACTTGTATGTGATTATTATTCTCGTGCTTCATGGCGTTTATGACACCCATCAAATATCACGATTGATGACATTTTATGACATATGGGGATGGAAGTGGTATCGGCTATGTTTCTGCTGTCCTGATTTCGATGTTACGATTCGGTAATTGTTTTGTGACATTGAATTCCATTTATAAAGAGAGAGCCAGTGCGTGCCACACCTTCGTTATTTTATAAAAGCTAAAAGTTTCTTTGCTAACTGTCCCCAACACAGGAAGCAACGATCAGCGACTATGAAGTTTGGATCATGGTAGCTTTGGAACAAAGCAGGTACTTAAAAAAGAAGGTGTAAAAAATCTTACGTCAAAATATAGTCTATTTTTTTTTCGAAAAAGTATTAGAAAATATCACGTCATGCAATTATGCACTGCCGGACATTTTGAGTTTTTAACCCCCGACCCAAGAAGAGGGGTGTTATAAGTTTGACGTGTGTATCTGTGTATCTGTGTATCTGTCTGTGGCATCGTAGCTCCTAAACTAACAAACCGATTTTAACTTAGTTTTTTTTGTTTGAAAGGTGGCTTGATCGAGAGTGTTCTTAGCTATAATCCAAGAAAATCGGTTCAGCCATTTGAAAGTTATCAGCTCTTTTCTAGTTACTGTAACCTTCACTTGTCGGGGGTGTTATAAATTTTTAATTTACACTTGTATACGCTTTGACTTTGTTGATATTTAAGATAATGTTAAAACGAGACAGCGTTATATTACTGGCATATGAATCTGTCTCATTAAACTGAAACTTCAAGTCAAAGTGAAAGAGTGAGCCCTATAGATTTCAACAACTTTACAACTAAATGGTTTATTAAAGGTTCGAGCACGTAACCCCAAATGGCAATTCGTCCACGCTTTAGGCAACCACTACTCATACGGCGCGGGCGGTTGTATAGCGGTCATCAATCTGTCCTGTCGTTCTTCGCGTTCGCCCCACAGCGTCCGCGGCACTCCATCACATGTGCGGATTGTTGACGTGCGGAATAGAACCGTGCATTTATTCCGGCTCTAATCTATATTCCATTGAAATGCCCGTCATTTCTAAACAAAGACCTACATGTAGTAGTATTCACTGTACTCTATCAACGGAGGGAAGTTAGCTGTCGGTGTTTTTTTTAATTAAAAAATAGCGAGCAAATGAGCAGACGGGTCACCTGATGTTAAGTGATTACCGCCGCCCATGAACATTTGCAGCACCAGAGAAACCGTATCTCCGGTATTACCTATTAGGTACCACGGAATAGTAGAGAGTAAATTATGAATAGTATTTCGTTGAAATTTAGCAACTGCATGGATATAGACACTAATACCCTTTAATGTAGGTACCGCATTAGGCATTCAGTTAATTTACTAATGCGATACACGTATGTTGGTGGGATATAGTTATGATTTCAATTAACGCGGCGATGCAAATCACTGGAACTAATTAAGCCAAGTTCAGAGCCCTTCTGGCAGCTGTGGTAATATTTACTTGCCGCCAGTAATTCTGCTTTGCCGTTATTAAGGGCGTATAATAATATATCTCTTTCGTCTTTGCGTGTTCGCAGTACTAAACCGAATTCTACTTATCACTAATTTTATTCCATGACTACTTTATTTTAACAAACGATTTACCATTGAAATATTTTATATGTAAAACGGTTTGGAGTTTTGACTGACTAGCATTATTCTACAACTCAATTGAGAGAATGCCAGTTTCTTTAAAGGATTGGGAGAATTTCAAGGCATTTTGTAATGGTAAAACATGAAACTGTAGACCTCAATGATCAGCCATCAAATCAAATCAAAAGGTTATTTCATGTAGAACAACTACTTAGGTGTTATATACTAGGTACGTTTTCATCAGTGATTCTAGTCTCTACTTGGTGGCAATATACAAGGGACACAGATTCGGAATGCAGGTTTTCTTTTGACTTTGCGACTTCAAACGGTTGCGAAGGTAACACACTTTTCGACCCTTGCAAAACCTAGTAGACTATCAAAACGGTTTTCAGTAAAACAACTAGCCTTGAAATATGATAGGGTGAAGATAGGTATCCACTTATTTCTAGACCTTCCTTCAAATAGCTGAGCGTCTAGTAAATGCCAACGTCACCAATATTTCCACATCTCTTGCTTATCAGATGACAGCTGACAAATGCCGGCATTCCTACGTCCGAGTCCGACAACCATCGCCAGCCGCCGATAACTCAACCTCACAGCGGTTGGAAAATAAAATGCTGAGTCAGCGAAACAAGCAGTTTAAATAATATAGAGATTGATTTTACAGTGTTATGGGTACGCATTTTCCTGGAATCTCATGGATGCCGCTAGAGCTATACATCTCATGGGAAAGTTCAGAGTTACTCAGCTGGCAATGGAAAGTTGCTTGGAGTTTCTCTACAAGATAAAATTAGAAGTGAGGATATCTGTAATGAAACCGTCCCGACTTAGTTTCAGAATTTTCAGAAGTTTCCTACGAGTTTTAGAATTTTCAGAAAATCCCACACCGATTTTCAAAAATTTTCACTCGAGCGAAGCCGATCCACGTTAGCTCTGTTATTGAAAATAGGAAATATTAGAGCAATAATATTATGTGATGCGAAATCGCGATATTTCTTACTGATGCTACCGTAAGCGATCGTGTATGCTCGCCTCAGGCAGCCATCAATCCATGCGATAACTCAGCCTGCATCTACCGATGGGGAACGCTGAGTCAGCCGCGTCGGGCAATCACTCAGCCAGATAAACTGGCGTGCGAGTCGATTGCCGCGCATGCTCTTATGAGAAAAGAGGTATCCTACGTGAAATTTATTCCTCAACTCATGCTATGAAGCTTTCGCTGAGCTACATTGTATCGGTTTTTAAACAATCCCTATAGTTTCAATGTCTATCAGTCTGTATGTCACAGTCATTTTAAAATCGGTTAAATGCGAGTCTGCTCGCACGCGTAGGGTTCCGTACCACCGTATGAAATATACCTAACACTTTTAAGTAGAACACTGCAAGTTAAAGACGGACAGCGCATTCTTTATTTCGGAAAATAAGAGAGAGAGTTACCACGGAATTTTAAAAACCTAAATCCACGAGTTCGATGTCTCTTTCATACCCGCGTGGAAAGGTGCCACGGATACTGGCTCCGTTTCTGCACTGAGCGGGTAAGCTGATCATTTGCGTATCAAATTAGCAAGCCCTTCGGTCACTAGACGAGGCAATTAACTGCGGTTATATTGCGTTGTAAATTTTCATTTTGCCCACAAGGCCTTTGTACGAGTAGGTAGTATCTTCGTTAGTGGCAGAATACTTCACAACCGACCTTGATTTAATTTCACCCAATAAGTGGTTAGCGGCGGCCGCGGGAGGGGGGAGGGGAGGGGCGAGGGAGGTTTACTCTTCACTCTAATCTCGTTTGGTCGCCGCGTCGAGGATTCTGTTAGAAAAACTGCTTTTATTGCTAAAATAGCTACACTCACTTTGCTGCAGGATTTATTGGAAATTTTTAAATTTTATTTTCTCTTTACGGTGTTTTTTTAGGGTTCCGTATATCCAGAGAAAAAAAGGAACCCTTATAAGGATCTAGTGACATTAATCCAGTAATATGTATTTTGCTGACAATAGTTTCTTTTTAATTTTTTCTTAAATAAAGGATTTTCTCACGTCTGCAGTTTAAGCACATGCCTTTTATTTTGCCATGCCAGTTTATTCTTTTTATTTTTTATCTCATACTTTGTAAACAGTAGACAACATGCATAAAATAGATACCTCGTTAGTCGTTACGTAATACCAGTTGAGAGAAGACTCGAGACTTGAGCGTCGAGTGTCTGCGGAGTGCAGATTCGAGAGCGGATGCAAATCACGCGCGCCGCTAAGTGGTCACCCCTCGCTGCCTCGCGCAGTTAGATAGAACTCTCAATAAACTTGTGCTGCAACTTTAAGATGGTCAGCATTCAAATGAAAACCAAACTACGTTTTTTTAACTATTTTAGGGTTCCATACCTCAAAAAGGAAAAACGGAACCTTTGTAGGATCACTTTATTGTCTGTCCGTCTGTCGTGTGTGTCAAAAAAACCTATAGGGTACCTACTTCCCGTTGACTTAGAATCATGAAATTTGGCAGGCCGGTTTTTTTTCTGAGCAGTCATGTAAAAATATAACAAAACACTTGTTTTGCCACCGATTAGAATTAAGTACTTATCAGTGAAAGCTCCAAGTGAGGCTCCATCTACGTTCTACCTATATCGATACCGAGATATTACAAACTCATACCTACAGTATAAAAAACAAATCTTTGGATATAGAAAGCTCAAATTTTGCACAGTTTCCCTTTATAATGTGGATAAGGAATAAGGCCGGATTTCTCGGAATTTCCAAGGGTGCGAAGCCGCGGGCGGACGCTAGTATTAATATAATATTATTAACTGATGCGCATCGGATCCGACTCATTTTATTATTTAATATTTGATATAGCGCGCTCGGCCGTCAATATTGGATATTAAGGTAATTGCTATTTGACAAATCGCAAAAATGCTGTACTTTGAAGTAAATTGTTTATTTTTCTAAAGCATTAACAGCTATTAAATACATGCAATTAAAAACTTCAGTTTGTGAAGATTATAAGGGCCTTTTTTAATTTAGTATACATTATCCCAATAATAAAAAAAAACCAAGTTGAAAACATTGCTGTTCGCAACTTGTTCTGTAAAAGTTTTCTTTAACATCTTGATACTTTGAAGCCAACCTCCAGAAAATGATATGTTTAGGTTTAGCAATCAATTTTAACTGTTAGTTTTATACTAAATGTTTTTCGTTTCTTAAATAATCTAAAACTAACCAAAAAACTTCCTGTGCTATTTATTTTCTTGCAGGCGCTCTATGGAATTCAGTGTCCACTGGACTGTCATAGCGGAAGGACTGTGCGCGTCATTTCGTCGCAAAATATTATTTAAAATGAATATAAGCTTATTATTTTTGAATGAAAGTTGTGTTTATAATCGTTGAAAAATAAAATAGGGATTTTTTCATTTCTAAATGAAGCCTGCTTATATACTAAATTTTATTCTAAAGTTACGGTTTTACCAGGTAAATACTCGGAGGTTGTCATAGATTATGATGACAGATAGTAAGTGTTCTAAATAGGTATTATACCTATGTTAGGAGATAGCGCGCCTCGTTCCGGGTGCCGTGTTCCGAAATGGATTTCGTAGTAGTGCAAGTTTGGTGCAAGCCCCACATGACGGAGGGGTATGCGTCAGGCATTTCCTGTGTACAAAAAAAAGACCTATATTTCGGATCCATATTTCATCACTGACAATATGCACTATTCAAAGACTGTTCTTCAAGCATTGAGGAATTTTGGACAGAGACATCTCGAAGGTTCCCGAAGGCTGCCTGAGTTAGATTTGTCGGCTAGCTAGCTTTTTTCGAAATTGGACTTACTTAGCTGGATTGTGTGTTAGAGATTTCTTATGAGATATTATATGTACATAATATAACCATCATAAGGAAGCTCAGATTCATGCTGCGGGCAATGGGGAGAGCCTAAAGGTTGGAACGCCATTTCGGCGGCCGTGTTTCCTGCCATATATACCATAGATACCTGCAAGCCAAGAGTGAATAGGCATCTTCCAGGTAAGCGTGCTCCAACTTGGACCTCATCATTGCTTTCTTTAAAGCATGATTGTCGTCAAGCGCAAGCGCAAAGATTCAGGCGGCGCAAACCCGTAGCATGTGGAAGACCCTATTAAAGACCTATGTTCACTGTGGACGTCTGTCGGTTGATGTTGATGATTATGTCTTTAGTGCAAGTAGTTCAGTAGTTTCAGAGTTTATCGATAACAAACAAACAAACCTTTCCTCTTCATAATATATGTACTTAGTAGCGCAAACTTGGAAAAAATCTCGTGGAAACTCTTTGATTTTCCGAGATAAATGTCATTTTACCTGGCAGCCCTAATCAATTTTATCACTGATAATAATAACTAATTCATAACCGTTAAAACTAAGAGTCAAAATCTCGTTTTTCTAGTCGAGTTCCGTAGGCTCTTTGAACCCACCGCATTATTATCCCAAGAAAACCTACCATTAGATGTAGGAATAATGGAAAGAGGTCACAACCCTCAGCAATAAAGAATACGATGCGGAGAGAGATGTCACTCTCAAGGTCTTTAAATGTATCCATGCAAAAAACCACGTCGACTGGTTGCTCCGTTGCAGCGTGATTGAATATTAAACCAACAAACACACTTTCGCATTTGAAATATGGCCAGTGATTATAAGAAACAGTTTAAATCTCTCTCTGCTCTCCGAGAGACGTTAGGCAAAGTGAACACGAATTATGACACTTCTGTGTTCTTATACAAGCTTAGGTCTCTCAATTTTGTCAATTAATGTCAAATTTCTTTCTCAGATCAAAACCTAGTAAGTGGTTTAAATTCAAGAGAAGTTTAGGCCGTAGTCTTCAACAAGAAACTCGGCGGTTGCTCTTTTCAAAGATTTGATATACAATATTAAATTGCTTAAAACGCACATAACTGAAAAGTTAGTAGTGCGTGATTCCAGGATCGAACCCCCGACCTTCGATTAGGAGGCGGACGTTCTAACCACTAGGCTATGACAGTTTTTAAATTAAAGGGGTTTAAATATTTTAGTGTGAAGACTGGCCTACACATTTATTCATTAGATGTGCATCACTTTCTTTTTTAGGGTTCCGTACCTCAAAATGAAAAACGGAGCTCTTAAAGGATCACTTCGTTGTCTGTCCATTTGTCCGTCCGTCCGTCAAGAAAACCTATACAGTACTTCCCGTTGATCTAGAATCACGAAATTTGTTCTCGGATTTATTCCTTTACTTGGGCTATGAGAGTTGAGACCTATCTACCTGCCCATAATTCTAGGTTAACGGGAAATACCCTATCGGTTTTCTTGACAGACACGACAGACGGACAGACGGACAGAAAGACAGACAACAAAGTGATCCTATAAGGGTCCCGTGTTTCCTTTTGAGATATGGAACCTTAAAAACATTATGTAAGTATGCAAAGTATTTCCCTTGCAAGCCATATTTAACAGTTGACATGTAGAGGTCATTGACTTTTCCTATCTTACTTTTAAGTTTTAATGCATCATTAAGTATTTACTGTTTTGACATGGTATTTAGATAATGGGTGATATTTATTTTATTTTATCTAATTCCTTTGAAAAACTTAGTAAGGCGCATTAATCTATAAAAAACCTAGCCAGTTCATAGACTTACTATGTTTTAAAATGGTCAAAGCGACTTACTAGCTTTTAATTTTACTTTAATGTGGGTGTCCTTACAATACAACGGGACATACTATGAAAGTTAGGCTTATGACATAAAACGATTTTCGGAAAAATGACATTTACTTTGTTTTGATATGGGGCGGTCGATATAATTAGGTACTAGGGTAAAGGCTCAAGTAAATGAACAGATTGGACGTTTTTACATGTATTAAGAGCTGGAATAAAAAACCGGCTGATATACCTTTTTTAAATATTTTCTTACAAATTCTTACACTTTTTTCAATTTCAATTTCAAAACCGTGTTCCGTTCAAACCGTTCAAAAGTGCGTGTGCGTGCGTCCATGTGTGTGTGTGAGTGTGTGTGAGTATATACTTGTCTGTATGTTTGTACGAGTGTTTGTTAGTGTGGTATTGCGTTGTATAACCACATGAGTAGCGAACAGAGTCAAAGCTTCATACAAGCGCGCTACGATAGGTACACTACTACAAGCTTGAGGCGCGTGTGTGCGTGAGCACAGGCGCTACGTCGCGTACGGAGAGAAATCGGTTTATATCGGCTCGGCCTGTGCTCAAGCTCAGGGGCTGCAGTACACGTCGCGCGTCGTGTTTTCATTTAATTTAATGTTAATGAAAGGAGATCATTATTTTTGGGCCTTTTCTGAAAGTGCCGGCCAACGAAAAAAAATGGTACGGATCGTTAGAACTAGCCATTTGGAGTAATAGTTAATATGGCAGAAAAGTTGTAGGATTGTTCTGAACCTAGTTATACAAGGTCGAAGATTCGTCATTTTCATACATTTTATTGATTTCTAAAAGTGCTGGGAAACATAAAATACTGTTAGATATTGCTAGAACTAATGATTTGAAGCAATTATCATTATGACCCGAAGGCTGCAGGGCCATTATATGTCGTGTTATACAAGTTATACAAAAAATTAATATACTTTGTATAATTAATTGCAACCGATTTTATGATTTTGTTACTGTTCTGATTGTTTTATACGAATTTGAATACACGTACAATTATTTTGACTCCCACGAAGTGCTGGATCAGCTGCAATGTGGACAAAATTTGTTTATACATACCTGGATTGTATGCGGCCTTGTAATACTAGGTGATCTCATTCCATAGCCTGGAAATGAGGTCTTCTTCTATTATAATTACATATTATTTGTGATAACAAGTACTGCTGAACTGTTTTGCTCATTGACCAGTTCATGGATTTTGTCAAGGAAATCACGTCTGTAGTACACGTTATTGATGTCTATCAGAACATGATAGCTGTTTAGCGATGTTACCGCGATCCTGAAATAATCGATCACGTTACTTAATGCCCGGTCACTCTGATCAATCCTGAGCAAACGAAAATCTCTTTTAAAGCAATTGTTCATCACTTCCACCATCCAGCGGCAAATGGTAACAAGCTTAGATTTATTGATTTGGTCAGTACCTAATTAGCTGGGTTTCATTTCAATGTTTTGTTTCTAGCATTTGTGTCACATAACCGCATGCCTCAAGAAAGAAAGGCTATCTATAAAGGGCATGTACAGACAGATACAGGCATATACATATATCTTCAGAAAAGCACTATTTACTTTTTTCAGTGAAAATCATACCCTAACCACAAGTTCCGAAACCACTAAAAGCCTTTATATTTGTTGCGATGGAACAATAATCTACACGCTGCAGCAACTTTCAATGCCCAGATTTTAAATGCTACCTTAAATGATATAGAAGATTTTTACTGGATTTTTATCTTAGTCCAGGGTTTTAGAGATACCATAAACAACCTTGAGGTAATCTTTCTTTCTTGAGGTGTGCGATTATGTGGCACAATTGCCAGTAACAAAACGTCAGTATAAAAACCCAGCTAACTACTGACTAAGCCAATAAATCTAGACTTTTTACCATTTGCTGCTGGATAATGTAAATGATTAACGACCGCTTTGGAAGAGATTTTTGTTTACTTAGGGTTATTCAGGATTTGTAACCGGACATTAAGTAACATCATCGATTATTTCAGGATTTTGTCAGCATTGCTGAAAGGCTATCATGTTCTGATAGACAACAACGTGCATGCATGTGATTTCCTTGACGTAATCCATGAACGGTCAATGAGCAAAACAGTTCAGCAGAACTTGTTATCACAAACAATATGTAATTATAATAGAAGAAGAGCTCATTTCCAGGCTATGGAAGCCAACATCCTCCGTTCAATGACTTTCCTAGATTAACAGAAGAATTGACGCGGGTTGCTTTGGGCAGCTATCGACTGAAGCAAGCCCGTAGTTACTATGGTGAACAGTACGTATAACCAAATGGTGCATTCATCACAGAGCTCGTCGGAGATATTCCAATTCCCAGTGGCAGAAGTTTGGGAGATGGCTGGATGAGATCACCTAGTATTACAAGGTCGCATACAATCCAGGTATGTATAAACGAATTTTGTTTACATTGCAGCTGATCCAGCACTTCGTGGGAGTCAAAATAATTGTACGTGTATTCAAATTCGTATAAAACAATCAGAACAGTAACAAAATCATAAAATCGGTTGCAATTAATTATACAAAGTATATTAATTTTTTGTATAACTTGTATAACACGACATATAATGGCCCCACAGCCTTCGGGTCATAATTATAATTGCTTCAAATCATTAGTTCTAGCAATATCTAACATTTTTTTATGTTTCCCAGCACTTTTAGAAATCAATAAAATGTATGAAAATGACGAATCTTCGACCTTGTATAACTTGGTTCAGTACAATCCTACAACTTTTCTGCCATATTAACTATTACTCCAAATGGCTACTTCTAACGATCCGTACCATTTTTTTTCGTTGGCCGGCACTTTCAGAAAAGGCCCAAAAATGTATGGAGCTAGAATGATCTCCTTTGTATAGTAATTAGATAAGGCTAGCTTTAAGTTTTATTGTAATATTTTCAATAAAAAAAAAAAAAAATTAATATTAATAAAAAAAAAAAAAGTAACTACATAAAAAAAAAAAAAAAAAAAAAAAAAAAATGTCAATGATAATAATTTAAATAGTGTTTAAAATCTATTTTCTTGAACTGTCATAGATTTTGTTCAAAATCAATATCTGAGGATCCCTAGGATCACAAAACAGGATATTGTTACCAAATTTAAAAAAGTCGACGCCATTTTGAAATTCTTTGTTAATTGACCGATTTCGTTCAAAATCGATATTTAGAGCTCCCTGGGATCACGAAATAAGAAACTGTTACCAAAATTTAAAAAAGTCGACGCCATTTTGAAATTCTTTGTAAATTGACCGATTTCGTTCAAAATCGATATTTAGAGCTCCCTGGGATCACGAAATAAGAAACTGTTACCAAAATTTAAAAAAGTCGATGCCATTTTGAAATTCTTTGTTAATTGACCGATTTCGTTCAAAATCGATATTTAGAGCTCCCTGGGATCACGAAATAAGAAACTGTTACCAAAATTTAAAAAAGTCGACGCCATTTTGAAATTCTTTGTTAATTGACCGATTTCGTTCAAAATCGATATTTAGAGCTCCCTGGGATCACGAAATAAGAAACTGTTACCAAAATTTAAAAAAGTCGACGCCATTTTGAAATTCTTTGTTAATTGACCGATTTCGTTCAAAATCGATATTTAGAGCTCCCTGCGATCACAAAATAAGAAACTGTTACCAAAATTTAAAAAAGTCGACGCCATTTTGAAATTCTTTGTTAATTGACCGATTTCGTTCAAAATCGATATTTAGAGCTCCCTGGGATCACAAAATAAGAAACTGTTATCAAAATTTAAAAAAGTCGACGCCATTTTGAAATTCTTTGTTAATTGACCGATTTCGTTCAAAATCGATATTTAGAGCTCCCTGCGATCACAAAATAAGAAACTGTTACCAAAATTTAAAAAAGTCGACGCCATTTTGAAATTCTTTGTTAATTGACCGATTTCGTTCAAAATCGATATTTAGAGCTCCCTGGGATCACAAAATAAGAAACTGTTACCAAAATTTAAAAAAGTCGACGCCATTTTGAAATTCTTTGTTAATTGACCGATTTCGTTCAAAATCGATATTTAGAGCTCCCTGGGATCACAAAATAGGAACCTGTAACCAAAATTTAAAAAAGTCGATGCCATTTTGAAATTCTTTGTTAATTGACCGATTTCGTTCAAAATCGATATTTAGAGCTCCCTGGGATCACGAAATAAGAAACTGTTACCAAAATTTAAAAAAGTCGACGCCATTTTGAAATTCTTTGTTAATTGACCGATTTCGTTCAAAATCGATATTTAGAGCTCCCTGGGATCACGAAATAAGAAACTGTTACCAAAATTTAAAAAAGTCGACGCCATTTTGAAATTCTTTGTTAATTGACCGATTTCGTTCAAAATCGATATTTAGAGCTCCCTGCGATCACAAAATAAGAAACTGTTACCAAAATTTAAAAAAGTCGACGCCATTTTGAAATTCTTTGTTAATTGACCGATTTCGTTCAAAATCGATATTTAGAGCTCCCTGGGATCACAAAATAAGAAACTGTTATCAAAATTTAAAAAAGTCGACGCCATTTTGAAATTCTTTGTTAATTGACCGATTTCGTTCAAAATCGATATTTAGAGCTCCCTGCGATCACAAAATAAGAAACTGTTACCAAAATTTAAAAAAGTCGACGCCATTTTGAAATTCTTTGTTAATTGACCGATTTCGTTCAAAATCGATATTTAGAGCTCCCTGGGATCACAAAATAAGAAACTGTTACCAAAATTTAAAAAAGTCGACGCCATTTTGAAATTCTTTGTTAATTGACCGATTTTGTTCAAAATCGATATTTAGAGCTCCCTGGGATCACAAAATAGGAACCTGTAACCAAAATTTAAAAAAGTTGGCACCATTTATAATTCTTTCTAAATTGACTGATTTCGTTCAAAATCGATATTTAGATCTATCGATCGATATTTAAAGATCGATATTTAAACTAGGCAATCACAACAAAAACAAACTTTACCATCTTGTTGAACAAATAACTATTGTTAATTAAATTGTATCCTCCAGTGCCAGCCCTACCAAAATAGTTATAAATTTTGCTCGCTTCTTAGAAGCTTTGCCTCTGTTTGCTACTCTATGGTATAACACCATGTTAGTAAATCTTAGTATATTTTTAACCGACTTTAAAAAAAGGAAGAGGTTCTGAATTCGTTGGTATCTTTTTTTTTTATGTATGTTCCCCGATTACTCAAAGACGCCTGGACCGATTTGGATTTTTTTTTTGTTTGATAGGGTATACTTTGCAAGTGGTCCCATATAAATTTGGTAAAGATCTGATGAATATCTTTGAAGATGGAGAACAGAACTCCTCAATGGATAAGAGCAAATTCAATTTTTTTTTTAATGTATGTTCACCGATTGCTCAAAGACGCCTGGACCGATCTGGATTTTTTTTTTTGAAAAGCTAGGTATACTTTGCAGGTGGTCCCATATAAATTTGATGAAGTTCTGATGAATATCTTCTGAGATGGAGAACAGAACTCCTCAATGGATAAGAGCAAATTGCTCGCGATCAGTGTAATTGCTTAGTAAACAGTAGGGGTTTAGCTGGGCATGGCATATTATTATAGTACAGTGGGGCCACTAAAAATTTTGAAATAAAAAATTTTCAAAATAAAAATAAAACCGACTTCAAAAACCACAATAACTTAAATTATTTTTTACTTTTTAGTGTTTGTGATTTTGAAGTCGGTTTTATTTTTCTTTTGAATTTTTTTTATATTTATTCTGGTATTCTGCTTTCTTGGATATGGATCCCTCTTGGGTATCCCCATTTCTCTCTGTCTTTGGTACTATCAAGCTAATTTTCTCTCGCGATTTGCACAATAGCATTAGACCAACGCGTCTTCGGTCTACCTACCTGTCTTTCTTTCATCTGTAAAAATCGATACAATATGACCATTTGCATTTCAGTTTTAGGGCATGTCTCAAGGTGTCTGTAGGCTTTGTCTTTTTTCTTATGTCTTCAATTCTCACTTTGAATATTTTTTGCTTAATTTATGCACCTTGCCATCGCCCTTTAGCAAGTCACTATTTCTTTTTATATTCTTTGTCTGGACCCATGTTTGGCTGGCATAGGTAAGGCATGGCAGGATGCATGTATCTATAACGGATCTTTTAAGATGTACTGGGTAAGCTCCTTTCATTCTTTCCTTTTGTGCCCAGTAAAACAAGCATACTCGGGCTACTTTGAGAACCCATTAGCAGCTAACAGCAAGGCCTGGACTCAAATTTTTATATGTGGAAGCTGTATTTCCTCGTTGCGTTTATGAGCAAATAAGAATAGTTAACTACTTTTACTAAAAAAAATTTTTATAATTTGGCGCAAACCATCTAAACACCATGATGATTATTATTTCTGCATTGTGAATATTACCAGAAGAAACAGCAAAAAAAATTGTTCCAAGCGGCTCTATTGTAACTTGCAGTCTTCTAAAACAGGTTTTATTTATTATTATTATGTAAAATAGTTTTTGATTTATCGCGCAAAATGTAGAAAAAAATATACAATAAGTCAAAAACTGAAAATCTGACATTTTTTTTAAAATTCCAAGGCGAAAATATACTTAAGAATTTATTAATAGGAATCGAGAGTTTATGCACTAGATAGAGTTCGTTCATTCACTGAAATTCCCAGTTCATTTACTGGCAATTTATCCTTTTGTTAAATAAAATAATTTATAATAATTAATACCACGCATTTTTTTGCGTTTTTGATATTTAAATAATTTAAGAGTGTATACCTACTGTGTATAGACACAGATAAAAAAAAATATAAAAATTATATATAGAACGATTCTCATATATCTTAATTTTAGGTCAAAGTCAGGGTAGTCCTTATTCGTTCATGTACTGGATCTTTTACCCTCCTACGTCAAAATACTAAAAGTCCGCGTAAATTTCGCAGATTGAAATGTCTGCTTGATTAATTGTCAATAGAGGGTCATGACATGTCGAAATTGCTAGTTTGAAGGGGAAATCGTCAATGTCATTCGCATAGGTTTTCCTCTTAAGAACAGACTGTTATTCTAACGAGACTAATATTTCATTTTCATTCTATAGAATTTCTGTTTATCTAAATATAATACTAAATATAGCCTATTCACACACTCTTGACTTGAAGGTACCCAAATTATTATAATTGGAAGGGAAAACTGATGCTAGAAAGGTGTTCCAAATCCTAGCGGCTCGAATTAGAAATGAGGAGGCAAATCACTTCGTACGTATTCGTGGAAAATACGAGTAGGTCTAACATAGTAGAATATTATGTGATCATAAAGATATATTTTACCCGAACGGATCCGGGTGGATCAGCTATAGTAATTTAGGTATTATGGTAAAAAAAGTAAGTACCGATGCCCTAGAAATGCTACGAAATGCCTAATTAATTAAAGCTGATAATAATATTATATTCCCAAAACGAGTGGATTATAAAACAAATCTGATAAAGTTAATCTTATAAAAGTGCGGCGGCGGCCGGTCTTGCGGCTTCATCAAAAGTATCCCTTTCATTCAGTTTCAGTGCTAATGCCTTCTGTAGGTACCGACGTGTGTCATGAATCCCTATTATGTGTAGGGTGACCATCATTTATTAAAAAAGAAACTCAATCTCTTCCAGAAATGTAGTACCTACTAAAAAAACCGGCCAAGTGCGAGGCAGAGGGTTCCGTACTCGGGTATTTTTTTTCATTTTGCACGATAAATCAAAAACTATTATGAACTAAAATTAATGAAAATCTGTTTTAGAATGTACAGGTAAAAGCCTGTCATATGGTACCCCACTCGGTATAGTTATCTTACTTTGAAAATTTAAAATCCTAATTATGTATTTTTTTCATGAAGACATTTTTTTTTGTGATGTAACCACAAATTCACGGTTTTTTATTTTTGTTTCCTTTACTTGTGTTATGAGACCTACATACCTGCCTTTCATGATTCTAGGTCAACGGAAAGTACCCTATAGGTTTTTCTTGATATACAAGACAGACGGGCTGACGGACAGACAAACAGACAGACAACAAAGTGATTTATAAGGCTTCCGTTTTTGGTCTCCTAGCTATTCCCAGCAGTGAACCGCCGATAGGTTGAGATCATAGATTTAAAATACTATATTTGGATTTCTGCGGTTGAGATGATAATTCTGACTATTATTATTATTACTCTTACTAACTTTTAGGAATCCACCAAAGTTATCAAAACCTGGGAACCCTAAATAATAATTCTCCGTCTCTATTAATCATTGGTGAAAGAACGAGACGGAACAGTAGGAGGAAGCCAAAGAAATAATAGATATAAATGAAGAGATTAATAGTACGATGTTCGAAGCCCCGCCTGATGCTTCAATTTAATCTGGCACTGATTTATTTATACGCCACTGGTTGTGTCACCAGGGTTTGCTCATAACATTGTTATTGATCGCTAGTTAGCGCTCGACCGCGATTGAAGTCGACGGTTACTGATGATGCTGTCTTATGTAGAACCACGGAACATTTTAAAAGAAATGAACCTAAATCAATGAGAAATCGACCTAAAATTCTAGGCGCTAACAAATTGCAGGAATATACTTCGCAACATAAATTTATAGCTCGTTCACACTGGCTGCGTAAGCGTTGCGTAAGTAATGTATGGAACTGTATGAAACATGGCAAACCGCTTGCGTAAAGTGTGGACGTATGTGTAACCCGGTGTGTTAGAGGTTTACGTACATCACGTGTGCGCAATTGGTGTAAATCGGCCTTTAGATTCGTATACTATGCGGTAGAGACCTCCAACTCCCGACAATAGCCTATCCCTGAGATCTCTACATGAGATGAGACTTATGCGAGTGCCTTTGAAGGGGCGCGTCACCGCCTCGGATCACGTGACCAAGTGAGCCCGCCCTGATGTAAGTAGGTATCCAAGAGGCTAGTGTTAGGTACACGTAACGTTCCCAATAATCCGGTAACATTAACCCTCGCTAATCAAGCCCAAGGCGTTACCATAGCGATAATCCAGGAGTGGCTTCATTACACAGGTACATAGTAAATCACACGTGCACCTATTGGTATACATGGTAACACAGTATTGCCGTCAACACTGTATTAGTACCGGTAATTCGTCAAATTGGTAGCAATTCTGGGTACAGTTAGCGAAACATGCATATTGTGATTCAAAAAATATACCTAAGGTATTCAAAGAAATAGGGCTTCTAATAGATAAAAATAAGGCAGTTCTGAGTTTTTAAATACTTATTATATAACTTCAAAATGAGCTAGTAAAAATTAACATCTATATTTTACTAAATAATTAATACCTGCTATACTTTTGATTCGATAGTAAAACAAAGACAAAAAAAATGAGCTGGCTAGATATAATGGGTACCAGTTTACTTAAATAAATCGTGTAACAAGTGTAAATTAAAAATTTATAACACCCCCGACGATCCAAAGTATTTGATTTTTCCAAAACATCATTTTCAAATAAATAATTATGTATTTAGGCAACGTCCATCTTGACAGCTTGACATTTGTCTATTGACATAATATTATGAACCTAACGGTTATCTAACATTCTTTTCTACAAGAAAACTAGAAAAGAGCTGATAACTCTTAAACGGCTGAACCAATTTTTTTAGATTATAGCTAAGATAGCTGTTAGCGTCGATGGGGAAACGGATGCAAAACGTGTAGCTAACATATTTAAGGAGCATTTTAGAGTCCAATCACCATTAACTCGGAATCAGTATGCGCAGAGAGTTGATTTGCCTGCGTCGGGCTCTTCTCTATCATTTAGCGCTAAAGAGGTAGAGAGTATTATAAAGAGCTTGGCGAGGGGAAAGGCTCCGGGACATGATGAACTGAGTGTAGAGCACCTGTTGAATGCGGGTTCTCATGTTTACCGGATCCTTGCTATGTTTTATACGTTTTGCATCCGACACTCATACCTTCCTGCAGACCTAATGGAGAGTGTAGTTGTGCCTGTAGTTAAAAATAAAACGGGTGATATTGCCGACAAATGTAACTACAGGCCAATTACATTAGCTACAATATTGGGAAAGGTGTTTGATGGTCTGCTTGACCGCCAGCTCAGTGGATATATAAAATTAAATGATGCACAGTTCGGCTTTAGAAGCAACGTATCCACGGAAAGTGCTATACTGGCGCTCAAGCAGACTGTTAAATACTATACTGACAGGAAGACACCTGTCTATGCCGCTTTTCTCGATCTTTCTAAGGCATTTGACCTTGTTTGTTACGAACAGCTGTGGACAAAGCTGAGGGACCTTAAAGTGCCACCAGAATTGGTTAATATATTAAGGTTTTGGTATAGCTCACAAACGAACAGGGTCAAATGGGCTGGTGCTTTTTCGGATCCATATCACCTTGAATGCGGAGTTCGACAGGGTGGACTAACATCTCCCTCCCTGTTTAACGTCTACATTGATCAGCTGATTGATGGACTCCGCCGAACCGGGATCGGCTGCTCTATTGATGGCACTATGGTGAATAACTTGAGTTATGCAGACGATATGGTTCTGCTGAGTCCATCAATTAGCGCACTGAGAAAGTTACTCAAGATGTGCGAGTCGTATGCTGAGTCACATGGACTCATGTATAATGTAAAAAAGAGTGAGCTATTAGTTTTTAAGAGCAAAGGTAACTCGCCGGATGATATCCCTCCTGTGACTCTTAACGGAGTTCCTCTTAAAAGAGTCGCAGAGTTTAAATATCTAGGGCATATTGTTACGGAAGACATGTCTGATATAAAAGATATAGAAAGGGAGCGCAGGGCATTGGCAGTCCGATGCAATATGGTAGCCCGCAGGTTTGCACGTTGCGACAAACAAGTAAAAATAACTCTCTTTAAGGCATATTGCCAAACTTTCTACACGTGCAGCCTGTGGGTGTCATATACGCAGAGGACCTACAATGACCTGCGCGTCCAATATAATAATGGATTCAGGGTGCTGATGGGGCTGCCGAGATTCTGCAGTGCGTCACTGATGTTTGCTGAGGCTCGTACCGATGATTTTTATGCAATTATGAGAAAAAGAGCAGCATCGGTGATGAGCAGAATCCGCGGTAGTTCCAACGACATTCTGAAGACATTGTCTGAAAAACTAGATAATCCATTTATGAGACACTGGATTGGTTTGCACATGCACTCTTAGTGTCTCATGGGTGGATATCTAGTCAAATAAAATTATATTATAATAAATAAACAAACTTACTTACTAACATAGGCATAAGCAGTTATTTGTATTACTAACAAAATGGATGTAATATCTGGAATAAAGATGATTATTATTATTATTATTATTAAGAACACTCTCGATCAAGCCACCTTTCAAAAAAAAAAACTAAATTAAAATCGGTTCATTCGTTTAGGCGCTACGATGCCACAGAAAGATACACGGATACACAGATACACAGATACACAGATACACAGATACACAGACACACAGATACACACGTCAAACTTATAACACCCCTCTTTTTGGGTCGGGGGTTAAAAATAGAAGTGTCACTTCTATACACGTGATAACAAGTGTAAATTAACAAGTGTAAATTAAAAATTTATAACACCCCCGACGATCCAAAGTATTTGAGTTTTCCAAAACATAATTTTCAAAATAAATAATTATGTATTTAGGCAACGTCCATCTTGACAGCTTGACATTTGTCTATTGACATAATATTATGAAACTAACGGTTATCTAACCTTCTTTTCTACAAGAAAACTAGAAAAGAGCTGATAACTCTTAAACGGCTTAACCAATTTTTTTAGATTATAGCTAAGAACACTCTCGATCAAGCCACTTTTCCAACAAAAAAAACTAAATTAAAATCGGTTCATTCGTTTAGGCGCTACGATGCCACAGACAGATACACAGATACACAGATACACAGACACACAGACACACAGATACACAGATACACAGACACACAGATACACAGATACACACGTCAAACTTATAACACCCCTCTTTTTGGGTCGGGGGTTAAAAATTTATAACACCTCTGACAAGTGAAAGATACAGTAATTAGAAAAGAGCTGATAACATTCAAACGGCTGAACCGATTTTCTTGGATTGTAGCTAAGAACATTCTCGATCAAGCCACCTTTCAAACAACCTTTCCTTTCACCTTCAAACAAAAAAACTAAATTAAAATCGGTTCATTAGTTTAGGAGCTACGATGCCACAGACAGATACACAGGCACACGTCAAACTTATAACACTCCTCTTTTTGGGTCGGGGGTTAAAAAATAAGCTTAGTTACCTCCTGTATCAACGGTAGATATTATAAGTACTTCACTAAGGAAAAAGGCGGGAAAAAGCAAGGGCAAAGGGCTTGCTGGCTATTGGGGTTTCCAAACAACCGCCCTAATGAATTTTCTCGATTAGACGTTGAAGTACGTCATAATAATAACATGTTTACTTAGAGACCTCATGTTTGAGGTATGGGCAGGTTTTGGGTATAGCTTGGGAAACATACATAAAATTCCACAGTCAATTTTAGACTTGCCTTTACAGAAGTTTAAAAAACCTATTAAAAGTATGCTCTTGAAAAAAGCTTATTATACAATCGAAGATTATCTAAATGACAAAAAGCTTGGATTTGACTCGCTCCAGCAATACACGGCGCTGCAATTGCTTGTATACAGTATGGCATATTATTGTAAATTGAATATGTACTTGAAAAGAGCAACCGCCGAGTTTCTTGCTGGTTCTTCTCGGTAGGAACGGCATTCCGAACCAGTGGTAGATTTTTTTGACGATTCAAAAGCACTTGTAAAAGTTTAATTGAATAAAAACATTTGGAATTTTGAATTTTGAATACAAAGTCCTAATTTGTGATGTGATAGTTAAGATTGAAAAGTTAGAGGTGCGTGCCCGGGATCGAATCCCGGACCCTTCGACTAAGAGGTTGACGTCTTAACCATTAGGCTATCCTTAGGCTTACCCAGAGTTATTTCATGTAAGTAAAGCCGAAAATAGTGGACCTCAAGTCAAAAGCCAACGAAAATTGGTCAGAACACCCGTCTAGTGAATAGTAAGTACTATTTAGAAATTGGAGTTCGTTATTAGCATGTTCTTAGTAACAATAATTCTCGTTCTCGCAGCCATTTCGCCATTTAATCTCCAATTGGCATTTTTATGAAACGTTCTGATATTCAATAATACTGAGCAGTGGCACAGACGCAAATCAATTCTTCTATGAAATCGCTGAAGAGCACAAACCCGGCAAGTATTTCTGACAAAGAAAGAGAATTTAATATTTAACGAATAACGAGTGATGTAGTGAAACCCGCGGTTAGTCTCCGATATATTGAATGTGACACCATCTTTTCTGAGCAATTTTAACTTAAAAATATTCGAGATTTGCTTTGACATTTTATATTATTTGTGAAATTTTTGAAACGTGATTCTTTTATCTCTTCAAACATTAACCAAAATCTTTTTAATGGTACGTACTAAAAATAACGAATGATATTTTATTAAAAAATAAAAAAAATTCAGCCAAGTGCGAGTCGGCCTCGGGCGCCCAGCGTTCCGTACTACTCAGCGTGCCGTATTTTTTCGACATTTTGCACTTTATATGAAAACTTTTATGCATAAAAATAAATAAAAATCTGTTTTAGAATGTACAGGTATAGCCCTTTCATAATGATACCCCGCTTGGTACAGTAATCTTACTTTGAAAGTTGAAAATAGTAATTATTATTTGTTCATGAATACGTTTTGATTGTTTTTTGTGATGTAACCACAAACTCACAGTCTTAGGATTTTTCCTTTACTTGTGCTATGAGACATACCTACCTGCCAAATTTCATGATTCTAGGTCAACGGAAAGTGCCCTATAGGTTTCTTGACAGACAGGCAGCCAGGTGATCCTATAAGAGTTCCTTATTTCTTTCGTGGCACGGAACTCTAAAAAACACACCTGCCTTGCCAAAAACGTACTTAAAAAATAAAATGTTTCACATTTGAATATGATGCCTCACATTTTTTTTTTCAAAAATTTATAGCCAGTGCCACTCGAGTTGATGTAATGAAAGATAGTAAGTACATCCCATACCTTCAAATCTGTTCAGCCGTTTAGAAGTTATGGTGGAATAAAGAAACCATACATACCTAGTAGGTATTTATTATAGGTGTTACCTACATAATGACAAGCGTTAAAAAAACCTTTACAAGTAACTTGAACCTTGTCGTTTGATCTCAAACAAAAACCACGACCGAGTTATTGTGAGTTCAGGCTTAAGTCGGATTAGAGTCAATACAATTTACAATGTCTTTGCACTTAGGGATTTACATAATTTAATTTTGATTTTAAACGTTTGAACTTTTAAGAGTTACATGTTGAGCTTTTCTACGATCTAAAGTCTATTTTCATGCCTTTTTAGCTTTCAAATAAATATACCTAAGTACTTTTTTGTGCACATTAAAAAAAATCATAATTATTATCTATTGCTACGATGTGGACATATGTCTCTTGTAGGGACTCTTGTACCTTAACACTCTATGGTCTTCCTGAATCCAGGGCTTCACTGCGACTCGTGTGGTCTATCCACCTAGTGGGGTGTTTTCCGAAGCTATTTTGCCATATTTCTAGCAACTCGGGACCCCAACCTCTATCTGTTATTCGAACTATGTGCCCTGCACATTGTTAGTTTTGACTGCAGCTTCTCAATATGTTGAGCTATGTCGGTAAGTCTGGTTCTCGCATGAATTTCTTGATTTCTGATTTGATCACTGTCTTAGAGAAACTCCAAGCATAGATAGCTCTCTTCATCGCCCGCTGATTGACTCTAACCTTTCTTAAGATAATAGTAAGCGACAATGTTATATTATATGAATTATATGTACCTATATTATTACTGGCAACACGTATAGTATAGCTACAGTTTGAAAACTTGGTCTTCAAGCGCTTAGGAATTTTGGTTTAAATGTATATTTAAAAATTATCAAAAGTATTTTAGAAATATTGAACTGGCTGACCCCCGCGACTTTGTCAGCGTGGATTGAGGTTTTTTTTTAAAAATGTCTCTACTTGTTCGAAAATCCATCTCAATTTACCAGATAATATGAGAAAGTCCATCGTAACGAAAACAAATAGAAGTGTAAAAATAAATTATTCCTTCTGTTGCGTATACACTGTACATCGTTCTCGCAATGTCTCCCCAAACAATTGCTAACAAGCTTATAAATCTCCAGATTTCATCACCAGATGCGATTCGGCCCTCTGGGAGCGATGCGCGGGAACGCACCTATACCGTCATCTAATGAAATATATTTTGCCGCTAAAATTCTTAAAGCTACGCCAAAATAACCTCTATAACCAATGAATAAGAGCTGTAAAATGTTTTCAAAAGGGTTAAATTATTTAGGGTTGTAAATTGCAGCAGCAATATCACAGCTCAGCAATCATACAGTTCAGACATTAATATAATGTTCTGAGTTTAAGACTGTGGACTATAATATGGCGTCATAAAATGGTATGAGAACAACACTACACTATAAGCAATTCCACTAAATGATTGACATCGAAAGTCATTTATGGAAAAGTGAAGAGGCCTGTAATTAGAAGACTACAAGATTTCTGCTAAGCGAAACGCAAGTACTTAGCTGCCATTTTTTCTTGCATTTAATTTACATAAATGGGAAGGCAGGTCAACGAAAATGAGCTTATCACGGAGGCATTACATATGATAGGTATGATATTGTCATCTATTAAGTATTAAAGTATTTTAGAGTAGAGGGATACCTTTGTATGTCTCGCATAATTTAGACCGTATTTTTAGGGGTCCGTGCCCGAATGGTGCCAACGGGACCTTATTACTAAGCCTCCACCTCCACTGTTCATCCACTCGTCCATCTGTCTGTCAGTGGGCTGTATCTCGTAAACCATAATAGGTAGAGAGTTAAAATTTTCAAAATTTCTATCGCCACTATAACCAAAAATAACAAAAAAATTCAAAATAGTTGCCATGAAAATTTGAAAAAAAAAAATGTTATTTAATTTGTACGATGGAACAGAAGTAAGAACCCTTCGTAGTCGGATTTTTTTAATCTAAATAGATTACTGTTGGCAATCTGTCTCTCTCCGACTTACTGTATGTTTGCTACACTGCGACGGGCCCCTTCAAACGGAATCCGCTATCGCTGATTATCGGCTGGTCCTAAATAATAAATGGCGCGCTTTGTGAACGCGACGACAGCCCGCACCGATGCTAACCAAATAATTCCCAACCTGGCACCAATCGCAATCGATAGTTTGTTCAACTTTGATAAGGACCTGTAATATTCAAGCTTAGTAAGTATTCAAGCTATGGGTACTTTTAAGTCAAGAGTGAATAGGCATCTTCTAGGCAAGCGCGCGTTTGCCAGGTCTGATTGCTGCCAAGCGTTATCCAGTAAAAAAATACTATAATAAGCATCGAGGGTTCCGTATTCGGGCATTTTTTTCGACATTTTGCACGATAAATCAAAAACTATTATGCATAAAAATAAATAAAAATCTGGAACCCTCAAAAATAATAGGAGGCCGACGCCTTAACTATTAGGCTATCGCTGTTTATGAATAGTTTATTTTTATATCTAGTAGAATAAGTAAGTAAAAGGAGACCGAATCAAAGTTACTTAACACTGTATCAGATCGAAGTCCATTAGAAGATGTACGTAGGGACTGTCCACACGGCGTCGGGTTAGCGGTTATTTATGTGTCGCCTGATACAGCCGCTTTGTCTCCGCGACGCTCCGGTCCGCTGTGTATTTGCGCGCGGAATTTATGCGATGGGTGCGCGATACCGCTGGTTTATGGCCGGCGAGTGGAGATTTGAAAAAGGATATCATTTCACTGAGAAAGGGATGTATTAATGTAATTAAGTAGCTATCAATGCGGGAACGTTATTTTTTACATAGTTTCTAGAAAATGTGATGGGTTTTCAGATCCTCCCATAATTTGTGACTTTACGTATTTTGACTTCGTAATAATAGTCGGTACCGACGGCTAATATGCTCTCCAAGGTAAGAAACAAACGAAGAAGCCAGATGTGGTACCGACTCGGGTCACCGTTGCTTAACCATCGTGATCGACTGATATGCGCTGTGGTACCAACTTGGGTCATGCGCTGCCCTGATCAGACCACGAGTCCTGCGCGAGTAAAGAGTGTGGGTTATAGTTTTTCTTAACAATAATGGCAAAGGAAAACATCACAAGGAAATCATGTTCTCCATAATGTTCTCAAAGAAAGAAAGAAAGGTGTGAGAAGTCCATCAAGACCAGATCCGTAGGCCAGCATGGTTGAACTAAAGCTAAGCCCTTGTACTCAAGCGGTGTCTGTGTGCTCGACCTTAGCAATAGGGAGATTTTTATGCTCGGGGCGCCAGAGGCCAACGGCTAAAAACTTCTGTAGGTGCAGATATCAAAAAACTCTGTTAATGTGATTCAAATTTGCGTGTTCTACTTTAACTTCCGATGAATGTACCCGTGCTGCCATCTAGTGTGAGCGTCGTGAGTAGTCAAGCTTGGGTTGTGTATCCAGTGAAGTCTACCCCGATAGACTTTAGTTTGTCAAGATGACACCACAACAAAAGTATCCAGTGATTGTTGATTGGTTTCTTCGCATGAGTGAGAAACGCCATCTGTGGGGAGTGCCACACCTTTCTCATTTTGAGAGGAGATCTGTTCTCAGTAGTAAGCCGGTGATGTTGATAATGATGATGATGATGATGAGAGTAACGCTTTCTAATCGTTTATGTATCTACTACACAAGACTATTCTCACACAAAAGATGTCCTTAAACGGTCAGTATCCGCATAATGTGAATATTCAAGTAGTTGTAGTTTGAGCGGCAGGTAAACCGTTGTGGTTTCATGTGAAACGGCTCATGTTGCGTGCGAGCTGGGCGTATACAGCTGAGCCTCGATTGTCGTCACAATGTGACGCTTACAACTCGATACTGCAGCTATTGTGAGGCTGGCAGTTTAGCCCTCGTTTAGCTGCTCTAGTCATAGTCTAGTCTCGCCTTTATACCTATTGTACTAGATATCAGCGTTCTGACTAAGGACTAGATGCAAACCAGGCAGTTAAAGAAATGTTTTTTTTTAATCCTTTGATTTATGTCACTTTTCAGGTCGTTAACTATAGTAATTATCACCTCACCAGCAAGCTCACCACGTTATTAAAGGACAAATCTACAAGCCAATAAACCAACAAACAAATCAGCGAATAAAATACCTTTTAAAGTTATTTTTATCAAAGTTAACAAACCCCGACTTGTGCAACCTAAATCGTTTTTATTTGGTGGCTAAAAACACTAGAACACACAAACTTAAGAAGGATTGGGCTCTTGCAGTGACTTAGTTCTTCTGAAGACCTCTTCATTTCGGATCTTATCCCCTAGAGAAACTTCTAACGACCTTAAAACTACGGAACTCTCTCAAAACTTACAATCGAAAATCAGTTTTCGTCTATTTTAGGTGAAAATAAATGAGTAATTGTAGTGGTGTCTCGTCGAAGCTCATTAGCATAATATATGGAACGCTGTGGCCGTAACTAGCGAGTAGCGACTCTCCACGCCCCGTTTGTGTACAAAACTGCTCTCCTATTTACCAAGAATCAAATCATCTGATTTGTTTAAAATAGATCAGTAAGTTTATTAACTTATTGATTTACTAGCTACTTCGTCCGCGTCGACTACACAAAACCCCTATTTTACCCCTTAGGGGTTGAATTTTCAAAAACCTTTCTTAGCGGATGTCTACATTCATTTTAATAGGTATATGCATGCCCTTCAGCCCGATTCGTCTAGTACTTTGAGCTGTGTGTTATAGCTAGTTGATGGTCAGTCAGTCAGTCACCTTTTTTATATTTTTAGACTTACGAAAAGTCGTAACGGCTCGTAGCTTTAGTTTAAAGTTTTACTAATTCAGCTTGCAATATTTGCCCTAAGCAAACCAAACCAAGTAACATACAACCATTGCAAATAAAAGCTGAAAAATGTATTTTGAGTAAGAGGCTTTGACTTTGAATTTTATCGTTGAACTTAGTAATAAAAAGTGAGAATTCTTAGGGTTCCGTACATAATATTATGTTTTTGTACCACTAGGTAGGTAGGTATTCGACGGAACACTCTTCACACTCGATGTTAGTTCAGTTCACAGAAATCCAAATAAATACAGTTAAGTATTATGAATGCACGGTCACCCTTAATCGCACTGCAAAGCGATCTTAATTTCCATTATCGGTAATTGTGTAGTAATGTTAGTTTTCGGGACAATCAGCCTGCAGCCCCGGGCCATTACCCGCGCGATCGAGCGTGCAATTAGCACTAAACAGTAAATCCCAATTATCTGGTATTCATTTAGGTACTCCACGCGATGTGTGAATGAGATTTGTTGAAAACCCCATGGGATTAAACACTTGCCGGATTTATTACTAACTAGCTGATGCCCGCGACTTCGTTCGTTTGGATATAGGTTTTTAAAAATCCCGTAGGAACTCTTTAATTTTGCGAGGTAAGTGGGCCTATGAGTTAATTCAGGGTACAATCTATTATTACAATCCGGGTATCTTTAAAACAAGAGGGAAAAGGTATCTTCTAGGTAAACGTGACCCATCTTAGGCTACATCATCACTTTCTATTAGGTGTGATTGGATAACGCTTGCCTATGAATATTAAAAAAGATGGTACTAACAGTTTCGTTTGTAGGTAACTGCATTTAGTATTTATAGTGTGTCAGCTTTCGCGGCAGTTATCAGTAGAGCTCGCCGCATAAGCCGCGCAGGCTTGCGGGCTCGGGCGAGCTGAGATACCGCTCCAGCGCGCTCGAGCAAAAACTTATTATCTTTCGCCCGCGCCCGCTTACTCGTGAACGTTCAGGAAATTCTGGACATTGCTTAATGCTTATCCATATCGGGAAATACTT
The DNA here is from genome assembly GCF_905333055.1 of Maniola jurtina. NCBI lineage: Eukaryota > Metazoa > Arthropoda > Insecta > Lepidoptera > Nymphalidae > Maniola > Maniola jurtina. The sequence continues at coordinate 13,309,042 of NC_060046.1, read as the reverse complement.
TTGTTACTTGTTTATTTTGACGTCATAAATCTTAAAATTGTCTTTTTCTTAATCTTCAATTTAAGGAGTTTTTCCTTTCGGAACATGTCACACCGTAATACATTTACGTTTAATAAATTCCCTAAAACTAGCTAGGTACTAGGGTAGTACTAGGGTTAGCCCTAGCCTAACCTAGCCTCATCCAACAGATGTTGGGATATCGTGTGAATACCTCCCATGTTTCCGCCTCGTTACGAACACATTCCACCAATAATAGTGGGTAACGTCCTCAGGTAAATTATTAAAATTAACTTCTTATACTTACATAAACGAGCTTTTTTTTAATCAATCCATTACCAGCCCACTACTAAGCACGGGTCTCCTCTTAAAATGAGAAATATTTGGTCATAGTCCACCACGTTGGCCAAGTGCGAGTTGGCAGATTTACAAACTTTTTAATATCATGTCATCATCGTACCACGTTTTCATACACGAAAATAATCAATTAATCTTAATCAAATCAAATTAATCATCATTTATTTGCTCTAAACGCAGGTTGACAAAGAAATTACAATTCATTTTAGTATCACCACATTTTTGCCATGCAGTGGCGTGCAAATATTTCATACACCTAGGCACCTAATATTAAACGCAAACTGTACAAACATTACTACATTGTCGAGAATAATAAAAAAAAATGAAAAAATATACTAAACGAATTATATGAATTATTATCGATAACAATCTACGTTTATCCTGTTAACTCTTGCATAAAATGGAGAGATCACTCTAGTGACAAAGTCGCCCTTTGTTTTGTAACAATAAAGTTGTTTAAATAAATAAAATATGTTTATTACGGAGCTTTTCCCAGCCCAAATAAGATTACAGTACAACAACAGCAATGACGGCTGTCAGTCTGATAACACGAGTGTCACTCCCGGGTCCCGCCATGTCTCCGCAGACCCCAACTCGATTATGGAGATCCCAAATTATGTAAAACATGTCACTCAACAAACATGAATACACTGTGACGGACTTATCTCGGAATTCAATATCACATCTGCGGTATTGAGGGGATTCCTGTACCTTGAAGCTTGGGAACTATAAGGTTTAAATATTATTAAACATGAAAATTCTTCTTTTTAGGGTACGTACCTCAAAAGGAAAAATGGAACCCTACCCTGTCTGTCTGTCTGTCCATCACTGTCCTCGTAGTCCTACAGATCTCATTTTCTGATTTTGCACGTTGAGAAACTCTCCATCACTTGAGTGGCTGAATTTTCTTATGAGGCCTATAGTTAGCGAGGTCGCTTTACATTTCGGTTTCATAACATAATGATTGTATGTATGTTTCTATAACGGAAAGCATTTTATAATAGTTTAATTCAACACAAACTTTTCTATTCTACCTACAATTGGAAGAAGAGGTAAATAAAATAGATTGTATTAAATGGTTTAGCTTTATTTTGCCCGGAGAAGGTAAGATGAGTGCAAAGCTTATATCTAGCTTTATAGTACTAACACATCAGCACTGGTAAGTCAATATCCCTGAGGCAATAAAAATTCAGCGTCTGTTTCATTCCGAACACATCTTGTTTATCTATCTCTCCGTGTGTATGTGTGTTTGTGTGTGTTAGTCGCTTGAGAACGCGTATAAATCTCTGGAAGTATTGTTTGAAGTCTTAACTAGAGATGGTTTAACACTGGTTTAGTCTTTCGTGCATCATTTTTTACCCGACTAGGGCAAAGCCAAGAGATAGGATTATTTGTGAGTTGTTTTAGTTTAAGAGGAAAGCCAATGCGAATGACATTGACGATTTCCCCTTCAAACTAGCAATTTTGACATGTCATGACCCTCTATTGACAATTAATCAAGCAGACATTTCAATCTGCGAAATTTACGCGGACTTTTAGTATTTTGACGTAGGAGGGTAAAAGATCCAGTAAATGAACGAATAAGGACTACCCTGACTTTGACCTAAAATTAAGATATATGAGAATCGTTCTATATATAATTTTTATATTTTTTTTTGATCTGTGTCTATACACAGTAGGTATACACTCTTAAATTATTTAAATATCAAAAACGCAAAAAAATGCGTGGTATTAATTATTATAAATTATTTTATTTAACAAAAGGATAAATTGCCAGTAAATGAACTGGGAATTTCAGTGAATGAACGAACTCTATCTAGTGCATAAACTCTCGATTCCTATTAATAAATTCTTAAGTATATTTTCGGCTTGGAATTTAAAAAAAATTGTCAGATTTTCAGTTTTTGACTTATTGTATATTTTTTTCTACATTTTGCGCGATAAATCAAAAACTCTTTTACATAATAATAATAAATAAAACCTGTTTTAGAATGTATAATAGAGCCCTTTCATATGATATTATCCCCTTTGGTATAGTTATCTTAGTTTGAAAGTCACCTAAATTTTCTGGAAAACAGTCCAAATGACTACAGAGAAAATGAAACTTAACGCCCTTGTTGCATCCAAGTCGCTGGAAGTGCAACATCAGCTACTGAATGTGTTAAGAGTAGTGAGAATAATATACCGTAACACAAGTGTCTGATGTTATCAGATTTGTTCCTTTGAGCCGAGAAGCCACATGTTCTGATGCTTTTTAGACAATCTAAGATCTCTCATTAAGTGATCCAAATAATTTTGATTGAATGGTCTAAGTTGAGATGTAAAAAAGTCACTACATCGTCACTACCTTCTGAAAGTTCTTGAAATGGTAGATTAGAGGTACTGGGTTGGGGCTGAGGTACAGATTTATCACCAGAAGTCAGAATCGTTCAAATTGCAGACTGCAAGTTACAATAGAGCCGCTTGGAACAATTTTTTTGCTGTTTCTTCTGGTAATATTCACAACGCAGAAATAATAATCATCATGGTGTTTAGATGGTTCGCGCCAAATTATAAAATTTTTTTTTAGTAAAAGTAGTTAACTATTCTTATTTGCTCATAAACGCAACGAGGAAATACAGCTTCCACATATAAAAATTGGAGTCCAGGCCTTGCTGTTAGCTGCTAATGGGTTCTCAAAGTAGCCCGAGTATGCTTGTTTTACTGGGCACAAAAGGAAAGAATGAAAGGAGCTTACCCAGTACATCTTAAAAGATCCGTTATAGATACATGCATCCTGCCATGCCTTACCTATGCCAGCCAAACATGGGTCCAGACAAAGAATATAAAAAGAAATAGTGACTTGCTAAAGGGCGATGGCAAGTTGCATAAATTAAGCAAAAAATATTCAAAGTGAGAATTGAAGACATAAGAAAAAAGACAAAGCCTACAGACACCTTGAGACATGCCCTAAAACTGAAATGCAAATGGTCATATTGTATCGATTTTTACAGATGAAAGAAGGACAGGTAGGTAGACCGAAGACGCGTTGGTCTAATGCTATTGTGCAAATCGCGAGAGAAAATTAGCTTGATAGTACCAAAGACAGAGAGAAATGGGGATACCCAAGAGGGATCCATATCCAAGAAAGAAGAATACCAGAATAAATATAAAAAAAATTCAAAAGAAAAATAAAACCGACTTCAAAATCACAAACACTAAAAAGTAAAAAATAATTTAAGTTATTGTGGTTTTTGAAGTCGGTTTTATTTTTCTTTTGAAAATTTTTTATTTCAAAATTTTTAGTGGCCCCACTGTACTATAATAATGTGCCATGCCCAGCTAAAACCCTACTGTTTACTAAGCAATTACACTGATCGCGAGCAATTTGCTCTTATCCATTGAGGAGTTCTGTTCTCCATCTCAGAAGATATTCATCAGAACTTCATCAAATTTATATGGGACCACCTGCAAAGTATACCTAGCTTTTCAAAAAAAAAAAAATTTCCAAATCGGTCCAGGCGTCTTTGAGCAATCGGTGAACATACATTAAAAAAAAAATTGAATTTGCTCTTATCCATTGAGGAGTTCTGTTCTCCATCTTCAAAGATATTCATCAGATCTTTACCAAATTTATATGGGACCACTTGCAAAGTATACCCTATCAAACAAAAAAAAAATCCAAATCAGTCCAGGCGTCTTTGAGTAATCGGGGAACATACATAAAAAAAAAGATACCGACGAATTCAGAACCTCTTCCTTTTTTTAAAGTCGGTTAAAAATATACTAAGCTTTACTAACATGGTGTTATACCACAGAGTAGCAAACAGAGGCAAAGCTTCTAAGAAGCGAGCAAATTTTATAACTATTTTGGTAGGGTTGGCACTGGAGGATACAATTTAATTAACAATAGTTATTTGTTCAACAAGATGGTAAAGTTTGTTTTTGTTGTGATTGCCTAGTTTAAATATCGATCTTTAAATATCGATCAATAGATCTAAATATCGATTTTGAACGAAATCAGTCAATTTAGAAAGAATTATAAATGGTGCCAAATTTTTTAAATTTTGGTTACAGTTTCCTATTTTGTGATCCCAGGGAGCTCTAAATATCGATTTTGAACGAAATCGGTCAATTAACAAAGAATTTCAAAATGGCGTCGACTTTTTTAAATTTTGGTAACAGTTTCTTATTTTGTGATCGCAGGGAGCTCTAAATATCGATTTTGAACGAAATCGGTCAATTAACAAAGAATTTCAAAATGGCGTCGACTTTTTTAAATTTTGGTAACAGTTTCTTATTTCGTGATCCCAGGGAGCTCTAAATATCGATTTTGAACGAAATCGGTCAATTAACAAAGAATTTCAAAATGGCGTCGACTTTTTTAAATTTTGGTAACAGTTTCTTATTTCGTGATCCCAGGGAGCTCTAAATATCGATTTTGAACGAAATCGGTCAATTAACAAAGAATTTCAAAATGGCGTCGACTTTTTTAAATTTTGGTAACAGTTTCTTATTTCGTGATCCCAGGGAGCTCTAAATATCGATTTTGAACGAAATCGGTCAATTAACAAAGAATTTCAAAATGGCGTCGATTTTTTAAAATTTTGGTAACAGTTTCTTATTTTGTGATCCCAGGGAGCTCTAAATATCGATTTTGAACGAAATCGGTCAATTAACAAAGAATTTCAAAATGGCGTCGACTTTTTTAAATTTTGGTAACAGTTTCTTATTTTGTGATCCCCAGGGAGCTCTAAATATCGATTTTGAACGAAATCGGTCAATTAACAAAGAATTTCAAAATGGCGTCGACTTTTTTAAATTTTGGTAACAGTTTCTTATTTCGTGATCCCAGGGAGCTCTAAATATCGATTTTGAACGAAATCGGTCAATTAACAAAGAATTTCAAAATGGCGTCGATTTTTTTAAATTTTGGTAACAGTTTCTTATTTTGTGATCCCAGGGAGCTCTAAATATCGATTTTGAACGAAATCGGTCAATTAACAAAGAATTTCAAAATGGCGTCGACTTTTTTAAATTTTGGTAACAGTTTCTTATTTTGTGATCCCCAGGGAGCTCTAAATATCGATTTTGAACGAAATCGGTCAATTAACAAAGAATTTCAAAATGGCGTCGACTTTTTAAATTTTGGTAACAGTTTCTTATTTCGTGATCCCAGGGAGCTCTAAATATCGATTTTGAACGAAATCGGTCAATTAACAAAGAATTTCAAAATGGCGTCGATTTTTTTAAATTTTGGTAACAATTTCCTGTTTTGTGATCCTAGGGATCCTCAGATATTGATTTTGAACAAAATCTATGACAGTTCAAGAAAATAGATTTTAAACACTATTTAAATTATTATCATTAACATTAAATTAAATGAAAACACGACGCGCGACGTGTACTGCAGCCCCTGAGCTTGAGCACAGGCCGAGCCGGTATAAACCGATTTCTCTCCGTACGCGACGTAGCGCCTGTGCTCACGCACACACGCGCCTCAAGCTTGTAGTAGTGTACCTATCGTAGCGCGCTTGTATGAAGCTTTGACTCTGTTCGCTACTCATGTGGTTATACAACGCAATACCACACTCACAAACACTCGTACAAACATACAGACAAGTATATACTCACACACACTCACACACACACATGGACGCACGCACACGCACTTTTGAACGGTTTGAACGGAACACGGTTTTGAAATTGAAATTGAAAAAAGTGTAAGAATTTGTAAGAAAATATTTAAAAAAGGTATATCAGCCGGTTTTTTATTCCAGCTCTTAATACATGTAAAAACGTCCAATCTGTTCATTTACTCGAGCCTTTACCCTAGTACCTAATTATATCGACCGCCCCATATCAAAACAAAGTAAATGTCATTTTTCCGAAAATCGTTTTATGTCATAAGCCTAACTTTCATAGTATGTCCCGTTGTATTGTAAGGACACCCACATTAAAGTAAAATTAAAAGCTAGTAAGTCGCTTTGACCATTTTAAAACATAGTAAGTCTATGAACTGGCTAGGTTTTTATAGATTAATGCGCCTTACTAAGTTTTTAAAAGGAATTAGATTAAATAAAATAAATATCACCCATTATCTAAATACCATGTCAAAACAGTAAATACTTAATAATGCATTAAAACTTAAAAGTAAGATAGGAAAAGTCAATGACCTCTACATGTCAACTGTTAAATATGGTTTGCAAGGGAAATACTTTGCATACTTACATAATGTTTTTAGGGTTCCATATCTCAAAAGGAAACACGGGACCCTTATAGGATCACTTTGTTGTCTGTCTTTCTGTCCGTCTGTCCGTCTGTCGTGTCTGTCAAGAAAACCGATAGGGTATTTCCCGTTAACCTAGAATTATGGGCAGGTAGATAGGTCTCAACTCTCATAGCCCAAGTAAAGGAACAAATCCGAGAACAAATTTCGTGATTCTAGATCAACGGGAAGTACTGTATAGGTTTTCTTGACGGACGGACGGACAAATGGACAGACAGCAAAGTGGTCCTTTAAGAGCTCCGTTTTTCATTTTGAGGTACAGAACCCTAAAAAAGAAAATGATGCACATGTAATGAATAAATGTGTTGGCCAGTCTTCACACTAAAATATTTAAACCCCTTTAATTTAAAAACTGTCATAGCCTAGTGGTTAGAACGTCCGCCTCCTAATCGAAGGTCGGGGGTTCGATCCCGGAATCACGCACTACTAACTTTTCAGTTATGTGCGTTTTAAGCAATTTAATATCACTTGCTTTAACGGCGAAGGAAAACATCGTGAGGAAACCTGCATACCTGCAAGTTTTCCATGTTCTCAAAGGTGTGTGAAGTATGCCATTCCGCATTGGACCAGAAAGAACTACGGCCTAAACTTCTTTTGAATTTAAACCACTTACTAGGTTTTGATCTGAGAAAGAAATTTGACATTAATTGACAAAATTGAGAGACCGAAGCTTGTATAAGAACACAGAAGTGTCATAATTCGTGTTCACTTTGCCTAACGTCTCTCGGAGAGCAGAGAGAGATTTAAACTGTTTCTTATAATCACTGGCCATATTTCAAATGCGAAAGTGTGTTTGTTGGTTTAATATTCAATCACGCTGCAACGGAGCAACCAGTCGACGTGGTTTTTTGCATGGATACATTTAAAGACCTTGAGAGTGACATCTCTCTCCGCATCGTATTCTTTATTGCTGAGGGTTGTGACCTCTTTCCATTATTCCTACATCTAATGGTAGGTTTTCTTGGGATAATAATGCGGTGGGTTCAAAGAGCCTACGGAACTCGACTAGAAAAACGAGATTTTGACACTTAGGTTTAACGGTTATGAATTAGTTATTAATATCAGTGATAAAATTGATTAGGGCTGTCAGGTAAAATGACATTTATCTCGGAAAATCAAAGAGTGTCCACGAGATTTTTTTCCAAGTTTGCGCTACTAACTACATATATTATGAAGAGGAAAGGTTTGTTTTTTTGTTATCGATAAACTCTGAAACTACTGAACTACTTGCACTAAAGACATAATCATCAACATCAACCGACAGACGTCCACAGTGAACATAGGTCTTTAATAGGGTCTTCCACATGCTACGGGTTTACGCCGCCTGAATCTTTGCGCTTGCGCTTGACGACAATCATGCTTTAAAGAAAGCAATGATGAGGTCCAAGTTGGAGCACGCTTACCTAGAAGATGCCTATTCACTCTTGGCTTGCAGGTATCTAAGGTATATATGGCAGGAAACACGGCCGCCGAAATGGCGTTCCAACCTTTAGGCTCTCCCCATTGCCCGCAGCATGAATCTGAGCTTTCTTATGAGACCCATGGTTATATTATGTACATATAATATCTCATAAGAAAGCTCTAACACACAATCCAGCTAAGTAAGTCCAATTTCGAAAAAAGCTAGCTAGCCGACAAATCTAACTCAGGCAGCCTTCGGGAACCTTCGAGATGTCTCTGTCCAAAATTCCTCAATGCTTGAAGAACAGTCTTTGAATAGTGCATATTGTCAGTGATGAAATATGGATCCGAAATATAGGTCTTTTTTTTTGTACACAGGAAATGCCTGACGCATACCCCTCCGTCATGTGGGGCTTGCACCAAACTTGCACTACTACGAAATCCATTTCGGAACACGGCACCCGGAACGAGGCGCGCTATCTCCTAACATAGGTATAATACCTATTTAGAACACTTACTATCTGTCATCATAATCTATGACAACCTCCGAGTATTTACCTGGTAAAACCGTAACTTTAGAATAAAATTTAGTATATAAGCAGGCTTCATTTAGAAATGAAAAAATCCCTATTTTATTTTTCAACGATTATAAACACAACTTTCATTCAAAAATAATAAGCTTAAATTCATTTTAAATAATATTTTGCGACGAAATGACGCGCGCAGTCCGTCCGCCATTAGAGTCCAGTGGACACTGAATTCCATAGAGCGCCTGCAAGAAAATAAATAGCACAGGAAGTTTTTTGGTTAGTTTTAGATTATTTAAGAAACGAAAAACATTTAGTATAAAACTAACAGTTAAAATTGATTGCTAAACCTAAACATATCATTTTCTGGAGGTTGGCTTCAAAGTATCAAGATGTTAAAGAAAACTTTTACAGAACAAGTTGCGAACAGCAATGTTTTCAACTTGGTTTTTTTTTTATTGGGATAATGTATACTAAATTAAAAGAGGCCCTTATAATCTTCACAAACTGAAGTTTTTAATTGCATGTATTTAATAGCTGTTAATGCTTTAGAAAAATAAACAATTCACTTCAAAGTACAGCATTTTTGCGATTTGTCAAATAGCAATTACCTTAAGTGAAAGAAAAACAATTGTACTATATTTCAGCGTTCATTAAGAGGAGTAGTCGGGTTTTAGTTTTGAACTTGTTTATAACTCGAGGCCTATTTGATTGTATAAACAATACTTGATTGAACTTCGGACCAATAAATCCATTCTCGACTAACTTCTTTTGTCACATTTCACGCGACAATGTCTCCATTGAATGTCCAGTAGTTTAAAAAAGAATACCAGAGCACCAGGTAGATCACCCATGAGATGGACACACCAAGTGATGGGCGTTGCCTCACGCGAATGCACAAGAAAGGCAGCCATGAGAGAGAATGGAGACTGCAGCACTGCAGTGACGAACATGGCCGCTCTGTAAAGAACGTTACGACAGAGAAGAAAATATATTATATTCAGTAAAAAAATCCTATGCAAAATGATCAAAATCTTGATACACAAAAGGCAAAAAGACCCATACTATCCTCGAGTACAAAGGTACCATAGTGCAGCAGAAGCAGGCGTTTTATTGCCGCGCCTGGCTCCTTAACAGCGAGAGCTTTGAGTGTTATGATACAATTAACTACGTGTAAACTGTTTATGGTTTAATCGCTTTGAAGCTGCAGTTTCATTAGCACGGCTTTGCTGCGCGTAGCGGGGCCAGTTTTACTTCTATACTACAGCTATTAGCATTTACCACTGCAGTTCATGTTTTGATTACGTTGCGTATCACGGAAATTAGTGATATTCCTTTATCATCACTGATAACAAGAATTATGACGAGTGCGAATATTATTTTACCAACCCAATCTTAACCTTTTATTAGGGGTCCGTACTCCAAAAAGCAAAAGGAACCCTCATAGGATCACTTCGTTGTCTGTCTGCACTTGTCCAGTTGTTTTTTTATTGCAAGATAGGCTTGCGCTTGGCAACAATCATCTAAACATCAAAGTTTATCAAAATCTGAATGTATGTACAAAAGGAACAGGTGACTGACTAACTGACTGATCTATTAACGCACAGTTCAAATTACTAGACGGATCGGGCTGAAACTTGGCAACCAGATAGCTATTATAACGTAGATATCTGCTAAAAAAGGATCTTTTTAAATGCCATCTTTTAGAGGTAAAATAGGGGTTTGAAATAATTTGTGTAGTCCACGCGAATGAAGTTAGGGGCATAAATTATTTATTTTTATTAAGGACTAGGCTTAGTAAAAATCAATAATGAGGTGTAGGTTGGAGCGTGCTCGCCTGTGATGCCTGTTCACTCTTGCCTTGAAGGTATTCAGGTTACACGTGGCAGGCAACACTTCATTCGGCTTCATTTCTCTTCAAAGCTATCTCAACGTTTTATACGGAGCAGTTTCTCATAAAACAGGTTCCTCGGACGCCTAATATGTTTGGGCGCGTCCCTCGGGCCCCGCGTGTCGAACGGCCGCGATATAATCTGTCGCCCCCGAGAGATAACGTTAACTATCATACTCTTAAATTTGTGCGTCTCAAAAGATTGCTTTTTCTAGATCTGGCCGGCAAATTCGTCCGCTTGGGTATCAAATTTTCAAAATCCCGTGACAACTATTTGATTTTCTGGGATACTTGTACCTTTTCTTTGAAAGGTAGAAAACGTAACAAAGAGACGGATAGACAGATACGAGCTTTAACATATTATTTGCTTTTTGATTTTGTCGGGTTTTTGTGTTATTTATGTGGTCAGATGATTACCAGCTAATTCAAGGTTTTAATAAAGATGTGGCAGTGTTCAAAATAAGGAGAAATCTAGCATGTCCATCAAAATAAATTGTAGCATAACAAAACGTAAATAGGCGCTAGAAAGAGTAAATGGCCTTGTAGGGTCCCAGATTAGTGTCCCGGATCTTTTTAGGGGTCCATACTCTTCGATTCTGCCTTGGCACCCGCACTTGGCACGCGTGGTAAACTATGGCCAAAACCCTTCTCACTTTGAGAGGAGACCCGTGCTCTGTAGTGAGCCGGCGATGGGTTGATTATGATGACTCTTTGAATACGGGACCCTAAAAGTACTTTTTTCAAACTTGAACCCTTTTGCTAGCTAAATATAACTTGTCTAACTGACTACAATTGTTTGTTAACTCCCCCATCTGATATTATCAGAGCTCATAACATCAGTTCAATCGATATTTGTGTTATAACGCGTCGGGTCCGGAACGAGGCTAACATTTGTGACAATTTGCTCCCTCTCCGCTCGCTCCCGCTCCCCGCCGCTCCCCGCCGCTCCCCGCCGCTCCCCGGGGAGCAATCGCAATCGGCGGACAATAACGTGTTAAATTGTAATCGCCAATACGTTCAGGCTCGCTGCTGCAATCCGGGACATTACTGAACTTGAAGCTTTCATTAGCAAATACCCAGGGACGGGGAATTCAGAACGGAGCACTCGAAACCGGGTCACGGAATACGTTAGGGCGTGAACATACTGTTCCAATGTGACGCAAGCCGACCAATACGACGTGTTAGCCAAATACTTACTAATGTTATATCTATTTTCTTTTTAAGGTTTTTCCTTTTGAGGTACCAAAAGGAAAAAAGGAACCCTTATAGGATCACCTCGTTATCTGTCTGTCTGTCGTGTCTGTCAAGAAAACCTATAGGGTACTTCCCGTTGACCTAGAATCATGAAATATGGCAGTTAGGTAGGTTTTATTTTAAGAACAGGTCTCAAGGGTCTCATCGCGGAATGAGAAGGGTAAAGGGTCCACCACGCTGAGCAAGTGCTGATTGGTACACTTGACACACCTTTGAGAACATTATAGATAACTCTCAGGCATGTAAGTTTCCTCATGATGTTTTCCTTCTCCGTTAAAGCAAGTGATATTTTAATTACCTACTTAGAACGCACCGCTCGGAAAAGTTAGTGGTGCGTGCCGGGATCGAACCCCCGATCACCCGAATAGGAGGCGGATATCATAAACACGAAGCCATCACTACTATATATCTAGATAGATAGATAGAACACTTTATTGCGCACAAAAACACATGTAAAGGAACACAACACAGAAAGAAGAAAACAGAAAAATCAATTGTGTGCAAAGGCGGCCTTATTGCTTAGAGAAATCTCTACCAGGCAACCTTTGCTGAAAGGAGAAGCTAGTGTTGGATAGTACCAAGTCGCAAAGTATCTAGGTAGGCATAACAGGAAACTGCTATTAACTTAATTTAACCCAATTGTCGTAAAAAGGCCATTCAGTGTACAAAAGTTTACATTTCCTTTAGTTTGTAACATTGTTGGTAATCAAAAGAAAATGAAAAACTCAGCTCTTTAGAGAGGGTATGTTAGAGGCGACCCTGACCTCTGACCTCTGACCTCCGCTCGTGGGCAACTCGGCGCGATGTGAGGGGACTCCACACAGTGTAGGCATGATGGATGTGACCTTGCGATTTAAAATCACTTGACACTGATACATTTATTTTGTCAAACATTTTCAATAGAGTTTTGAAATGATTATTTCGTTATCTATGCTTGTTAGATGGAGTTGAAACATGTTTATCTACATAATGGTTGTTGTTAAAAATATTTTAACGGCTGGTAATGGTTCCAAACTAGATAAATTTCCCCCATCATTTAACTGGCAAGGGGGGGCACTCTTCTAATTAGTAGGTATAAAGCTAATTCAGCAAACAGATCCCTAAAGCGAAAAATGGTTTTTTAAGATACGCAATGTTTTTGCAAGACCTATCCAGAGACATCGTAAACAATTTCTTTGTAGTCGTATTCCTTCATTGCTGAGGGTCGTGATTCCTTTCCATTAATCACATAATGGTAGAAGTTCTCTTGGGATGGGATGGATTAGTGCGATGGGCTCCCAGTTCCTTCCGCATACTCATGACCATGCATTTTAGATTTTTTTCGCGGGTTTTACAGTTACTATCAGATGTTAGTGATAATAACCGGGACCGTCGGCTCCGAGGCATGGAGGAAACAAAAAAGCTAAATACGGACCTCCAAAGTCGGTCACCCATCCAGTTACTTGGGTCAACGATGCTTAACGATCGCAATCGATTGATGTGCGTTGTCACAACTAGGCCACACGTCTCCTCATTACATACTCGTACCTTCAAGATATAAGAGTCTCTGAACTAAGTCGCGGATGAACGAACGGACAGACGGATATGGCGAAACAACCCTAAAAATTTCGCCGTAACCTTAAAAGAAGTACAATGTCACCCAAGCACTCGTAGGCGTCGTTTATCAGGTATTTACCTAAAGTAAGGCTTCTAGAATCTAGACAGGTATTTTGTATAAGCTTTTGTGTTCTGTATTATTAACATAATAAAAACGAGCCTACATTGTATTTGCGAGGCGCTGGAGAATAGACTTTCTAAACTAAGCAACATAATAAAGGTCAGGAATATGTATGCACAATTTTTTAAACCACTACTTATAATAATTATTATTAAAAAACCCGGCCAAGTGCGAGTCAGTGCGTACCTATTTCAAGTTTTCAGATTTTTTCTTTTCATGTGCTATATAGACCTACCTCTACCTGCCAAATTACATGATTCTAGGTCAACGGGAAGTATCCTATAGGTTTTTTGACAGACAGACGGACAGACAGACAACGAAGTAATCCTATTACCATATAAGAACCAGTGGTAGATTATTTTGACGATTCAAAAGCACTTGTAAAAGTTTAATTGAATAAAAATAATTTGAATTTGAATTTGAATTTGAATTTGAATTAGGGATCCGTTTTTCCTTTTGAGCTACGGAACCCTAAAATGCGAAAATGTGTGGTGGTTCGTCCTTCCATTACCTACTCCTCAACAAACAACAGATCGAGGTGGTATTTTTTGGTGCCATTGTTATAGTTAGGTAAAGACCAGACAAAGTGACTTTTTCTCCTGGAAAATCTAAATCCACGCGGATGAAGTCGTGAAATTTTGAAAGAAAAAATGACGAAAGAAAATGAATATAAAGTGTGTTCGACGAAAATTTTTACAAAAACATTTTACCTATCAAAAAATCTCCAAGATTATGTAAGTAATTATTTAAGAGAATTTATTCTTTAGGTATAGACTAGTCCAAAAAAAGAATAAATAATAGTCAATTAGAGAGAAAACTTTTTACAACAGTCCAAAATTAATAGGCTGTTACTTAATATTCGATACAAAAAGAAATATTTCAAAGGCCGAGTGGCTTTCACTCGAAATTTAATTTGGAAAATTCTAAAAATTTATTCTCCAAACTACGAAGCTCGAAGTCAAAAGTGTTCCATCTGCATATTTGAGCTGAGAATTTTCGATAAAATTCTATTCGACAACCTTTGACATTTCAAGCAAACGTTTGGAAATCAATAAAGGCGCGACCACACTCACGTTGTGACGTGCCGACTTCACCAACTCCGACGCGTGAAACGAAATCAAAATAATTCCTACGTACTGACAAGTAAACGAACACTGGTATTGAATATATATTCCAAAATTAAAAAAAAAAACAATGGTGAGAGTTCCTTAAGACTCGTCTAGAAAACGAGATTTCGATTCTTAGTTTTTTACAGTTACATATTTCAAATAGATACCTACTAGTGTTAATGAACCGCCAAAATCCGTCACCCATCCAGTTACTGACTTGGGTAACGTTGCTTGACAATCGCAATCGATTGATATGCGTTGTCGTAACTTAGCCGCATATCTCTCAATAACGCAGCAGTAGCTTACATTTCAATTTTTAAATCTTCTTTCTTAACGAAAGAAGATTTTTCTGCTTTCTTCTTTTCTTTAAAAAAATTCTTAGTAATATTTTTTCGAGGGAACTTACAATACACACGAGTATTTATCCTAGGTAACTGAAACATAAAATTTCGTACTGGGGTAAAGATACGTTTGTAGAGTAGTACAAGAGTGTGGGTAACAAACTTAAAGCAATTTATTACCACCGCTACAGTGCAGCTGCAGTGAAGACGTATCCGTACTGGCTCGCGCATCCTTTAGCGAGTTTCCCCGGCGGAGTGTGCGATATACATCTGCCGACCCATTTACCCCACGATTGAATATTGCATGTAAAAACCCATTAGCATCTCTGTTTAGCGTCGATACAGTCGGTTAAAGAAAAGAATACATTTTTATTCAATTAAACTTATACCAGTGCTTTTAAATCGTCTAAATAATTGACCACTGGTTCGGAATTCCGTTCCTACCGAGAAGAACCAGCAAGAAACTCAGCGGTTGCTCTTTTTAATTGTTCAATTTACGATAATATTCCATACTATACAAGCAATTGCAGCCCCGTGCATTGCTGGAGCGAATAAAATTTATGCTTTTTTATCATTTATATAATTTTCGATTGTATAATATGTTTTTGCAAGGAGCATACTTTTAATGGTTTTTTTAAACTTTTGTAAAGAACCTTTAAAGAACATGAAAAAAAGAGCATGTAGTAGCTGTGTACCAACGCATAATATTAATCAATGATGGTATATTGGTAATTACATACTTATCTTTATATACCGTGTACAAAGTAGCATACCGTTACTCGAAGCTCATTTACCGATATGTAACGATAAAAATATAACGTTAAATCATATTATCGTACACCGATACTATTACCGCAACCGTTACCTTTTTAATGTCCCATAACGAATTATTTTGGTTGTTTTAACCTTAAATATGTAGTAATAGTCTTTGGCTCTATGAACCCATATTCCTAATCTGTAAACAAATAAGCAACAAAATATTCATGAAGCTACACACAAAACGCGTGTTTTCCCGTTATGATGCTTATCTATAATGAAGCAGGGAAGTGCAGCGGTCGTGATATCTGTAACTGGGCCATTTTCATAAAACTAGCTCTTATTATATGTGTGTGGTGTTACATAACTTAAAATTTAAAAAACCCACGACACAAAAACCTCTATAAGAAAACTAGAAAAGAGCTGATAACTTTCAAACGGCTGAACCGATTTTCTTCGATTATAGCTAAGAACACTCTCGATCAAGCCACCTTTCAAACAAAAAAAAAACTAAATTAAAATAGGTGCATTCGTTTAGGATTTACGATGCCACAGATAGATACACAGATACGCACGTCAAACTTATAACGCCCCTCTTTTTGGGTCGGAGGTTAATAAACTGCGCAAGAGCCATATTATTAAGAGGATGACTTATTTTAACAATTTTTTTTTAAAATTTTCCTTTTTTCCACGCACATGCAAAGTGTGGAATTAACTCCTAGCGGTGGAGTTCTCACTAGATTACAACATGGGGTTATTCAAGGGGCGGACTTTCGTAGAAAGGTCATCATTATTATAATAATTTTGTTCATACTAATAGGCATTATAACTCCGAAAGTGCATCTGTCGATGAAATCTTTCTTTTGATGAAAGGTACAGATAGATGGACATAGGCTACATTTTGTTCAAGAAAAACAAAGAATTTCCACGGGATTCTTAAGGAACGATCAATAATAATAATAAGAATAAATATTATGATTGAGAAACCAATTTAAACATTGATATACGAAGTAATATACCTATAAGTCTATGAATTTAAAATATTAATATCAATATTGCGTGATTACTGATTACACAGAAAAACTGGCATGTGTTTATTTAATAATTTCGTTAATTGGCACAACAAAGTGATTATAGTGAATAATTATATTACATTTTAATACCCCTAATTATAAACATAATAAAGTTCGGCGAACTGTACTAATGAGCTTCTATTTTCGACATGGAATATTACAAAGTTGATTGGTTATCTTTGATCACGAATGCACTAGATATGCCGTCCCGTAAATTCATTGACGTGGGACAGTCTGTAGGTAAGTAGACGGCTCACGAACAATATGACAGCTCACAATTATCACACTAATATTATAAAGGAGAAAGTTTGTATGTGTGTGTGTGTGTGTTTGTTACTCCTTCAATCAAAAACTACTGGACGGATTGGGCTGAAATTGAAAAAGAATGGAGATAGATTATACCCTGGATTAGCACATAGGCTACTTTTTATCCCGGAAAATCAAAGAGTTCCCACGGGAATTCAAAAAATCTACATCCACGCGAACGAAATCGCGGGTATCAGCTAGTCAAGAATATACATTGTTTTTAATCTACTTTAAACCTTATTCACAATATTGTACTCTTGTGTCTGTATTTTATATTTTTGGGTGGGAATATTTTTATGCATAATAGTTTTTGATTTATCTTGCGAAATGTCGATAAAATACGATTAGTATGGAACCCTCGGTGCGCGTGTCTGTCTCGCACTTGGCTGGTTTTTTACAGCACTCCGCGGCACCACGCTGTGATGTTCACATTGCTTTACTAGAATAGAGATGAGAGCTTTTAATCATAACTATTCATGACCACTTTTTGAAGACTTATCTAGTACATTGTTGATCGAAGAAAGTAACTATTAGTAGGTACAAAGTTGACTGACCAACTTTGAAGGTCAGATTTTGGCCTGATCATGCCCTCTGTGTCCGAGAGAATTCTTAATTACATCTGAGAATAAACATTAATTATTTCAACTTATTAATTAGTTATTGTAATATTAAATTACTATACTACTAAATTAATCCCAAGAATACTTCTACTATTTTATTTACACGACTACTCAAACTTATAACACCCCTCTTTTTGGGCCGGGGGTTAAAAAATATCACATCATTTTATTACGACAGCCCAAGACTCTATTTAGATTTTCAGCTTACGCCGACTGAGCTTTGTGTGTGGACACAAGAACGCCATATTGACAAACAGCCAAACATTACAAGGAATGGGCTATAAACAATCGATTAAACCATATTGGCTCACGCCGGGCGTCGTGTTTGCCGGCTGAGCCGATTTGTTCGCTTCTGTTTGTTCCTACAATCGGATTGTTAATCTTTAAAACAATTGGTAAAATCTTTATGAAGAACCCTGAAAGCTATACATTATTACAAAGAATCGGACGAGTTGGACTCGCATACGAAAGGTTCCGTACCATCGTACAAGAAATTATCATCATCATCATCCTGTGAACATCCACAGTTGGGCATAGGTCTTCCCTAAAAAGCGCCACCACACCCGGTCCTCAGCCTTCCTCATCCAGCCACTTCCCGCCAGCTGCTTTATATCGTCGGCCCATCGTCCTGGAGGGCGTCGCACACTACGTTTTGCTTATACGCGGTCTCCACTCAAGGACTTTCCGGCTCCAACGGCCATCGCCTCTACGACCGGCATGGCCTGCTCACTGCCACTTTAGCTTGCTTATAGTTTGTGCTATGTCAGTGACCTTGGTTCGGATCTTATCCCTCAGGGAAACTCCTAGCATAGCCCTCCCCATAGCTCTCTGAGCAACTTTGAAGGACGGGAAGGGCGCACTGGTTAAAGACTTTTGTTTTCAGGCATTGAGGAATTTTAAATTTAACACCAATTTTCAAAACTACCCATCCACAGCCGACCACAATCAGATTTAGTTTCTCGAGATTAACCAAAATCTAGAAACAAACATTTTTTAACATTTTGACGAAGACCTCTTACTGAACATGTATACTATAACTAGTCAAAAAGACGACGAAGCAGAGGCTATTCACATTAAAAAAGTCACACTACATTAAATAATCTCTTTTGTGAAAATTAATTAAACTAAATAAGAAATATAATATGAATATGCATTTTATTTTATTGTATGAAAGCGCTCGGGGCTTTAATTTTTAATTATGTTTCATGTTATTTCCACGGAGCAGCTCTCCAGGTCGCTAAGTAATGAATAGGAAAAACGGCGCTAAAACTGCAGTCTCTTCACTATTACACTCGCATTAAAAGAGTGCAAGAACTCCGCTACGGCAGAAACACACTTACAACTTCGCCCACCACGCGTTTCCAGTCAAAACTTATGTTGTATTGTATCTAAAGTATAAACGCACTACCATGTGTTACCAACGCGTGCCTGCACGCTACCCATCAAAGAGCTCCATTAGGGTTTAATATGGGATATATGGAAAGATGGCATCTTATACAAGACGCCATACCTCATCGTGAAGTGTACGCAAAAATGGGACTATTTTCTACGTGGCGAGTCGATCCAATGGGCATCACACAAGGGTGGCTCCGATGTGTTATAAGAGATCTCGGAGCCTCCAAATATGCACTGAGGGTGGCCACCAAGGGAGTTTTAGTAGCTACGTCCTATATTGCCCGATGTCTTTCCCAGGACGTCGGTTATCTTAAGAAGATGTTCTCTAAATTTGCTTCAGTCACTGCTGTGACTGAATCACCTACCAATGTGATGAATAATTACGATATTCGTAGGGATCTCTAATTTTTTGTAAATAAAATATAGCCTATGTCACTCAGGAATAATGTAAATTTCTAGTGAATAAAGAATTTTCAAAATCGGTTCAATAGTTACAGATATTAATCCTTACAAACAAACTTACAAACTTAATCTTACTTATTAAATCTATCCGAAGCTGTGATGCTCTAAATAACATGTAATATCTCAATAGTTCTACTAATGTCTTAGTTTTTAGGTTAAGTTATTTACTTAAGTTTAAATGTTACGATACGATACTTTATTTTCGATTGTTGGTAATTGTTTAGTTCTGTTTTCTAGTTTTCTAAAATTTTAGTTTTTGGTGTATAGCTGTTCTAAGCGACACGTCCATTATCTTATTGACTGCATATGTACACACTTTTTTTTGGAGAGTGGCTAGTCTTTTTTTCATGGCTTTATTGTAATATTGTATTATTATTGTCATTATCTGTATTGTGTGCTTAATAAACAAAAACAAAACAAAAACTTTACTAATTCTTCATAATATTAGTATCTAGGTTCTAGATGAAGACCGATTCAAGAGACCTATCGACGTCTATCGATTGGTAACAACAATAACGAGAACGACCTCTAGAATAACCAATTCATGGAATGACAGATCAACTTGCATATTCCAAGCACTACGAGGCATCCGCGATCGGAAACGAATGGTTGTGTCGTTGTGTGTCGCGAATATGTTTCTACCTTTAATGACTCGCCGTTAATAGATTGCGTGGATACAATTTAAATCCAGTGTGCTGCTGTGTTGCTGTTATTGCTGCAGATAACCTATTTACCTGACTAGGATAAAACTATGGTTTCAACGGTCCAGGTTAGTCATTTTGTTCTATCGAAACTCTTCAATTTATTGCCGGTTTGGGAACTTAGGGAACATAATATTTTAATACATATATGAGAGAGAGAGTACAAGCATAAAAGACCTGTGGCCTAGTTGTGGCAATGCATAATCAATCGATTGTAATTGATACTCAACTTTGACCCAAGTTATTAACTAGATGGGTGACCGACTTTAGAGGTCCAAGGGTCCAAGTCTGGCTTTTTGTTTTCTTCATGCCTCGGATGGTCTGGGTTATTATCAGAAGATCCTTAGAAGTCTAATTATGGCGTTGCCGCATCCGTTTCTGCCTTGTCTTGTGCAATCGATCCCGTTCGATATCGTCACATATCGTCCTTTCTGAAAATAAAATAAAATATGATTAATATTATTTATCTACCTAATATTAGAGTAGCTATAATATCTATGATTAATGTTATTTCACCACCCTCGAGGAAAAACAAAATAGCATATAATTCCTATGGAACCGGTATGGAACCCCACGATTCATTATGACAGTTGCTCGTGAAAAATATTTGTTTGCCCTTCAAAAACAGTTGCAAAATAACTCCGCGGGTAAATAATAGATCAAAGGGCTAAGTGATTGATGTGAGGGGAGTGTGGCGGGGCGGAGGGTAGGGATGGATTCACAGGTAGCTTGTGAAAAATCATAATATGAAACATATTTGCAGTATATTGCATTATAGCATCTGCTACCTTCTTTCCGTTGTTGGAGCGCTATTTCAAACCAAAATCATGTTCTATGAAGCTGTTCTATGATACCTAGACCTCAAGATTAAAGCAAAAATATAGCTTGCAATTTTTTTTGTTTAGGATAGAATAGAATGTATTTTTATTCAATAAACTTTTACAAGTGCTTTTGAATCGAAACGTTTACAGCATAGTATACTACATAGAGGTCGTTTTTTATTCGGCTGAGTTTGTTGTGGGCTCTTCTCAGACTTGGGCGCGTTTGGAACTCTCGTAGCTTTAGTTTTAAGTTACGTAATTAATTATCACCACTATATCGTACAGATTTAACTATTTCGACCATCAAAAGGAGTACAATAGTACCCACTTTGAATAAATGATTTTGACTTTGACTTTATTCAGATACAAGTTTGTTTGATTGCGTGGTTGTTTGTGATCTGTGATTGAACAGTGGACTGCTAAGAAAAATAATTTCATCAAATGGAAATGATTAAAAAGTAGCAATTACGTCCACCCCTAACACAAAGATGGGGTCGCGGTCGTCGCGCGATCAATCCCCGTCGGTCGCGCGACTGGCGGCGGCCGGTGTGAGCGCACTTTTCGCGATCAATGATTGATAAACCAGCGTTTCGATTCGACACAAAAATATACCCGATCGTTTGGATTGTTTTTAAAACAGACTCTGAGGTACTTTTGGAAGAACTTTATTGATTTACCTTGTCAAAATAATATTCTTTCTATTCTATAAAAGTCTAAGACAATAAGGCTCTCGTCTGGAAGGGGCTTGGAAGATATGGTTTTACCTTATTTGGTAATTATAACTTGATGGGCTTCATCACAGTTACCAGTCTACTAGTGGCTACCCAAGACTTTATGCACGTGGAATTAGGTTTTTAAAATCCCGTAGGAACTATTTGATTTTCCGGGATTAATTTAACCAATCTCAGTCTCCGGGATGCTAGTTATTTCTGTACTTTTCGTCGAAATTGGTTAAACGATTGGATCGTGAAAGGATAACAAGACAGACAGACACAGTTTTGCATTAAGTTATAAATAAGTAATATTAAGTTTAATACTAGTATGGATGTTAATTTCGCAATATTTGTACGAAGGAAGACGAAATATTTCTCCCCAAGTGATAGGTTGTTTTGATGGCACACAGCATAGCCGACGCGGGCTGGGCAGTCTGCGACCCCGTGCGATGACCGAATTGCACCAAACGACCTAGATAAGGCTAGTTACAAGAAAAATCCATACCTACTTTAATATTGTAAATGTGATAGCGTATAGCTTTTTTAGGGTTCCGTACCTCAAAAGGAAAAACGAAACCGTTATAGTATCACTTTGTTGTCTGTCTGTCTGTCAAGAAAACCTATAGGGTACCTACTTCATCATGAAATTTGACAGGTAGGTAGGTATTTTAGCACAAGTAAAGGAATAAATCCGCAAACCGCTTTGTGGTTACACCATTAAAAAAAAATTAAAATGTGTTTAAATTTTCAAAGTAAGATAACTATACCAAGTGGGGTAATATATGAAAGGGCTTTATCTGTACATTCTAAAACAGATTTTCATTTATTTTTATGCGTAATAGTTTTTCATTTATCGTGCAAAATGTCGAAAAAAATACCCGAGTACGGAACCCTCGGTGCACGAGTCCGACTCGTACTTGGCCGGTTTTTTCCATATTTTCTTCGGACTAGTATTAGAAATCACGTCATGCATTTCCAGACACTTAGTATCGTGGCAACCCGACAAACGCCTTTAAAGTTTATTAAAGTTAAAGTGACAGTCGTCCTTTTAAGTATAACTTTGGTACCTTTAACACAAGGGTGGAATAAACATCTTTTAGGCTAGCGCGATCCAATTTAGACCTCACCATTGCATTCTTTAAAACACGATTGTCGTCAAGCAATAAAAAACAGCATCTAACTGCATTACTGAAACAACAAACATGATCTTTCAGCTAAAAATATCATCCAGTGTTTGACAAGCATTGCGACGATGTACAGATCGCCTCATGTCTTATTTTTGAGCATTCCGAAACATTCCCGCGGTTAACCCTTTGATCTTTGCTGTGTGAAGTGGAAAACATACAAACAGACATACAAGCTAACAGATTTACGACTGTACTCAGAACAATGAGATTCAAATCGCGAAACAAACTCTTGCAAATCTTATTTCTCTTAACTCTTTGACTTATTTATAAATAAATGAGTCGGGTTTTTAGGACTGCTAAAGACTTTGATGAATAATAAAGGATAAGATTGCGGACGTCAAAACGTGTCTGTGAAAATCATAAAAATAAATAAAAATCTGCTGTAGTACGTAGGCAGGTACAGGTAAAGCCCTTACCTCAATTGATTTTAGAAGTGCCTAGTTTATTCTTAGGCGGTGGTCTGTAACAAACGCCGTAGGTCGCGTCCGGCGTTTAGGACACCCCACTTGATATAGTTATCTCGTTCATAAACACATTATTTTTTTTTTAAATTTAAAATCAAAAATCAAAATATTTTTATTCAATTAAACTTTTACAAGTGCTTTTCTCACACTTGCGATTTGCGGATGACATAGTCATACTGGCTGAATCGCTGCAACACCTTGAGGAAATGCTTATCGCGCTTAGCTGTTCTTCCAGACGAGTAGGTCTTGAGATGAATATAGACAAAACGAAAGTCATGTTTAACGAACACGTTACCTCAAGACCCGTCACCGTCGGCAATGTCAGCATCGAAGTTGTTCAGGAATATAACTACCTCGGCCAGATTATAAAATTCGGTAGAAACAACTTCGACAAGGAGGCTGACAGAAGAATCCAGCTGGGCTGGGCAGCATTTTCAAAGCTACGTCAGGTCTTCGAATCGTCGATACCGCAAAGCCTTAAGACTAAGGTCTTTAATGAGTGTGTCCTACCTGTGATGACGTATGGAGCTGAAACGTGGACACTGACAGTTGGCCTCGTCCACAAACTAAAAGTCGCTCAGCGCGCTATGGAGCGAGCTATGCTGGGTATTACTCTCAGGGATAAAATCCGGAACGAGGAAATTCGCAGGAGAACAAAAGCGACCGACATAGCTCAAAGGATTAGCAAGCTGAAGTGGCAATGGGCAGGCCATGTCTGTCGCAGAACCGACGGCCGTTGGGGCAGACGTGTTCTGGAGTGGAGACCGCGTACCGGTAAGCGCAGTGTAGGACGACCTCCAGCCCGCTGGACCGATGACCTGAAGAAGGTGGCGGGGAGCGGGTGGATGAGGAAGGCGGAGGACCGTGTTTGGTGGCGCGCTCTTGGAAAGGCCTATGTCCAGCAGTGGACGCTTACAGGCTGATGGATGGATGGATGGATGAAGTGCTTTTGAATCGTCAAAATAATCTACCACTGGTTCGGAATACCGCTCCTACCGAGAAGAACCAGCAAGAAACTCAGCGGTATAGGTTTTCTAGAAAGACACGACAGACGGACAGACAGACAGACAACAAAGTGTTCCTTGATAAGGGTTCCGTCTTTTGAAGTGTGGAAATCAGCCCAGAAAGAAAAAGACGGGTTCCGTTTTTCCTTTTGAGGTACGGAACCCGTAAAAAGAATCTTAGTTAGTTAGTTAGTTTAGAACTCAAACTAGTTGGTCGGCTGGAATCCATGGCTGTTACAATGATAAGCATGATCGATCCATAAGTTCCACAAAACGAAACCGTATTAAAGCGTATAACATTTCTCATGAATACATGAAAAATGCATCGCATCGCGCAGTTTCCTGCAAAAAACGTGAAAAAACGGGAAACAAATGCCCGCGCGATGTGTTAGAAAAACTGGTCTTCTGTACCATTTGCATTTTAATACACTTTTGTTCCACTGTAGCTGTACCTACCTACCTGTGTCTGTAATATACAGTGTAGTGCAGTTCGGTACAGAACGCTTTCACAATGTTCACAATGTTGCATTATGTTAATCTGTAGCTTTAACCCGCGACTTTGTCTACGGTTTTTTCTTTTCCTAGTTTTTAGAGAAAACCTACATATGCAACATCTCGAGTCTCATAATACAAGTTGCAAAACCGATTACAGTGAAACTTTTGCAATTAAAAAGTATAAGTATTTTGTTGGATGGATAAAAACTTGAAGGTTGCGTCACCAACATGCAAATGTCAATAGTGCATCTCTAGACATGATAATTACATGCTGCATGTAATATGCGCATTTGAAAGTATAATTATATACCTACCTCTAATTATTGATTATCCATATTACCTAATTGATTAACCAAAAAACCCGTTATTTCATCACGTTTTAAGTTTTCCTTCTATCAAGTTTTTTATTTATCCAAGCTCACGTTTTAACTACCACGTTATGATCAAAAAAACGCTCTGTGATTTATATTAGACCTCATAAAATAGATCGTACATTGCCTATAATTGTCTGATCCAAACGCATAGCCGCAACGATTATTTTGTACCTATTTTCGTTTTAAACACGAAATCAAACGTCTGGCATTTAAGCCTCGGTAAAGAGTGACAGATGCCTATTTCAAAAATCCTTTGTACCTACGAGTAGGTGGCAAGTTATCTGCAGCGCGAAGCTCGTACGACATTTATTTTTAATCCATTGAAGGTTTGCTACGAAATATTATTTTACTTTGCCCAGTGAAGCAGCAACGCTTCCTGGTCTTATAATGGTGATCACTGAATTAGCGAATCAGCCGGCAGGTGGCTGATCACCTTTGTAAAATATCTAAAGATATAAATATATAAAGATATAATAAGTTAATAAATCTATAAATTTTGATTCCTCAACTTAAACGCGAATAACCATAACTTTTGAAATAAATTAAATATTACGAGCAAATAATTACTATCGGCAATACCTTGTTTGAGTTATAGCCTATAATAAAATCAAAATTACGATGTTGCAGTTATATTTTGGTAGCGTGCCAGAATCAACCTAACAGTAATTGATGATTTGTTACAAATATGTTTTAAATGTTCTAAAATAACAGAGATTAGCTTATTTGATAAATGGGCCAGATTTGGTTGGGGTGGGTCCAAACTATTTCAAAACTTTATAAGAATAGTAACAAATGATTTTACTTTCGTAGAGTGGTGATAGCTTTGTGGTTGAGACGTCAGCTTCCTATTGGAGGATCCGGGGTTCAATCCCGGAGACGCATCTTTAACTTTTCGGAGCTATGTTTGTTTTATGCAATTATATCACTTGCTTTAACGATGAAGGAAAACGTCGTGAGGAAACCTGCATGAATGAGAGTTCTCCATAATATTCTCAAAGGTGTGACTGTGGGAAGTCATCAGCTCATAAGCCCTGGGCCAGCGTGGCAGACTATGGCGTAACCCTTCACATTCTGAGAGGAGACCCGTCAATTGAGCAAACTCACATAAGTACATGAACATTGAAAAAAAAAGGAGGATTTTCGTATAACAAACTTGTAGAAAAATACATTTAAATAGGTATTAAGTAGGTAAAAGAAAAGCGATAATACGATGCCACCCCGGCACGAGCATTAGAAGAAATCCACACTGTTTACACATCGCCCGGTGACAGCCATTTCCCGACGCGCGGCGTGTGTGCGCACACATTACCGCCTATTAATATATCAGCTGTATGAGTGACAGCCTGTTTACGGCTTCCGAGGTGATGGCCGATACGACGCGACTAACAAATCACTAGCTTTCATCGTCATACAAGGTGTAACCAGTACCCTCAGTATGAGATTTTACTTCTCACCAATTTTGATAGTATTCGCGAGTCGAAACAACATAACGTCAAAGTAAAATGGACCTAAAGTTAAAAATGTATTAAAGTTAAAAATGGATTTAAACTTAAAAATGTATTTTTCAAGCCCGCAAGGTATAGCGTGTAAGACTAGGGTAGGGTAGTTCGCTGAGCTCTAGCGTCAGTCAGATGTTTTATTTGCACTATATTGTAAACTTTTGAAAATGAGGTTTTTTTAGTAGTTTGGTGTTATGGTATCTTATCAGTACTATCACCTGTCTTCGTTTTTGCTAGCGTTTTGGTTACACCCTGTATATCAGCTGTATGAGCGACAGGCTGTTTACGACTTCCGAGGCGATGGCCGATACGACGCGACTAACAGATCACTAGTTTTCATCATCACAATATATTTCAAATCTATTTTTGTGGTGTCGTCCTTTCTTCTACCGATAGCTACAAAAATCTTCATTTTAATTGAAACATTAGCAAGAAATATGTGCAGCCACTAAGCAAGAAACCGCACCATCCCCACACAACACACACAGATCCTCCAAAACTCACTCCGACACCGGAACATCCTAAGGAAATGCAGACTCCCTACAATGTATAATTGCAAAGTGCACTTTGTACCATTCAGATTTTGCATCGCAGTGAAACCAGCATATCGGGGTTCTTTGTAAATCATAAGCAATAAAATTTTATTTTTTAACCCCCGACCCAAAAAGAGGGGTGTTATAAGTTTGACGTGTGTATCTGTGTATCTATCTGTGGCATCGTAGCTCCTAAACGAATGGACCGATTTTAATTTAGTTTTTTTTTGTTTGAAAGATGGCTTGATCGAGAGTGTTCTTAGCTATAATCGAAGATAATCGGTTCAGCCGTTTGAAAGTTATCAGCTCTTTTCTAGTTTTCTTATAGAGATTTTTGTGTCGGGGGTTTTTAAATTGTAAATTATAAAATACTCGCTTATGGCCACGACTTGGTCCACGTGGACTGCACAAATTTCAAATTAGGAGTTGGATTTTCAAAAATCCTGTCTCGGCGAATGACTATGTCACAATTGCTACCTGCATGTCAATTTTAGCCCGATCCGTCCAGTAGTCCGAGCTATGCATTAATATAGCAGTCAGTCTGTCAGTCATCTTTCCCTTTTATATATTTGAATGATCAAAAAATTTCAAAGATTCTCTCAGGTTTAAAAAATCAAGCTTAACATAGGCACATCGTAAAAAGAATTCAAAATGTTTTATATTCCATAACATTTAGGGGCTTTCTCTTATGGTACGCGAATGAAAAACTCCCAAAAGCCTCAAGACGGCTCATAATATATTTCCGCTGTTTTATTATATTCCTTGTCCCCTGTAATCCCACATCGAAGGCCCTCTCTGAAATATTAGTCGGCAAACACGGCGGACGCTCATCCCTCCGAGTAACATAAGGGCTGAAACAAACACAGCGCGTGGCGTTAGCGTGCTGCGAAAATAACTGCACCGTGTCCTACATCAACAGCAACTCATTGCGAGTCAACTACTAAACACAGTTCTCCTATCGGAATGAGAAGAGTTTAAGCCATAGCCCATCAGGATGCCAAAGTGTAGATTGGCAGACTTCATACACCTTTTGAGAATAAAAGAGAACTCTCAGGCATGCAGTTTATCTCGCAACTTTTTTACCGTCATATTAAGAGATATTTAGTTACTTAAAATGCACAAAACATGGTCGAAGTGCGCGTCCGAGACTGGACGACATCACATCTAGATAAAATCTTAACGAAATATTATAATTTCACGTAAACAACATGTTACAATTACAATATTATGTACCTAAATGCAACGGAGACCAAGCAGTCAATTGCACAAAGTCCATTTAATCCAATTGGGTACTATTGTACACTTTCTGATTGCCAAAGTTCCGTAAACTTAAAACTAATCGCATTTATAATATTAGTATGAATATAACTCGAGTAACTTTTTGTCTCAAGCGGGAAGGCAGGTCTCGCCGCGCGTAGTGTGTTTCAAGCTTTAAACACAAGAGTCCATTTGTAGGTTTGTTTGTCGCAATGTGCTACAAAGCGGCTTACGCGTAAATAATGTCGCGCTGCGTATATCTGTGAGTTGCGACCCGCACGAGTTATATTCACAAAATTGTACACGCATATTCTGACAAAGAAAGTATTTATAGATACCGGGTGGTCTTTGAAATGTGAAAAATCTTATGGTAGAAAAGGATTACAAGATAGTCCTTGAGTGCTATTTCATCTGGTGGTAAGTTATGTTATGATGCAGTCTAAGATGGAAGCTGGCTAATTTAGACGGAGTATGGTAATTTATTTAAACCCATACACGGCATCTTACCAGAGTCCAGAACGATAAATCGCGTGGCGGCACGGCTTTGTCAGTAGGGTGGTAACTAGCCGTGACCGAAGCCTCTCGCCAGTAAATAAGTATTGTAAAGATTATTATGAAGACTGTACATCTGATAAATAAAAGGTGAAACTGCTTGACTGGCATATCAACCACCAAACTCCAAACCAATCTAGAAACTTGAGATTTTAGGCTTTTTATGGCAAGTAGGTATACTTAATAATGGTCTACTCCATTGAGAAAGGAATTTCGGGAATTTAATTACCCAAGCAAAGTTAGAGCAAGTATGCTAGTTAGCTATTAAAACGCTATAGAAATTCATGATCAGTGCGCAGATATTCTAATGACCGAATTCCAGATTTTAATAATATTTGAAGAGGACAAAAATAAGATATTCCGAATCGGAATAAAATGGCGACGATTTACAATTTCCCCCGTTCTAGGCTCGTTACATTGTCTCTCGGAATACAAATTCTCTGCTCGCTTTCCATAATAATTATGTTGTTATACCTTCTTCAATTTCTTCTATTATACTATTTTGGGGATTTCTACGTATTGTAATAGAAATACATCATTTTAATTTTTTTTTTAAATTGAAGTGACTTTTGTAGTAAAAATTGAGCGCGAACATGGTGTTTCAACTTATAGTGTTTAAAAAAAGCAATTCGATTAGATTATTTTTTATTAAATAATGCTTTTTCAGTTTGGAAAATGTACCAAAACACCATGTTCGCACTTGATTTCGATTGAATCGCCATAGAATGAAATAAATTGTACCCCGGAAGCTTTCATATGGAATACATTTGTATATTGTTAAAGGATTTTGTGTAATTGGACCAATATGACAAATTTTATTTCCTCAGTAGCTTAGATTAATTTTGGATGGCCAAAAATTGGCAATCATTGATGCGAACTTACCCATCACAAACCACCCATCGCGCTGACTTGAATGAACTCACAATAACGTCAGCTCGCTACAGCAAGTAACGTGAAGAGCTGCAATAAGCGACAATCCCATTACATAAGCGCGGTGAGCTGGAAAACTCGACAGCTTGACATTCCACGCTGCGGCCGCAAGCACAAGCTACTATGCTTAGCATGAGATTTTACTTCTTACCAACGTTAACAGTATTCGAGTGTAGAAAATCAGATCAGTCGAGAAAGCATAATATTACAAGAAGTAGCGTGAAGAGCTGCAATAAGCGAAAATCCCAGTACATAAGCGTGGTGACCTGAAAAACTGGTGTGTCTTAGGTTGAAATCTATAGACCGCACTTTGAGTTTGCTCAGACTTAAGATTGAGTTAAAACGAGACAGATTTATGTGAGAGATATACATCTGTCTCGTTTTAAAGTAAGTCTAAGCAAAGTCAAAGTGCGCTCTATAGATCTCAACCTTCGAAGCTTAGACAGGTTAGCGGAGTATGTAGAAACAGGCTCTGGTATATAGTAGACAGGTTTTGGACCATTCTGCGAATAAGGTAGGCAAGGTTAATGTCTTTTGACGTTCAAAATTCGAATTTTATCAACGTTGGTGAGATGAAATCTTATAATAACCCTATTGCTGTGTATTGAAACATAATATCTCCAGTGCCACGGAGCGGCGCTGAGGCGTCGTAATATTGCCATTACGACGTGTCCGGGGTATTGGCATTAGATTGTGTGCCAGGTGAGATCCAAACTATACATTACAACTACTGCAAAATATAGACCCCATTTACAAAGGGGGTAAAAATTGAAAAACTGCTCAAAAAACAAGATATAGCTTCTAGTACGATGATAAGTTTTTTAATTTAATTTAATTTGTGAAGTTTTCAAATATTTCGAACAATATACTTACTATTAAACATCACGATCCATTCCAATGTTGAAGAGAACGTCAAATGTTATCAAATGACTAAACATCTAACCTTTGGATGAAAATAGTTCATTTTCGAGTTGCAAAAAAATGCGAATTTATTTCTATAAGGATTAATTAAAAACACTATTAATATTATTTGATATCTACGTAGCGGACACCCCAATTAATAATTTTATTATGAGTACGAAGATAAAATGAAATTCACGTCAAAACATTCAAGCTACCTAAAGCTTATTAATAAAAATATATTGGAGTATATTTTATATTAAACTAGCCGATGCCCGCGACTTCGCCCGCGTGGATTTAGGTTTTTTGAAATCCTACGGGAACTCTTTGATTTTCCGGGATAAAAAGTAGCCTATGTGCTGATCCAGGATATTATCTATCTCCATTCCAAATTCCAGCCAAATCCGTCTTGTAGTATTTGCGTGAAGGAGTAACAAACATACACACACACACACACACACACACACACACACACACATGCACACAAACTTTCGCCATTATAATATCAGTGTGATAGTGTGATAATTTAACTTAGTAGGTTTTCATTTTATTGTAATTATTTTAAGATTTATAAGCTTAGGTATTTTTTATATTCTTTAGATTTATTGTATCTTATTATTGTAGGACTATTGCAGTTATCAGTGCACGCTGTGACTGCCCGTAAATTGAGTTACACGAGAGCTGTGAAATTTAAGGAATAACTTTTATAATTTGATTGTGTATTCTGTGGGTGGTTCTTTTAACAAATAAAATAAAATACCCAACATAACTCGCTCCATAGCGCAACCTTTTATTAAATATCATAGTAAAATATTGATAAAACAGAAATGTCAATAAAAATACAATAAATAGTTATACATTAGGCCCCAAACGCCCGGCGGCACGTTTCATGTAAATGAGTGTAAATACAGTTAGTATGCAACCCGCGTCACTGTCGCTGTAAACTCAACACGCACAAATACACTCTTGGCGGGACAATGACGCTTATTTTCCACTGTTACATTTTGTATTAACACATTTTTTATTTTATCCATAACTATTAACTAGATTATGGATAGACTACACAAATTTAAAACCCTTAGGGGGTTAAAAAAGGGTTTAAAATTATTGCATCAACGCCATCAATGACAGCTCAAACTACTAGACGGATCGGGCAGAGGCATGCAGTTAGATGATTTGGTACGCAATTACGTAGACATCCGGTAAGAATCGATTTTCGAAAATTCAACCCTTAAGGGGGTAAAAAGGGGCTGGAATTATGTGTAGTCCACGTGAAGTCTCGGGCATAAGCTAGTATTTTTATCTGGGCTTCAGTACAAACTTAAGGAACTTACATTTTATAGTATTCCCGATAAAGGTGTTTCCAGTTTCCCATTCCGGCTCGCGTTGCTTGTCCTGGAGCGGACTATTTCCTATTTCCACTACAATTACGACGGCGCTAAGAGAGGCAAGTGTGCGATTTCCTCTCTCCTAGTGGAAAAGTGCAACAGAAATATTTAATTCCATATATTCTTAGCTAAAAGAGTTTTTTTTCTAAATTGACTCGCTCGCCTCGGGATGAGGCTTTCCGGAAATTGAAGTCATACCTCTTCATCGGATGGCACTGCCTGCATATCTCTCGCGATCATTTTCATAGTTGAGTAGGTAGGCAAAATTTTAGCCGTACCTAATATCTAAGTGTCAGTTTTTTTTTGCACAGACTTAATCAAAAGTAAACATTTTAGACCACACTTTGCAAAACAAAGTACTACATAAAAATTGAGGTTGGTGTTTGCATTTTTTTTTAATTCATTATAGCCAAGTGCTTGATCACAATTACACCTGATGGAAAGTGATGTGACCCAAGATAGGACTCGTTTACCTAGGAGATGCCTATTCACTCTTGTTGCAACCCAAATAGACCGTAGTCTGTGCTAGGGCTGACAAAAATCATCGCCCTTAAAAGATTAATAATTGATTTAATAATTGAAAGAAGACATAAATCAATAGTTACTTAAATTTCATTGAATTCGGTTTAAAATGAACTGACATACGGATTACAGACTGTTAGATTAATAACAACTTTATTCGTCGAGTAAAATTGTTGGCCTAAGCTGAGGCCGTAAATATTTCAGCACGAAACGGGTCGTTCGCGTTCCGAATAAGACGTTACAGGAATAAAACGTTCCCTTTGACGCCGACAGACGCCTACATAGTACATACCGCTCCGTAGGCATATGCCCCAGATTGCGGTGCAATGACCTCGATCGAGTAAGGCTTTATCGTAAAGGCTTGCTGCCCGAAATACTCTATTGCTATGCTACAAGTTTCTCTACTTATTAAAATAATAAATGAGAAGTAAGTAACTATAATAGTAGAGTATTCAAGGGACAGACCAACAAATTCCTGAAAGGCCGGCAACGCATCGACGGTACCTCTGGTGCTGCGAATGTTCATGGTCTTCAAATCACTTAACATCAAGTGACCCGGCTGCTCGTTTGCTCTCTATAACAAAAAACCCAGTGCAACCGAAGCTGAAGTGGCAAAGTTCACATAGTTCAAAGTCAGAGTCAAATAATTTTATTCAAATTGGATACAATTGGTGGTACACTTTTTGATGGTAAGTTGTTGAATTTGAAAGATTATTAATTAATTACGTAATAATTAATTACGTAAGGTGATAATTAATTACGTAAACTAAAAACTAAAGCTAGGAGGGTCAAACGCGTCCAGGTCTGAGAAGGGCCCACAACAAACTCAACTGGAAAACCTATATACTTAGGAGTCCCAAGGTTGAATAGGTACCACTTGCTGAACAGACTAACACAAGGGTCACTGGTAGGTCTTGGTTGATATTCAAATAAAATACAAGTAAATAATAATAATAATAATAATCTTTATTCCAGATATTACATCCATTTTGTTAGTGATACACACAATTGCTTAAGACTATGTTAGTAACTATGTTAGTTTATTTATTATAATATAAATTTATTTGACTAGATACCCATCCATGAGACACTAAGAGTGCATGTGCAAACCAATCCAGTGTCTCATAAATGGATTATCTAGTTTTTCAGACAAAGTCTTCAGAATGCCGTTGGAGCTACCACGGACTCTGCTCATCACCGATGCTGCTCTTTTTCTCATAATTGCATAAAAATCGTCGGTACGAGCCTCAGCAAACATCAGTGACGCACTGCAGAATCTCGGCAGCCCCATCAGCACCCTGAATCCATTATTATATTGGACGCGCAGGTCATTGTAGGTCCTCTGCGTATATGACACCCACAGGCTGCACGTGTAGAAAGTTTGGCAATATGCCTTAAAGAGAGTTATTTTTACTTGTTTGTTGCAACGTGCAAACCTGCGAGCTACCATATTGCATCGGACTGCCAACGCCCTGCGCTCCCTTTCCATATCTTTTATATCAGACATGTCTTCCGTAACAATATGCCCTAGATATTTAAACTCTGTGACTCTTTTAAGAGGAACTCCGTTAAGAGTCACAGGAGGGATATCATCCGGCGAGTTACCTTTGCTCTTAAAAACTAATAGCTCACTCTTTTTTACATTATACATGAGTCCATGTGACTCAGCATACGACTCGCACATCTTGAGTAACTTTCTCAGTGCGCTAATTGATGGACTCAGCAGAACCATATCGTCTGCATAACTCAAGTTATTAACCATAGTGCCATCAATAGAGCAGCCAATTCCGGTTCGGCGGAGTCCATCAATCAGCTGATCAATGTAGACGTTAAACAGGGAGGGAGATGTTAGTCCACCCTGTCGAACTCCGCATTCAAGGTGATATGGATCCGAAAAAGCACCAGCCCATTTGACCCTGTTCGTTTGTGAGCTATACCAAAACCTTAATATATTAACCAATTCTGGTGGCACATTAAGGTCCCTCAGCTTTGTCCACAGCTGTTCGTAACAAACAAGGTCAAATGCCTTAGAAAGATCGAGAAAAGCGGCATAGACAGGTGTCTTCCTGTCAGTATAGTATTTAACAGTCTGCTTGAGCGCCAGTATAGCACTTTCCGTGGATACATTTCTTCTAAAGCCGAACTGTGCATCATTTAATTTTATATATCCACTGAGCTGGCGGTCAAGCAGACCATCAAACACCTTTCCCAATACTGTGGCTAATGTAATTGGCCTGTAGTTACCTTTATCGGCAATATCACCCGTTTTATTTTTAACTACAGGCACAACTACACTCTCCATTAGGTCTGCAGGAAGGTACGAGTGTCGGATGCAAAACGTATAAAACATAGCAAGGATCCGGTAAACATGAGAACCCGCATTCAACAGGTGCTCTACACTCAGTTCATCATGTCCCGCAGCCTTTCCCCTCGCCAAGCTCTTTATAATACTCTCTACCTCTTTAGCGCTAAATGATAGAGAAGAGCCCGACGCAGGCAAATCAACCCTCTGCGCATACTGATTCCGAGTTAATGGTGATTGGACTCTAAAATGCTCCTTGAATATGTTAGCTATACGTTTTGCATCCGTTTCCCCATCGACACTAACAGGGAGGCTCGCTCTAGGGTTTAATTTGTTTGTTTCCTTCCAAAATTTATGGAATTTTTTCTGTCTATGCTGCTCTGCTAATACATCCATCTGCAATTGCTCTTTATTTCTCTGACAAAATTTAAGTTTATTTTTAAAATTCTTCTTGCTAGATTTCATGTCTTGAAATTCTTTACCATACAAGAGCATGCCATGTATTTTCCACGTCTCAAATTTTTCACGAGCCTCCCTGTGTGCGTCCTTGACGTACTTATTCCATCCAACCACACGTCTACGCCTCCCAACTCGTCCCGGCTGGTTGCTCGCGATCGCTGCCTCCTGCAGCGCGCGGACTACTTTTCGGTACAACTCATCAATCACAAGCCTATGACTTCCATCCGTACATATATCGTCACAACATGCACTTAGTTCCGGAGGGAAGTCAATGTTTCTCAAAAAGCTGTTACATACTTGTTGATATATATTGGTCTGAGTTCTGTCTCCCCATCTTATTTTGTCTTTGTTTTGTGTTAGTACATCATAATTCCTTGATTTAATTCTTGTAACATAAAGATTACAATTGATCTCTAGGGGAAAATGATCAGACCAATATACATCGTAGCGCACCTTGGCCTCACTGATCGAGAGCCACGCTGCCTCCGTGGCCACACAGTGGTCGAGCCAGCGACGACATCCATGTGCGTCACTTATAAATGTGTATGTGTCGCTGTCTCGCCCGAGCTTAGCAATATCGGCGCATATCCATTTCTGGTCGGTACAAAAATTTAAAAGTTCCTTACCGAAGAGTTCGCCAAGATGCGCATTAAAATCGCCCAACATATATACCGACTCAATGCCACAGGTATCAATTATAGCTACAATTTCACTTAAACAATCATTAAATTCAATAATATTTTCAGCTGAATAGTAAAGAACTGATGACCTGACCCATCAACGCAGACCAAAATCTTCAAAATAGTATCTGAAGCTGAAACCGCTCTACTATTTTCGAAAAAATATCACAGGTTTGTAACATTTTGTACATTTTCCATTTAACGTTAAACAATATGTTATCTAAACTTAAAAGTGTGAATTATACCCACATTCACGTCATAAATAATTAATTAGGATTTGACGTCACACACGTGACACGTCCCTCGCCTAAACCACCTAAACCCTATACATCAACCTCTTTCTCTCTTTGATCTATTTCACATTTTTAATTATGAAGAGTATTTTTTGCATTTATTTACACAAAAAAATACTCGTTAATTTTGAGTACCTATTTGTTGAGAATTCCTCTAAACATTTTTTCTTTTAAGTTTTTTTAAAATATCAAATAAGTACTTGTCATTATATTTTATTCAGAAAATAAAAAAATATTAATTTAACTAAGATCTATTTTATTTTGATTTCAAAATATGTTTTTTAATTTTAGTATTTGTTGCACACAAAGTACAGGATTTACAGAACATCATAATATTAAGACTGTGTCAGAACACAGTAGGTTCCTATGCAAAGGTGGCCTTATTGCTTATGGTAATCTCTCCCAGATAACCTTGACTTTGGTGTTATCACAATATAATGAAACTACGTTACCTACTAAGACGTTTTCTATTGTCTATGGGAGCGCCTGTATTTTTAACCAACTGCGCAACGCAAATAAGTGGTTATGAGTATTCATCGCTCTATATCTATACTTACTAATATTATAAACAGGTAACGTTTGTAAGTTTGTTTCCAGGAAGTAGTCTCTGAAACTACTGTACCGATATTAAAAATTCTTACACCAGTAGAAAGGCTACGTATATTATTTCTGAAATATTTTATTTTCAAAAAAATTAGAGATCCCTACAAAAATCGTAATAAGCTACCTGTGCGAAGCCGAGGCAGGTTGCTAGTTTATTATATTTTTATTTATTTTAGTTATAACCCTTTACTGTTTAATACACTAGACAGAAGTGCTCCAAGACATTGATTGTTGACATGAAAGGAATTGTATATCTAAGTATGAATTAGGTATTCAATTGATGCGGCAATTTAATCGTTTGTAGAATTTGAGCACATCAAAATGCCAGACTATATAATAAATCCAGACAATAGTCCTTAAAATAATAGTCAGTGCTCCAACTTCAATTAATAGCCCACTTCAAAGAAAGTAAAGTACTCAAAACTTTATAGTGAACAACATCAAAAGTTGCAGTTTCTCACAACTTCTGCAGTTGACAATAAAAAGCGCTTGTATACAGCTAAACAGCTCTATAAATATTTCATTTTTCAGCCGTAAAGTGGTTTGTTTGTGATCCGAATAAAAGTCGTTTGCAGAATTTGCAGAGCGAGAGACCTGTAGCTCGATTTCGTTAAACCTGCATCAATCATTGTTACAATCGCAATTGTTGTTATTGGCTTTTATGCTACTCTTGTTGCAATGCATTGTAGCCAATAGCGAGCGAGCGTCAACGATCGTGACGTTGTAACTGGTCATTCTGCTGCAATCGAGCAGTCGGTCTATCTACGTCGAGCATCTACGGTCCTTTGAAGCATGATTGTAACATAAATGTTACTACAACATTTACATCATAATGTTTCAAAAAAACCCAAGAACTCAGTTCAGTCAAAAATTTATAATTAAGTAGGAACTTCTGATATTATAATGAAATACGTGTGTCTGTTTATTAGTTGGTTGGTCGTTTAATCACGCCGCAACGCACATAATATTTTAATTAAAAACGAGAGTGACATATCTCTCTTCATTTCGGAAATCAAAGCGTTTGTTCCCGAGAACTTTTTAAAAATCGAAATTCACGCGGACGTTAATATTATGAGAATCAACCAACTAATGAGTAAATAGTACGCGACAGGTCAAGATGACAATTGGGGTATAAGGCGGGGGGACGCCCCGCACACCCGCACGTCACCTGCGCTATTCCGCACCGAGTTAGCACGAGGGCTGTGCGGGTGTTCCAAGCATTTTATGCCGAAAAATCAAACAGTTCCCACGAGATCTTTAAAAACCTATATAAATCCACGCGGACGAAGTCGCGCGCATCCTCTGGTATAAAATAAAGTAGAAACTCATCACGATTGATGCTTCGGCCGACAAAAAAGCGCTTGAAAGCTAAACAGCGCTGTAAGCATTTCACTTTTCAGCGCAAAGCAGCGGCTTGTTTGCGATCCGAATAAGACGTTAGGGTAATAAATGTTCCCTTTGACGCGATACGCTGTACTAGTTACAGGGTTACCACACGTGCTAAATATCATACAGAGTGTAAGTCCGATAATAATTATCGGACTTACACTCTGTGAAATAGACAAAAGATAATTGGCAAGTGCGAGTCAGTCTCGCTAACGTGGTGTTCCGTACCATTTTCTTGTACGCAAGAAAACTCAAACCAGCATAGTAAAAACTTTTTCGCTCCAACATCTGCACAAGTTAATGACGGACAGCTCACACCGCCATCTTGATATGATTTACTAAACTAATTATATTTTACTCATGGACACCATTTTTTTTGTAAATTGTAATGTACCTAACAGTATTCGGGGTTTTTCTTTTACTTGTGCTTTAAGACATTGCTACCTGCCAAATCTCATGGTTCTAGGTCAACGGGAAGTATTACATTATAGGCTTTGATTCCCCCAACGGACAAAAACGACATACAGGCAGACCCAACGAAGTAATATAATCATGAATAAACTATGTAGTAATGTGAGAATTTACTTAAGTATGTGAATTTAATGTAATTTTTTTAAACGTACTTAAGGTATCTAGATATATTTTTTGCCGTACTCTTACAGGATCTCATGTGTAATGCAAAATAATGAATATGAATAAGACTATGAATATATTATGTGAGTAGGTGGAAATTCGGGATTGGTTTGAACTTTAACTTATTTTATGTATTTGTGACATAATACGTATGCATAGAGTGTACTTACCAATAAAACGAGCAAGGTAAACACAAGCGCCTAGAGCACGTCGTTCGCGGACCGAATAACATATTGCGGGAGCTTACATTTCCTTTGACGTCGCCGCCCGGCGTGACGCAGCTACCGCAAAATAAGATGAGCATCTACGTCAGAGACATACGAATTAAACTTTTTAAGGTTCCGTACCTACTCGAAGAGTGCCAATGGAACCCTATTACTAAGCCTCCGCTATCCGTCCGTACATTTTGTAGTGTTGAAATCACAGAATATCTATAATAGTACGCGACAGGTTGAGTGGCAATCAGGGTATGAAGCGGGGGACGCCCCGCACACCCCACGCTATGTCGCAGCGGATTAGCACGGGGGTTGTGCGGGTATGCGGGGAGGCTCCACCCCGATTGCCATCTCGACCTGTCGCATACTACTACTATATGTATTTTTATTGCTGCTGTAACAGCAAATAATAAAAGACCCAAGATGGCGAATTGGAAAATGGCTGCTATGCAAATTAAAAAAAGAACATCTTGTACGATGGTACGGAACCCTTCATGTTGAGTCCGAGCATGGTCCAAACGAATTGCGACGGTTTTGTAGTAATTCGGTCTACGCCAATTTATTACTAACTAGCTGATGCCCGCAGCTTCGCCCGCGTGGATTGGTCAGATCCCCTGCAGCATCAGGATTGAGGAGTTGGAATCCAATTTTTTTATGAAACAATGTCGCAAAGTTCCTCTATCGATTAAAAAAGAAATGACGCAAATCGGTTCAGAAATCTCGGAGATTTCGATGTACATAGGTAGAAAAACACAACTCCCTTTTTAAAAGTCGGTTAAAAAAGTAGCCTATGTTACGCCCTGGTGAATCCTCTATTTGTCTGTGAAAATCCCGTCAAAATCGGTTCAGCCGTTCCAAAGATTAGCCTTTTCAAACAGACAGACAGACAGACAGACAGACAAAAATTTTAAAACCGGGTGATTCAGTTATGGTATCGTTCAAATAACCCTATGAGCTTAATATGAGGTAGTTATTTCGAAATTACAGACAGACACTTCAATTTTATTTATTAGTATAGTATAGAAAAGCACACACCAGCTTCTAGTTCGCGCGATTGACAGAGATTAATCGCGATGACTCCCCCTACCCTCGCATCAATCTCTTACCCTTTGACCTATTATTGAGAACTCCCGCAGACTACAGCTAACTTTCGATCCAACGATAGTTTAGTCGATTGCTTGATGAACTTAAAGGCTTGAGGGAGTGCACGGATGCAACAAATAATAAACACAATTTGAATTTTACATCGATCTGTATCTTGAGTATTAGCTAAGTCTGTTTATGTTGTTTTCAAACTACGAAAGTTTTGTCTCAATCGGTCAAGTAAATCAAATTGAACAAATAGGAACTGATTTATCAGTGCTTTGGAATCGTCAAGTGAATCTATAACTGGTCTATGAATCTATAACTGAAAAGAACTCTCGGCAGTGCGGTTGGACCAGTGAAAATGCGGCGGTTGCAAGAACCAGCAAGAAACTCAGCGGTTGCAAGAACCAGCAAGAAACTCAGCGGTTGCAAGAACCAGCACGGAACTCGGTGACCGCAAGAATCAGCACGAAACTCGGCGATCGCAAGAATCAACAAGAAACTTGGCGGTTGCAAGAACCAATAAGAAACTCGGCGGTTACAAGAACCAGCAAGAAACTCGGTGTTAGTAAGAAGTATTTTTATTCGAATTATAAGTATTTTTTGTATCTTTATTTGTAGTATGTTTGTTTTTGTAGTACTTACCTATATTTTTGAGTAAAGGTCATACGTTTGATATAGAGTCTGATTCTGTGGTTTATAATAATTTGACCTTAAGCATAAACACTTTTGGATAAAACATCAAACTATTTGAGAAATTTCAAGTCAGTTATTTGATTTCAGCAACATAATAATAGTCGACATTCTTCAAATTACGAAACAACAAAAAATAACAAATAATCTATGCGCGAATGATAAAAGGAATAAGACCCTTATTTTAATTAGCCCAAGAGTCGAAATTACATCAACATTTGCGATGACCGCTGCTAAGAGCCAGAAGCTAATGAAGGGATCAAAGAGAGCTGTAATTTTATTCAAGAGTAATTTTAGAACAAATGGCTCGACTACCGGATCGATCGGCCGACTGGTCGAGCGACTGATCCGTTCTCTTTGATGTGTAACACGGTTGCCGCGGCTATATGGCTAATTTAGAAATGTTTTTTTTAGGGAAATTCTTTGAATCGATATTTTTAATACTTTGTGTCGGTTTTTTAGATGCCGTTTTAATTGGTCTACCTTCAAAAAAAGGGTTGTTTGAAATATTAGAACATTACATACTCTTACTTGTCAAGAATCTAATCCCAGTTCGGAAACCATATTCTACTGAGAAGTGTAAAATGTAACATATTATTAGTTTGAAATTATCTTGTGGACAACTATGCAAATGCAGGCTTCCACGAAACTCTGTTAATAAGAAATTCGTTATTCTACACTTATAATATTGACGTATAAAGAGGAAAAAATCTATAAAATATATAGAGGGTAACTTCGGCGGGGAGGGGCAACGCACGCACAACAGACGGAAACGTTTAAGTGCGGAAACCAGCCCAGAGAGAAGAAGAAGAAGATATAGAGGGTAATCTCCGGAAGTGATAATTCAATTCTGAAAGTTTTTTCACTGATAAAAAGCTAAATTATTGCCGAGTACTAAAAGTAACGCCAACGAAATCGCGGATAAAAGCTATTTCCTTATAAAGATTATGACTCTCAATGGGTATAATGTTTGTTTCAACAAAGAGACAGTCCTCACATTCTCATCAGATAGAGTTAAAAGCACCACTGATAATAATATCAAAATTAGCGAAAAGCTTGTAAAAGCTTTAATTGTATAGTGGGGGAATTCTGCACCACTCTAACGTTTAATTATCCAATTATAATAGGATAAGCAATCGAGCCGAATGCCCGCAGTAAAAACCTGTTAGTTGTTATTATTGTATTGTTTGCTTGCTTTCAACAAATAAACCTATATTTTCATCATGGATGAATTGTTTTAATTTATGAGATGAAGCATGGTTATAAACCCACTAGCTAATGCCCGCGACTCTATTCACATGGACTTAGGTATTGAAAATACCGTGGGAATTCTTTAGTTACTTATATTTATTAGTAGATAACTAGCCGATGCCCGCGACGGTATCCGCGTGTATTGAGGTTTTAAAAATTCCATGGGAACTCTTTGATTTTCCGAGATAAAAAGTAGCTCATAGAATTCTCCAGGAAAACTACAACCATCCAAAAACACGTGCATCTAATGCTGCGACGTAATCCAGCAAATCTATAAACAAGCACACGTTCGCATTTGTTATATTTTTATGAGTAGTGATGGGTAGCGGTTTTTAAAGGGCATGTGACACACCCGTGTGTCGGAC
The DNA here is from genome assembly GCF_905333055.1 of Maniola jurtina. Lineage (NCBI taxonomy): Eukaryota > Metazoa > Arthropoda > Insecta > Lepidoptera > Nymphalidae > Maniola > Maniola jurtina. The sequence goes on along the minus strand of NC_060046.1, from coordinate 13,266,262 downwards.
AGGATATATAGACTGGACTGGATTTACCCGGCTGAGTTTGTTGTGGGCTATTCTCAGACTTGGGCGCGTTTAGAACCCTGGTAGCTTTAGTTTTTAGTTACGTAATTAATTATCACCATTATATCGTACTTCAACGATTTCGACCATCAAAAGGAGTACAATTATTGTACCTACTTTGAATAAATGATTTTGACTTTGACTTTGAAACTGTAAATGTTCCTTGTTGTTCTTTTTGAGTTTAGACCCTTGAATATGTGCATATCTCCCGCTCGTAGTTAGTTGTCTCGAAAGCTCCTCGTGATATATTTACGGCCCCAAGTGTACACACTACACAGCTCGCGCACATCGCGTCGTCGGCTGTGTCATGCATAACTGAGCGGTTCCTTCTATTTATTACGTGTTAACGTTACACGAGACGCTGCCTCGTGGGCCTTGTGGTGAGCTTGATCGGTTGCAGGCCATGGGCCAAAAAAAATATTTAACGCTTAGTCCACGCCATAATTATAACAAGTTTTTCTGTAATCTGTAGGTAGGTATCGCCTCCCAACGACGTCTGCGCATTATCTGTGGACGTTTGGACTGGCGGTGGCTGAAATTGAAACTATCTTGCGTGATTATGTGTCCCAGGTCTCTCTCTGTCCCACGATAGGTACCTACTCGTCTAACAATATCGAGCATAGAAATAGTCTATAATATCTTCTTTGTATATTTTGATACTCACCATTTACAATTGGCATCGCGGCCGAAATTCATTCAGATCATTATTATTTTAACTCTTATGCCCAAAACATCAACCACATGCACAATAATCTGGTAACCACCGTTTAAACATCCCACGAAATTTTCTACTATTGCAATGCATTGCATAATAGTCGAAATTCCTTCATTAATAAGTAATCCATGTATTACGAAATCCCTACATGAGAAATATTGATATTAAATATCTAGTAAAATACCTGTCTCTTGCAAATATCCCATTAGAAACATAACATGTAAACATCTTTATAAGAAACTTGTTATATTTTAATCTATTCTTGAAACAAAATGTGATGTTATTTGTATATCCTCAAGCGAGTTTCTGTCAGAAATAAATCTACATGTTACTTCAGAAAAATACGTCGTATCCAAACGTTTCTTTTCGTATTTGTATACTGCGTACATGGATACGTATTTTATCATCATCATCATCGCCGGCGCACTACTGAGCTCGAGTCTTCTTGCAGAATGAGAAAGGTACGTATCATAGTCCACCACGCTGGCCAAATCCAGATTCGCAGAGTTCATAGACCTTTAAGAACATTATTTATTTATTTATTTAATTAATTATTTAATTAGAACGGACCTTTTAAGTCCAATTACACTAATTAAATTAAGTTACACAATAAAAATGAATTTGTGAATGAATTATGGATAGCTCTCAGGGTCTCAGGCATGCAGGTTTTCTCACGATGTTTTCCTTCACCGTTAAAGCCAGTGATATTTGATTGCTTAAAACGCACTCCGAAAAGGTGCGTGCCCAGGATTGAACCCCCAACCGAACTCACGGATAAGTGGCCGACATCTTAAATACTAGGCTATCACACGTAAACAGTGAAAATCTAGATTTTACCTACTTGACTACCTACAGCCATTGTCTCATAATTGTATCAAATGTAAGAAAATGATCAGTTATAGTGAATAACACCAATAACACAAGTGAAACAATCATGTTATCTGTATCTGTTATTGACATTGATATTGTAAGACGATACGTGTGCCATATTCGTCACGCGCGGCAGTGACAGCTCGCGTGACGTCGCATACAACCACACGATTGACTTATTTATTGGAAATATTAGTTTTGTGTTTTCCTTCCTCTCCTCGTTCCTCATAAACCACAGATCACACTAGAGAAACATCGGTATAATTATTTTTTTTCATTTTTAGGGTTCCGCATCCGAAGGGTGCCAACGGGACTAAGCTTTCGTTGTCCGTCCGTCCGCCCGTCTGTCTGTCAGCAGGGCTTACCTCGTGAACCGTGATAGGTAGGTAGAGAGTTGAAATTTTCACAGAATGTGTATTTTTATTGCCGCTATAACAACAAATAATAATAAAATTATCGAAAGAGCCGCTATGAAAATTAAAAAAAATAGAAGTGTTATTTCTTGTACGACGTACGGAACCCTTCTATGCGAGTCTAACTTGCACTTGACCGTTTACTCATTAGTCGTCAACGATATCTCAGTATGTAGGACCTAGTAGCATAAGTAGGCAGTAACGATTCTTTTGCCAGCAAATTAGAACGGAGCCTAAAAAATACCAACTTTGTCATACTTTTATTTTCTTATTTTCCTTTAAAAAAACAAGAATAAAAAACAGCACGTTGAGTCAATATTAGAGGTTGAAGAACTCGGAGGGAATATTAAATCGTAATAACAATCTCATTGGAATAATAATATCGGGAGGAATAACGGCCCGTTTACACCATCCGTCCGTCAGTCTGATGATTCGTTACATGAACAGGCGTCCACGTATTTTCGTAAACCTTATCTTGATTTAATACGTTACAAGTGTAAATTAAAATTTTATAATATATATATAAACAAGTGAAGGTTACAGTAACTAGAAAAAAGCTGATAACTTTCAAACGGCTGAACCGATTTTCTTGAATTATAGCTAAGAACACTCTCGATCAAAGCCACCTTTCAAACAAAAAAAAAACTAAATTAAAATCAATTCATTATTTTAGGAGCTATGATGCCACAGACAGATACACAGATACACACGTCAAACTTATAACACCCCTCTTTTTGGATCGGGGATTACTTGGTTTAAATTCGTAAAAGATATTAATATTAATTATGTTTTCTAAAACCATGTCCCTTATTAGCACATAGTTATTATACATATTACGATTGTAAACGATATGATATTACATCATTGGTTATAATTTCTGGTTTTAACACAAAAAATGTTTCCTTTGATAATAAAACTGGAAGATGTATCAGAGACGTCGAGGTGTCTGGGAATCGAACCCTCATACCCTTGATGAGTTTTTAAAATCGTAGAAGTTTGTAAAACCGGATATGTGTGAAAAGATTTCTAATCTGTAAATTAACCTTTAAAAAATTAAATAATTGCAAGTATCAAATTAAGTTATTCAAATTTTTTCACTATAAGTTTGGGGATGCCCTCCGATTTTTTTTTTAAATTTGCCGGGCGATTTCAGTCTCATCTTTCATTAGCCAGACTCTAGTAGTTTCTAGTTTTAAGTTTAGTTGATAATTTGTATGAATTGTATTTTATTCTTTTTTTTTTTTGTGATTTTGTTGAGCAGAATAAACTTTTATTTATTTATATCACAATTCGGAAGAAAACGATTCGTCGATATTGTGAACGGGCCGCAACATGGCGGTCAGAAATGGCGCGAATTGTAAATCCCGCGCGTTTTATTCCGCGTCTCGGAATAATTCCTCGCGCGAACCCCACATTATTGGGAGCTGAACATTATACCTTGTTAAAATATTGAGTTAATTTTAATGGTACAGTCAGCCGCATACTCTCCATTCAAGCTAATAGATCATTTACACAAATTAATAAAATTGAATTGAAGTGTCTGTCAATGGCAGTGGCAAGCGCTGTACTCTTATTAGTGGGAGGTCCCGGGTTCGATTCCCGGTAGGGATTTCTAAATTTATATTTCTGTATTCTAGTCTGGTGGGAGGCTTCGGCCGTGGTTAGTAACCACCTTGGCAGAGCCGTGTAGTAAAGCGATTTCACGTTTCGTTACGATGCCGTGTAGAAACCAAAGGGGTAGGGGTTTAGTAAAAAGCTTCCATCTTAGACTGCATCATCACTTACCACCAAGTGAGATAACAGTCAAGGGCTAACTTGTATGTAGTATCTGAATAAAATAATAATCCAATACCACTAAACATCGTTAGAAATCTGGGTGCCTGAGAGTTCTCTGTAATTGTTCTCAAAGGTGTGTGAAGTCTGCTAATTCACACTTGGTTTGTGTGGTAGATAGACTATGGGCAAACTCGTGATAAGCGATCGTTTCAAGTGGCGTACAAAACATGGTCTATGATCGTCTTATAGTAAAGTTACAAAACAAGGTCGTAAACGTTTTATATGGCGTGCAGAAAGTGGTCTTTAAACGTCTCATGTGGCGTACATTACGTCATGCTTGCTTTTGTCCTGTCTTTGGAACTTTCACAGGCAAATAGATGACTATAATTATCATATATCCGGGTTACTAATTTCGGAGCACATACAAAGCTGACTACCAAACTTGTTTAGTTGGCGAAGCATCTGAAAAAGAAGAAATGGAAATGCTCAAATATTTCTTTCAGACTGTACAGAAATCGTATTAAAGATACCCTTATTACTTACCATAAAACATTATTTTAATTTAAAAAATTATTATGGTAAACAAGTTTATTGAACTCTTTGCCAAAAATATTATAAAAAGCATACAAATATGTATTTTAGACTCTAAGGTAAAATGTGATCTAAATAAAATATGAGGAATTAGGATGAGCGCACATTGCCTCGTAGATAATTTCTCTTTTTCTTCTCTCGAAGTACTTACTATTTGGTAAAATGAAAATGTGGTTATCCGAGAGTAACTTACGGCTTTAGCCTAGGTATAAAATTTATTCCATGTTGATGAAATTGGGCCTAAATATAACCTGAGATACCTATCTACACAGGTTGATCCAAATTTCACGCAGGCAATGCCGAGAGTCGCTGTTATATAAATTCCTGCGTAAAATCCAGGATAATGGGTAAAATATTCACCTTTGAGAGTGTAATGTATTCTCTGTGGAGGCTCTGGCGGGACAGGCGGGATGAGCGGGACAGGCGGGATGAGCCGGGATACACCGGGATGAAATACGACGGAGGCGTGACAGGACCAATTAACGATCCTCGAAGTATATCCCGACGGAACTTGACACCTGTGACATGAGAGGACTGGAAATACAGCCTTTGGAAGTTTTTAAAAGGTAATATTGACTTTTAATTTGAAACTTTGTTTAATTTATTCTTGGTTGTACCCTAAAGGTTGTCGCAGATTACGATTACTACAGTAAAGTACTTTTACTTTTGATGACTTTTGACGCAACAGGTTGCAAAACTTAGGTGGGACACATAGATTACAGAGTCAAAAGACGTTCGGGTGTTACGGTTTTGAAATGATGAAATCAAACGAGTCGCAGAGAGTCACTGAATTCAGGCGGTGCAGTGCAAGACTGTGGCATGTGGCCCTACAAGACACCACCAGTGGAAATATGGAAATTTCTGCCGTGCGTGCAGAAAAGAGCCGATTGATGTTCTGTTTTTTAACCCCCGACCCAAAAAGAGGGGTGTTATAAGTTTGACGTGTGTATCTGTGTATCTGTCTGTGGCCTCGTAGCTCCTAAACTAATGAACCGATTTTAATTTAGTTTTTTTGTTTGAAAGGTGGCTTGATCGAGAGTGTTCTTAGCTATCATGCAAGAAAATTGGTTGAGCCGTTTGAAAGTTATCAGCTCTTTTCTAGTTACTGTAACCTTCACTTGTCGGGGGTGTTATAAATTTTTAATTTACACTTGTTAATAATAAGTTACAATAGTCCTATGTTCACCAGTGGACGTCTACCGGTTGATGACGATAACGATTACTATAGGTCTACTTGATCAATATTGTGTTTCTATAATGAAATATAACCTAAAATAACGAAAACTGACAAACCATTGTTTACGAGTATCAGATTTATTTATGCTCCACGGATATCGGCGCCCGCATCCAATGCCGCTGTCCCGGCTGTCGCCATGCGTCACGTTTTCAGTCCAATTGGCCAATCGAACCCCTCGCTTCACGTCAAAAATTAATAAAACATTCGCTAATTGTCTTCAGCATGCCGTTTATTCATACCTTTTATAAAACTGATTGATTTTTAGAGTTCAGTATCTATAGAGAGAAAAAGAATCCCTTTATAGAATCACTTCGTTGTCTATCTGTCTGCCTGACACGACCCGTCAAGGGAATTAAACCCTTAGGGTACTTTTCGTTGACGTAGAATCATGAAAGGCAGGTAGCAATGTCTTATAGCACAAGTAAAGGGGAAAATCTAAAAACCGTGAATTTGCACTAAATAAATTAAAAAGTGATATTTTTACTGTTCCGTACCTCAAAAGGAAAAACGGAATCCTTATAGGATCACTTTGTTGTCTGTCTGTCTGTCTTTTTATCTTTCATCTTGTGAATTAAATTAATAACACAGTGATTTTATTTATTACTAGATTATGCCCGCGTATTCACCTGCGTGGATTTAGGTTTTGAAAAATCCCGTGGGAATTTTTTGATCTTCCGGGATAAATAATTGTAAGTTTCAAAGTTACACGGTCTAAAGAATTCACATACAAATCTATAAGCTCGTGTAATTTTGAAACTAGTTATTTTTCGGAAAACTGGCAAACCACAGACAGATATAAATTCGATCGATCAAAATTGATCGAACTTAATATGTCTGTGGTGTCTTCGAGGATCGAGCAAAATTACATCGAGTTATCGGTTAATATTCCAAAGAGAAGCGAACTACTTTTGTATGGATATAGTGACGGAGAATCTTCTGTTTAACTCGACTCCCACAGTCGAGTAAAAATTAAAATCGTTCGTTAATTATTAATAAAATTATTATCTTTGGCACGCCTCTTTCATGCCTCGTTCGTGCCTCTTTCATATTTCAGGTCGCTAGCTGTCCCCGCGAGCCGCTCCGCTGTGAATGTATTGCCCCTGAAGGGTGCATATTTTACCCCTATATGCGCAGTTTTTAGGGGAACTTTTTCCCACTCAACTCAACGACCACACTTGATATTTTTCCCTCGGAATCATTTGTGTCTGACGTTAAAGATAAATGATTGTTGGATGGCTTTCGAAACAAAAAATTGGTTTGGAATTAAATTTTTTAGGTAATACTCGTATTTTAAAAAAAGTTTGTGATTTTAACCAATTTACTTATAACACTAGTTGTACGTAGTTATCAAAAATAAATACAACCCTCATGAACGGTTTTGATAAATTTAAATTTTAGTAAAATTATATAACCTTAGTTTGATTTGACTGTATTGTAAATTTTGGCTATTATTTGATCTTCTGATTTTCAGATCCAAATTCTAAAACAATTGAATTGAAACAGTTCAATTGTGTACGAAGAATCAAGAATCAAAAGGTTAATTTCCTATAATCCGCTAAAAAAGGCAATATGGTACAACAAGCAGCATGCGACTTGCACCACCCGTCCTCCTACAGCTAAACATGCAGGAGTTAGTCACCAAGCAAGTCCCATATCATGGACTTCCGCAAAGTAACGCCTACTTCTATACAACAGTTCAATTGGTTTTAAAACAGCTTCACACTTTGTGTCACGTTGCGTAGGTGTGCGTAGGCGCTGAGTTGTCTGCCCGGATTATTGTCAGTACAGCGATCATCGGTACACCGACGTGAACAATTATTATTATTGTAACCAGATTACACTATCCACTGGGTCGACTGCGGTAAATTATGGGTTTACACGGCATTCATGGAGAAACTACAGTGTCACTAAATAATTATAATTTAGGTGTCATCATCATTATCATCGTCAAGCGCTAGACGTCCACAGCTGGTCTCTTGTAGCGACTTCCGCCGCAGTCTTGCGCCGCCGCCATCCAGCGGCTCCCTGCGACCCGTTTGATGTTGTCTGTCCACCTGGTGGGCAGTACAGCATAATATTGGTATATTGAGACATTGTATACAATAATAGAGGTCTATCCAGACCTAAGTATCTAAACAGACCTCTATTTATGGAATAGTTTGTTCTTCATAGCAATGGTTTGCTCTTAATAGCTATACTTACTTATGGTTTGTTCTTAATAGCAATAGTTTATTCTTCACTAGAAGATGCCCGCGACTTCGTCCGCGTGGATGTAAGTTTTTAAGAATCCCGTAGGAACTGTTTAATTTTCCGGGATAAAAAGTTGTCTATGTCAATTACATGGACGCAAGCTACTTCGGTATCAAATTTAATACAAGCGGATGGATCTTCAGGAATCCCGTGGGAACTCTTTGATTTTCCAGGATAAAAAGTTTCGTCCACCAAATTTCGTCTGAATCGGTTAAACTGTTGGGCCGTGAAAAGGTAGCAGACAGACGGACAGACAGACACACTTTTGCATTTATAATATTAGTATGGATAGCAATAGTTTGTTCTTCCACCACACCGCACCGGACAGATGTAATTTTTTGCATGGATATATGTAGTTCAAAACCCGGAGAGTGAACCAGGAAATCAAAGAGTTCCCATGGAATTTTTAAAAATCTAAGTAAATCTAATCTATCTCCGCAAAGTTAGAAGTTGGGATCGAATCGATCGAACCGCGATTAGGAGGCCAGCCTCGTTACCACTTTGCTATCAACGCTCCAAATAATTAGATTAGGCTAGCAATAGCAACATCATATTATATTGTAACACCAACAATAAATGAACTTGATAAGCAATATTTACTTTCTCCCCAACTTTTTATTCCCAATTTCAAACATAAATAATTACCCCTCATATATTCCCAAAAACAAACGATATTCCATTTCCGAGATACAAATTAATTAAATAAGAGGCAGCCATTGCCGGCGTAATTTTACAAACATTAAACAATTTGAACTGATCAGGAATATCGAACAAATCACACACAACAGTCATGGAAAGGGTTTCTTCCACTTCGTTCATCTAGAGGTGATATAATAATATCGTTGATCACAAAATAACTGGCCAAGTGCGAGTTCGTTTCGGGTTCCGTGCTCGGGAATTTTTTTCGACATTTTGCACGATAAATCAAAAACTATTGTGCATAAAAATAAATAAAAATCTGTTGTAGAATCTACACGTAAAGCCCTTTCATATGTATTAGCAACACTGGCTAAAATACTGTTTATTATCAGCAACACTGACCAAATTACTATTTTTATATAACTTTTGTGTAATGAAACAAGTGTAGCCACGTCAATACACCTTATTAAATATGTTATTATACCTTTGTCAATATACGTTTCATGACAAGACGTATATTGACAAAGGCAATTATTATTGTCCGGAAGTAGTTGGAGTTTTCTTCGAGAGTCGGGCCAGCCCGCTCAGTCAGTGTATTTTTGTACTCCAATCGAGAAAGTGTGAAGTGGAATATTGTCAAGTGTTGAAGTGTTAAAGTGGCAAATTGTAAAGACAAGTGGTAAAGTATAAGAAATACAGCATTAATTATGAGTAAGTTATGTTTTATTTCACTACTATTAATAATAATAAAATTAAAATCCTGAGATCACAAAATGTAGGTATCTGTTGGCGCGATCTGAGTTAGCGCCAACATATGATACCTACACCACTTGGTATAGTTATCTTACTTTGAAAATAGAAAATACATACTAATTTTTTGTTCATAAGATGCATTTTTTTTTGTGATGTAAACACAAATTCACGGTTTTCGCATTTTTTCCTTTACTTGTGTTATAAGATCTAGCTACCTGCCAAAGTTCATGATTCTAGGTCAACGGGAATTACCCTATAGGTTTTCTTGACAGACATGACCAACGGACAGACACAAAAAAGTGATCCTGCAAGGGTTCTTTTTTCCTTTTGAGGTATGGAACCCTATTAAATGATCCAATTCAGTTTGCATGCGTCCACAGCTGGACACAGGCCTTTTCAAGAGTCGTCCTCCGCCTTTCTCATACATCCTCTTCCCGCCACCTTCTTTAGGTCATCAGTCCAGCGCATTGGAAGTCGGCTTAGTTATCTGTAGGTACACCTACGGTCTTCATTCCAGACTAAGTCTGCCCATCGACGGTTTCTGCGACAGACATGACCCACCCTGCCAAGATAATAAATGATTCTATGATAAATATCAAAACAGAATCCCTTAAGAGTTTGGCCGTAAAATTTGTTGAGAGGTATAAAAAAGATCGTGGAAAAGTTCGAAGAAATACTGTGTTTTCATTTTGTAAATCTTTAACAATTACTCAGTTAAGAGGGGTATCTCCGCCACTCGCTTCATACAAACGTAGTTATTAGTAGATATTAGTTTCTAGAATATGTCTGCAAAATTTCATGGACTTTGGTTGCTTAATATTCAAATGAAATTAGAACTACGATTGTATGAAGCGAGTAACGGATAGAGCCCTGTTAAAGAAGTCTGTGCGTTTCGTTCAAAATTTCTCATACGAACAAAGTGGAATAAACCATGGAAAATGGGAAATGGCCACCAAAACGTAAAATTGGTAAGTGGCAATATTCAAATCGCATTGATGAATTTAGCGTACGGGCGCGATCAATTATTCGCCGGTACAAAGGTAATTGTCCGTTGCGGTGCTTTGCTCATATTTGTCTAAATCAATGACCTACTCGGACCATCACTCCTGTTTACACTACACGACAATCGGAGCTTCTACGTCGACGTGATCTACATTTTCCAATACCTATTAAATTGTATACTACATGCCATCAAATATGTAAAAGTACCTACTCTGACCAGTGGGTAATTTATATCAATCTATTTAGTAGTATAAGCTAAGGTAATAAATAATAAGGTGAAAAGGTCAGTCCTGGCACGACAATTACTATTTTAGGTATGTGGTCATAGCTGAAAATCAGCATCCTGCGTTTTATGCGTAATGTATTATGCTCGGCTGTATACAAATTCGAGGTGGTGTCATATTATATAAAAATGGTATATTTATGTTTGTCTTTGACACAAACAGCAAAAATTTTTTTTTTACTTCTTTCTTTCAATGTTTCGTTATTCAACCTTTCGCTTTGCGTAGATACTGATGGAGAGCACAGTACAACCATATTATATACCTATTGTATTTTTAAGTGTTTTGTGAACATGCTGTGGGCGTACCTTAAAATAATAAATAAATAAATATTGTACTTCACTATAATAATGAAAATAAAATTTCAATACTTAATAATATTTAAATTGCGATTGTATCTTAAGTTTTATGGCTGACAAAAATGTTCAAATCCGACAGTAAAGCCTAACTCTAATCAATCTAAGATTAAGGGTATGGATTTAACAAAATTGCCTTTATCTTTCCAGGTCGGTATCTCAGAGCTTATCGTCACTCAGATATAAACTTGTCGTATCGTTTTCGCATCGTTATCTTAAAATAGAGATAATCCCATACTTAGTGACTATGAATATGTAGAGCCACTTTGGTACCAGCAAGTGATGTGTGAACAGATAGATTTGAATTATACATAATTGAAATGGTTGAGTAAATTAATCCACCTACTATGATATCATATTTTGACTTAGGCCTAATAATAAATCACCTTAGATGTCAAAACACATTGGTGCTATTTGTTAAAAATAATTTTTAATTGATAAAAATAAACAATCAGTGGTAAATATGGGTTTAATGAAAATGTCTACCCGTTACAAATTAGTTCACTTCCATCGACTGCATCATCACTTGCCACCAGATGTGACCGTAGTCAGGGACTAATTTATAACGGAATAAAAAAATATACTATAGTAAAACTGTAAAAATTTAAATTGGTGTTCTCTCAATTTTGAGAAAGAGCAAAAAGCTTAGACGTCTAGACATCTAAAATAACTAAACGAGAAAGAAGTATTGTATTTTTTCTGAAAAAACTTTGGAAAAGTTAGCAACAGCTGACGTTGTTGTATAGTTTTTGTTTAGAACTAAATCAAAAAACAAAAAGTATCTAAGAAAAGTACAAAATGTAATAAGTGAAAGTATTCAAACTACCTGAGTACTAGGTAAAAATTGTTTAGAAATCTCGTTTGTCCAATTAAACTAAATTATGTGCATTGATTTATTCAAACACTCAATTATACAGAAAATTGACATTTTGTTTAAGAAAAAAATCGGCCAAGTGCGAGTCGGGCTCGCGCACCGAGGATTCCGTAACTTGAAGGATACGTGTAATTTGTTGCTTAATTAATTATCTCCGATTGCAAATGCAAGTTTGTAATTGCAAAAAAAGTTTTAATGTGATATTGACCACAAATTAACAATTTTTGGATTTTTTCGATAACTTGAGATGGTGTTAGACCTTGTTTGATTGTAGGTAGGTACTTATAAGCTTTTGATTAATTTTCGAGTATCAAAGTATGTGGTATAAATAACAGTATATTTTTTTGATTACGTTGGTTTAAAAGCTTTAAATGTAGTATAGAAGCAGGCGTTATTTTGCGGAAGTCCATAATATACAAGGAACCAAAAGCTTAATTTGCTATAATCCGCCAAACCAAAGAAATCTTTGCAAGTAGGCATTGTAAGGTCTACATCTCCTGAAGATGCTCCGGTGTCGGGGCGAAACGTGCGTCGAGTGGTGTTAGGATTTGTGTGGTGCTGCGTGGTGAAGAAGTGATAAGGGTCATATTTTGAGGCACGGAACCCTAAAAAAGCTATAAAGAACACTTTTCATAACAAAAACTTGTAATCGTAATAATATTTAGGAGATTCCAAAATAAAATATTCAGCGTGAACAAATGTAAAGAGAAAGATTTACAATTCCCCTCCAAAGCCCTACAGTCTACACTCGTTATGTTGTTTCTTTTGATACAATAATTTTCCTTTTACAATTCTCGTGCCTTATTGCTTCTTAATATTTCTTTTGTCTTTCGAATTATATTTGGTCACGTACCTGATTATATTTTCGCTGGTAACCAGGTACCTTTTTACACGAATTTCCAAAAAAAGAGTGTAATGCTTTCAGAGTGTAGGCATGTATGTGACTTTCTTTATTCCACCGTAATTTCTGAATGCCTGAACAGATTTTGATGTATGGGGTATCGTTAGAATCCTTATATCATCCCGAGTGACCTAGCTATAATTAAAAAACCATAGGTATAGCAGGTGTATGGCAAATTTGAAATCCAAAGCTAGTTTTTCCTTGTGGGTGAAAGCTGGTGGCTTGATAAGCCTCCAGCTTTCAACTGCCCGCAAGATAATAACTATAGTGAATAGTGATTGGTATATTGCTATATTATATTATAAAATATACTTTTGAAAATAGTAACTGCTGAGTTTCTTACCAGCTATTCTCACTAGGATTAGCAGATTATACTATAAGAAAGTATAGGAAGAGTCAGTAAGAAAATCAGAACAAGAAAAGGCTTTTGACAGCTTCTAGGATTTTTCACAACTATAATACAGGCTTGCGCTTGACTGATATCACATCAGACAGGAGATGATGGCTAAGGTGAAGTGCGCCTGCCCAGAAGGTGCCTATTCACTCTTCTTTTGAAGATACCAATATTATAGCGTTGGAAACACTGGTGTCGCGAGTTCTGGTTTTAAGTTATTATCGTAACAAGTAAATAGGCTATTAAGTGTAAAGGCAACAACTTAGTAATATTTGTAGGCCGGCAGTTAAGTAACGGCAAACTAATCATTATTAATTCATTACAGAGTGGGTCCCGATGGTCTATTTGTTAAATGGGGCGTGATTTATGTTTGGGCGAGCGCTGAAGTAGGACGCGCGAAGCGGCCGCCACCGGCGAAACAAGGAACGATTTAGTTTATTCAGATGAATTCTTTGTTGAAACCCATTAAAATAATTGAGTACTAGATGATATTCGTGGCTTCATCTACTCGAAGGTATAATTTATCCTATCTTCTCGGTAGGAATGGCATTCCGAACCAGTAATAAATTTGACTGAATAAAAATCACTTGTAAAAGTTTATTTGAATAATGATATTATGTACTCTATTGTATCCTTTTTTTTATTCTATTGCCTATTAAATGATGCCCACGAGTTCATCCGCGTGGATTAGGTGTCTTACAAATCCCGTGGGAGCTCTGATTTTGCAAGATAAAAAGTAGCCTTCATAATATTGTATAGATGAAGCCTATGAATTAATCTACCTGGCTTTAGTTTCTTTAAGAAATCTTTGTTGTTCCGGTAAGTATATCTAATACACCATAAGGAGGACTTTTCGTTGTCACAGAATGTAGTGTCAGCCAGCCAAAACTCTACAAAATTAGAAGTTCGGAGCGATGTATAAGCATTACAAGGCGAAATATCCAAACCAAACACACGTAAATATTAAATTAGCTTCCCGGTTCAAGTTAATGAACCTTATTAATACTATCACGCAAACGCTCGATCAGTGACTGTTGGTTTTGTTACAAGCCCTATTACAAATACAACCCTTCTTTTCGATACAAGGCTGACCTTCAAAATATCTACACGTATTAGTTCAAGATAAAAACACATATTTGTGGCTAGAAAATTAAAACGACCAGATCAGGTCGCGATATTGGCTATCGGTTTTCTAGCGGATATAGGTATGTATTTTGGAGAGTGCTCAGGAGGCCCATAATCCTGTTCCTCCACCGTTTTACAACAGAACAGCGACAAATCGTGAGCGCTGGCATCCTTATGTGGTTGACCTTGACATCCAACTCGAGGCAATAGTGAACAGGCATCAAAGTCAAAGTCAAAATCATTTATACAAAGTAGGTACAATTGTACTCCTTTTGATGGTCGAAATTGTCAAATTTGTACGATATTATTGGTGATAATTAATTACGTAATTTAAAACTAAAGCTACGAGGGTTCCAAACGCGCCCAAGTCTTCTAGGCATCTTCTAGGTAAGCGCCTACCAACTCAGACCTCATCATTTGCTTTGCTTAAAGCATGATTGTCGTCATAGCGCAAGCCTGTTATGCAGTAAAAAAAGGTACACTGAAAGTTAAATGAGTATTGTGTATTGTGAGCTCCGATATTTCTAACCCACTATGAAATTTCTTTATTTTTCTAGTGTCTTCGTTATAGTATTTTTGAATCAATAGACGTTCACCCACAGCTGCTCGAAATAAGTCTCTCGTAGGAACTTTCATACGCCACCTGAATCCAGCGTATGCATAGTGTAGGTATAACTGTATAGTTTATAGTTTAATGAACTCTATATTCTAATTTGGAATCTCGTGTCGCAGTGACATCGTCTGTCTACAAACGAATGACAAAAATGTGACTATTTTGTAAACTCTCAAATTTAAACTGCGCCGCGCCGCGGCACTCCTTTGATCAGCTTGTTTGTGACGCGGTTATTTCGAACGCGAGAGAGAGACGGCACGAGACACAATTAATTGGTTTCAAAGTTAAAGGGTTGACAATGACATGCTCCGTATTTCATTTGGAATTTGAAGTTGTTCTCCTTTTTGTCACGTCATTTTTATTTTTAGACAAGGAAAGACGGAATGTGTCTATTTTGTGTATGTTTTTGTAATCAACTTCAATAGAAATCGGTCAAGTGCGAAACTGACTCACCTACGAATAGTTCCATACCATCGTAGAAAAAATAACACTCTTTTATCGTTTTGATAGCGGCAACAAAAATACACATGGCAACTCTCTATAGTACGCGACGGGTTAGATGACAATCGGGGTATGAGGCGGGGGGACACCCCGCACACCCGCACGTCTCCCGCTGTCACCCAAAGCGGGTAAGCGCAGGGGTTGTGCGGGTGAGCGGCGTCCCCACCCCGATTGCCATCTCAACATGTCACGCACTATACCGACAGTTCACGAGATACAGCCCGCTGACAGACAGACAGACAGACGAACGGACGGACAGCGGACGGACGGCGGACGGAGCGGAGGCTTAGTTAGGCGAAGCGGGGGCCTGCCACCCTTCTTTTGAAGATAAATAACTGGATAGTATATCTAAACTAGAACGGAAACCGGAAGGGCATCCCATATTCTAGCAGCGCGAAAGTAGAAGCGAGGAAGTGAAGCGCTTCGCACGAGTTCGTGGAATGTCGACTATTTAGGGGCGGAAAACTTTAGGGTATAAACCGCGTAAGTACTGATAAAATAAAAGCCGAGGCAGGAACTAGGTCGAATAGTTCCACAGCACACTCCAAAATATATCCTGTTTTGCAGTGAAGGCTTTGAAAGACTATGTTTTATTTTCGCCGTAAATTATCTACCTAACATAAATCGGCAAAAATTAAACCATAATATTTCGCAAATTGATCCCTGAATAGAATTATGGTGTTCACACATCCGCAATAATGAACCGATTTCAATTTAGTTTTTTTTGTTTGAAAGGTGGCTTGATCGAGAGTATTCTTAGCTATAATCCAAAAAAATCGTTTCAGCTGTTTGAAAGTTATTATCAGCTCTTTTCTAGTTACTGTAACCGTCACTTGTCGGGGGTGTTATAAATTTTCAATTACACTTGTTAAAAGACTTATCCAACGATACCCCATAGGTACCATTGAGGTGGACAAGATTTTATTTTACCATTTTTCCCGCGTGAGTAGTATGTATAATCATGCCAAATTAAAGTTTTTTAGTAATTATAGTCTCTGAGCAAAGCCGCGAATGAACGGAAAGACAGATGGACATATTATTAGGATTCCTTACTATTACTGAATCCTAAAAAGCTAAGCCAAAAACTAGGTAGGTATAGTTCCTAGTTCCTGGTCATAAATTAAGCATTCAAGTAGAACGCTTAGTGAAAATCCCGATTCAGGAATAACCGTTTAAAGTCGCGCATGAACTGTTGAACAAATTGTGCAGAAGCCGCGTTAAAAGCTCAACTCTGCGATTATTCAAATCACGATCGCCGCCGCGGGCGTCGCGAGTCAAATCACTTACATACATACTGTGCTCGTGTGGAATATGCCACGTCCACCGATATGGGGAGCCTTTGAAAGATAATGTTTTATTTTTCGTCGTAAAAAAAAAATCAAAATCCAAATATATTTTTATTCAATTAGACTTTTACAAGTACTTTTGAATCGTCAAGAGAATCTATCACTGGTTCAGAATGCTTTTCCTACCGAGAAGAACCAGCAATAAACTCGGCGGTTGCTCTTTTCAAAGATTGGATCTACCAAAAATATTTCGCAAATTGACCCCTGAATTGAAATACGGTGTTCACACATTCGCAACATTTTTAAAAGACATAACCAATGATATCCCACACCATGAGACGAAAAATCGGATACCACTTTACTTGCTAGCAATCACTTACATACATACTACATACATACTATAAACATTATACATACTACATTTTACATACATACTATGCTCGTGTGGAATATGCCACGTCCACTGATATGGGGAGGCTTTGAAAGACAATGTTTTATTTGTGTCGTCGAATGTTCGATTCCTGTTTTACATTCATACCAACCACAGCGGGGTTTAGCTACAAGTGTAAATTAAAAATTTATAACACCCCCGACAAGTGAAGGTTACAGTAACTAGAAAAGAGCTGATAACTTTCAAACGGCTGAACCGATTTTCATGGATTATAGCTAAGAACACTCTCGATCAAGCCACCTTTCAAACAAAAAAAAAAACTAAATTAAAATCGGTTCATTAGTTTAGGAGCTACGACGCCACAGACAGATACACAAATACACACGTCAAACTTATAACACTTCTCTTTTTGGGTCGGGGTTAAAAATAGGAAATATAAGTTCGTAGGTCGTGTACTTTTAGACTATTTATTATTATTATTATTATTATTATTAGAAGTCATAATTTTGATATAAGACAGGATCAATCCAATCTATACTAATAAATAAAATTGGAGTGTCTGTCTGTAATTTCGAAATAACTACCTCATATTTGTTGTATAGAAGTGGGTATTATGAAAATAAATATAATAAAGTTCAGTTCCCATCATGTACTCGTTTGATTCACATCATGGTGGCAGCGGTGAATGTAATTAAATAATAATTGCGCGTGTAGAACTGTGTAATGTACGTTAAGATAAGTTTTGGATGCAGTGTGCAGTGATAAGTAAATAATAAAAATGGAACACGCGAGGCCACCAGCGGAATTGTGCCTGGAAGGTGGGCCGGCGTGCCGTGCAACCGCGTGGCGAAAATGGCGGCAGCAGTTTTATGTATTTTTAAAAGCGGCCGGCGTTCACAAGGAATCTACGGATGTGCAGGCCAGCCTACTAGTAAACTTGATAGGATCGGAGGGTTATGATATTTATACGACGTTCAAATACACAAAAGAAGAAAATCGTGAAGATATTGATACATTGGTAAAAAAATTCAACGAACACTTTGGCACGAAACAAAACACAACTATGGTACGTTTCAAGTTCTTTACCCGAAATCAAGAATCTGGCGAGTCGATCGACGAATACGTGACGGCCTTGAAAATTTTATCAGAACATTGTGAATTCGAGCATTTAGAGGAAGGCCTTATTCGTGATCGAATAGTTTGCGGCGTATTGGATAGCAAAGTACGAGATAGATTATTGAGGTCAGAAGAGTTAACTTTGCAAAGTGCTCTTAAGATATGCCGGGCTAATGAGATGTCGATTGAAGAGAAACAGAACATCGAAGGCACCAAGGCGAAGGCTGAGGAGACGTGTGCGTCATCATCATCGACGTCAGTGGACGTGATACGAGGCGGTGGCGCAGGCGCGGGCGGCGCGGCGCCGCCGCCGTGGGCTCGGCGCGGGCGCGTCCCGGCGCGCGGCGGCCGCGGCGCGCGGAGCGCTGTGGCTCGCGCTCCTCCTCGCGGCTCCTCGACGGACGTGGCGTCGCGGCGTTGTAAAAAATGTGGCGGATTTCAGTGCGATGGCGGTTATTATTGCCCGGCGCGCGAGGCTATCTGTTTTTTATGTCGATCTATCGGGCATTTTCGAAACGTCTGTGCTTTAAATTCACGAAAGAATGTGTACCAAATAGTGGAAAACAGTGATACGGATGAGGAATCGTATGATATCTGGACAATCGACGGTGACTTAACGTGTAAGGACAGGAACAGATGGTATGAAACTTTACAATTATTTAATAGTGTTCAAACGGAAAAATTCAAACTCGATACTGGATCGGATCTTAACGTTATATCTTTAGAAAAATATAAACAACTAGGTTTTCAGTTATCATCCTTACAACAAAATAACGTTCGGGCCCAATCCTTTTGTGGTTCTAAAATACCTATACTGGGATCGTGTTATATTTCTTGGATGTATAAAAATAGCATATATAATCTTCAATTTTGCATTTGTAAATATGACTGTGAGAGTGTATTAGGTAAATATGCTTGTGAGGAGTTAGGTATTGTTAAACGTGTGTTCACTATTAATATAGATAAATATGCTGATTTATTTAAAGGATTAGGTAAACTGCCAGGCGAGTACAAGATTATTATTGATTCAGGAGTACAACCGTCGGTCTGTCCCGTCAGAAAAATACCTATCGGTGTTCGTGATAAGTTAAAAGTGGAACTAAAGCGCATGGAAGATATGGGTGTTATAAGGAAAGTATCGCATCCTACCGATTGGGTGAACGCGATAGTAGTAGTAGCCAAGAAAAATGGTAGTAGTATACGTGTTTGTCTCGATCCGAGACCGCTAAACCGGGCGGTGCGGCGCGCGCATTACCCGCTGCCTACACTCACGGAAATAGCCGCCAAGCTACAGGGTGCGCGATATTTCAGCAAGCTAGATGCTCGTTCGGGTTACTGGATGATTCAGATTGATGATGAGAGCGCAGATCTATGCACGTTCGGAACACCTTTTGGACGATATCAGTTTTTACGCTTACCTTACGGAATTAATTGCGCTTCGGAGGTGTTTCACGCTCGTGTGCGGCAACTCCTGGAAGATCTGGAGGGCGTAGATTCGTTCGTGGATGATATCATCGTATGGGGTACGACTAAGGCGCAGCACGATGACAGACTAAAATGTTTATTAGAAAGGGCGAGGCAAGTAGGTATAAAATTTAATAGAGAAAAATGTGAGTTTAGCGTTCAGGAAGTTAGTTATCTGGGGCACACGTTTAGCTCGGAGGGCATGTCAATCGACAAAAGCAAGCTAAAGGCTATCGAAGACATGCCTATGCCCCAAAATAGGTCTGCCTTAGAACGGTTTTTAGGCATGGTTAACTACTTGTCCAAGTTTATTACGAATTACTCAGAGTTAGCGTCACCTCTGCGCAGTTTATTGAAAAAAGACGTAGTGTGGCGTTGGGAAGAGGCGCATGATAACGCCGTGCGTGAACTGAAGCGAAAGTTATGCGCAGCGCCCGTGCTGGCGCTGTACTCGCCGCGCGAGCCCGTGCTGCTGTCCGTAGACGCTAGCTCGCACGCGTTGGGCGCAGTGCTGCTGCAGGCGGGCCGCCCCGTGGAATTAGCGTCCTGCACTCTCACCGACACGCAAACCAGGTATGCGCAAATAGAAAAGGAGTTGCTTGCCATTGTATTTGCTCTAGAGCGATTTCATCAGTATCTGTACGGCCGGGGTGACATCACGGTCGAAACAGATCATAAGCCCTTAGAAGCCCTGTTTAATAAACCGTTAGACGCGGTGCCTGCGCGGTTGCAGCGCATGATGCTACGAATTCAAGGTTATAACTTTAAAGTGGTATATAAGCCAGGGAAATATATGTTCGTTGCGGACACTCTGTCGCGCGCTCCGCTGCCGGAGCTGATGAGCAGTAACGTCTCGGTTGAAGTCGAGGCGCATTCCTGTTTTGTAATTAATAACGTCCGATTTAGTGATGAAAAAATTAAATTAGTTAAAAAAGGCGTCGAGTCGGATAAGGAATGCCAAACTATTATCAAGTACATAAAAGATGGGTGGCCAGTAAATAAATATGCTGCCGATGAATGTGTGCGGCACTTATGGTCATACAGAGAAAGTTTTGAATATATCGATAATATTATTTTAAAAGATAATTTGGTTTACATACCCCGAAGCCTTCGTACAGAAATGATAAACCGTGTTCATGAAGGTCACATGGGCATCGATCGGTGCAAGCGGCGCGCTCGATTGGTAATGTTTTGGCCGGGCATGGCGCGCGACGTGGAGCGCGCGGTGCGCCGGTGTGCGACGTGCGCGCAGCACGCGCCGCGACCCTCGCGAGAACCCATGATACCGCACGAGATACCAGATATTCCGTGGTCGAAGGTAGGTTCAGATATTTTTCAGTATCGAAATAAAAACTTTTTAATTCTCGTAGATTATTTTTCAAACTTTATAGAAGTCAGTTCGCTCAGTAGTATAGGAAGCAAGGCGGTCATACAAGCTATGAAGGATCAGTTCGCCAGGCATGGCATTCCAGTTCAATTGGTCACTGACAACGGCCCGGCGTATTGCTCAAGGGAATTTGCCGATTTCCGAACAAAATGGGGGTTTTCTCATATCACTACGTCACCCAACTATCCTCAAGCTAACGGCCGAAGTGAAAAAAGCGTACGAACTATTAAAAATATGTTAATTAAAGCAACTAATTCGGGATCAGACTTTCACTTGGGACTGCTGAACTTTAGAGCATGTCCACGCGATGGAGTAAGCTCTCCAGCTGAACTGCTCATGGGGCGCAGATTAAATACCAGGCTTCCAGCGCATGAGCGATCTCTTAGACCCCAGCGTGATAACACCGCGGATTACCAAAGCATCTTAGGTAAGCAGGTTAAGAGTAAAACTTATTACGATCAGCATTCGCGAGTTTTGCCCGAACTAGTACCGGGACAGAGTGTAGTTATGGTTGATGAAGGCAAACGGAAGCATGCCGTAGTACAAAGTGCAGCGCCTCAACCGCGCTCGTACTTCGTCAAGGACAATGTGTCCGGGAGACGTTACAGACGAAATAGACGTCATTTACTACTCATGCCTCCAGTTGAAGCTCGCGCGACGGAGGAAGATAAGTGGAGTGACGCAGAAGGCGACAATCATAATACACCTCAGGATACTCATCCTACTGCTACTACTACCGCGGAAACCCTTACGGTCTATGATAATGAGAGTATGCCAAATAATGAAAATAAAATAGCAGCACGCAGACCGGCGGCTGTCAAGGCTCGCATGAATTTAAAATATTTAAAATGATTATTTATTAATTAAATAGGTACAATTCATTACAGCTAGATTAATTCTAATATATAAACAATATGCATGTATAATTAATTTTTATTTTTAGTAGTAGGTATGTAATGTTTGAATATTTTAATTAATTAATGTTTTAATAATTTACTTAATGTTAAATTGGATTACGTATATTAATGTATACCTAATTTCAGTCTTAAGTTTCTCTATTGATCAATTAATAATATTGTAAGAATATATTGTGTTCTTAACTTTATAAAAATAAGGGGAAAGATGTTGTATAGAAGTGGGTATTATGAAAATAAATATAATAAAGTTCAGTTCCCATCATGTACTCGTTTGATTCACATCAATATTAAGCTCATATGGTTATTTGAACGATACCATAACTGAATCACACGTTTTTAAAATTTTTGTCTGTCTGTCTGTCTGTCTGTCTGTCTGTCTGTTTGAAAAGGCTAATCTTTGGAACGGCTAAACCGATTTTGACGGGACTTTCACAGGCAAGTAGAGGATTGACCAGGGCGTAAAATAGGCTACTTTTTTAACCGACTTTCAAAAAGGGAGTTGTGTTTTTCTACCTATGTACACCGAAATCTCCGAGATTTCTGAACCGATTTGCGTCATTTCTTTTTTAATCGATAGAGGAACTTTGCGACATTGTTTCATAAAAAATTTGGAGTCCAACTCCTCAATCCTGATGCTGCAGGGGATCTGACCAATCCACGCGGGCGAAGCTGCGGGCATCAGCTAGTTAATAATATTTTTTTACACAAAAAGTTTAAAGGGGTTTGGGTAATTTTGTATGGGCCTTGGCATGATTTTTTTTTTCAGCGACCACTAATGTAATTGTTGCTAACGTATAGGGTAATAAATAGTAATAAAGAATCAAAAAAGAATTTTGCCGAAAGTGATATCGGAGCTGGAATATCTGTTGTTGAAGTTGTAGAATTATGGGAGCTTTTTCTTCAATATAAAGACATAATTCTCATT
Organism: Maniola jurtina; assembly: GCF_905333055.1. Taxonomy (NCBI): domain Eukaryota; kingdom Metazoa; phylum Arthropoda; class Insecta; order Lepidoptera; family Nymphalidae; genus Maniola; species Maniola jurtina. The sequence continues at coordinate 13,243,428 of NC_060046.1, read as the reverse complement.
TAGACAATTATTAATACTACTTTGTTTGTGGCGTTATTGATAGAATATTAAATAAAAAACAAAAATACTCGAAGTTCTTTACTTATACAAGACCAATAAAAGTGACGCGAACGAAACAACAGGTACGAAACTATTTTGACGAGCGCTTCATGTTTCTTCGAATTCTTCATTTTCTAAATCGTGCCTTATTATTAAATCTAAAAACTGCGCTGGAGGGTGAAGGTTTTCTTGATATCGCCCCCACCCTAAATACCATATTATGGCCATAATGTGGGAACAACAACCTAGGGTCCTTTTCCCCACAATGCAGGAGCAATAGTGGCCTCTTATTGCGTCCATGCCTTGACGCCCTCGTTCTATTAAAATATATACATAATATATTCTACGCGAAACATGACGCGATTGTATTTTGCCTCTCAGCAGCCAAGGGTCACAATATTCAGGATTTTGCCTCCTTAAGTCTTCCAAATGAGGTTCTTTATATATTTCTATTAAATACGATCCGTTTTTAATATGCTCTCCATAATAACTGCGTGCTTGTTGAATTTGGTACGTACCCAATGCGTATATTATTAGGTCGTCGGCACTTAAAACCGGAAACTCATCGCCATCAGGAATCGCAGCATTTATAGGCTGAAAGTGAGCTCGTCTTCTATTAAGATTATTGTGCAATACATATTCACTAAGCGAATTCCGATTATTATCACTTCTTGATATTCTACTTATTATGTCATGAACTAATCGGTGATCGGTTAAAGGTGCACCAAATGCATTCAGTAGTGCCGACGCAATTTTTATCTCTTCAAACAAGTGTCTTGCAGCTACATTAAAGTTTTGGGATCGTAATTGACGAAATTGATTTTTTAATCTACCGTTTATTGTTTCTACGACCCAGCGACACATGGTGACTTTTCTAGACTCATTGGCTTTTTGAACACTTAGCTGGTGTTCAAAAAATCTATCTTAGGTGGTCGTATGATAAAAAACAATAGAAACAGAGGCACTCAACACTCAACAATAGTCACCAACCAACGCTACGAGACGAGTGAAGTATGGTGCACAGTGCGCCGGAGTATGCCGCGCGGCTCAGGTAAACAAATCCTGTGCTGTGATTGGTCAAACCGATCGCGGTCGGTTGGTGGACTCACGGGGCTCATTAGAGGCTCTTTTGTTGTTGTTTAAGACAAAGAAAATAGCAGGTAACCTAAAAAATACACAATTAAAGTACCTAAATGACGACATGATTATCCATTTTTCATATTAAAATATCTCAGCTCCGATGCATTTTAGAAAGGAACTTTAATAAAAGAAAACGAATATCTTGTTACCTTCTTCCTAATAAAATACTTTTCATGAGTGGTCGCAAGTTTAAAAATTCATGCCAATTTTACCCAAACCCCTTTAGAATTCATATCCACCATAAGTCAAATTTAAATCCTTTTACCAGACAAACACTGACTTATTATAACTTATGTAACATTTATCATGGTGAAATCATCCCTATATATACTTACTTACCAACGAATTAGTAATTTGTTTGAAGGGGCGGTTGAGTTTCGTCGAATCTACGCGATATGAAATTCATGAAATTCTAATTTTAATAACGTTTTATTACAGTTTAACATCTAAAATTAAACCAAACTCATTTTATGACTTATGAGTAGGTAGCTACCCTTGAATGATATTAATTGAAATGTAAAATTGAAATATGTACTTATTCTATTTTCATTGATGTGGCCACTCGGTATTAGCACACAAGTTTTAAATTAGTCATTAGTACTAAGCACCTATAGTTCGCGACAAGTCGACATGGCGATCAGTCGACACGTGTTTTGATAATATTGAATTGAAAAAAAAAAAACGGGCCAAGTGCGAGTCAGACTCGCGCACTGAGGGTTCTGTACTTGGGTATTTTTTTGAACATTTTGCACGATAAATCAAAAACTAATATACATAAAAATAAATAAAAATCTGTTTTAGAATGTACAAGTAAAGCCCTTTCATAATATAACATATGATACCCCACTTGGTATTATAGTTATCTTACTTTGAAAATTGAAACACATTTTAATTTTTTTTAAATGATGTACTGAACCACAAATTCACGGTTTTCAGATTTATTCCTGTCTTGTGCTATAAGACCTACCTACCTGCCAAACTTCATGATTCTAGGTCAAGGAAGTACCCTATAGGTTTCTTGACAGACACGACGGACGGACAGACAGACAACAAAGTGATCCTATAAGGGTTTCATTTTTCCTTTTGAGGTACGGAATCCTAAAAATGAGCTCAGTGCCTTTCATTCAGTGTTAGACACTGAGTCAGTAAATCACCCCGCTGGAGTCACAACCCTAAGGAAAACGATACAGAGATATACGAACATAATATTATAAGTAGGCTATGTAGTATAGTAAAATTAAGCTTTCGAAATAATCATGAAAGTCAATCGCGCATTATCGACGGAATAAAACATAGCCCTGAAATTACCATATGGACGAGCTAAGTGATTTCACATCACGGTATAAAGGCACTCGTGATTTGAATAATCGCCTCCCCAGTGGCGCTGCCTTCTGCGACTGCGACGTACAACTTTCCCATCGTTCATATTATACCCACTTTTAATATCGTCTATAGAGTTGGTGTACGGAACCCTAATATAACAAAACAAACGTTTCTACTATCATACCGTAAGGAATCGTCAAAGTCTTCGCCTGTGAGTAGTCGAAATTCCAGGAGCACGTAACGAAGCGCTTTGCTTCCTCGTTTCTGATTCTAACCGCTAGGATGTGGAACGCTATTTTCGCATTGCTTTTTCCACCTCTTTTAATATTTAATTAAGGACCTTTATGTCATGAGTGAATTGGTATCTTCTTGGCAAGCGCACTCCATCCTCAGCAGGTCAGATTGCAGCCAAGCACTGGTCTATAAGTATAAAAAAGTATTATCTGGTTATGTACTCTAGGATCTCTTCATAAGTGAACCCAAGTCTGGTTAAGTAACTATTGCGTCATACAGATATTACAAAAATATTCCCAGGTGAAAAATTTAATTTAAAGTTGAAAGAGGCTGGAAGAGAATTAATAAGAATAAAAGCATTAAGCGTTGGGAAGACTCGGGCTCTCGCAATGATATAGGTGCAAAAAATGAGAAAGCGTTTAATCTGCCCGAGACCCATTAATCTCCCACACTCCGTCGCCCGCCATCTTAAATACGGTAAGTATAATACCTACTTTTAGGGTTCCCTACCAAAATGGTAGAGAAAACCCCAAAGTCCATCTATCCAACCGTCCGTTACAGAGATTTGAAGGGAAAAGTTTTGAGTGATGGTTGCCCAACCTTACTGCAAAATATGAAATAATTCAAAATATATAATTATTGCAACTAAAAAAGGGACGAAAATGAGAGATTCGCAATAGAGATCATATAAGCATTCTCACTTAAAAACATAATATATCTATATTTTTTATTTTATAGCCCCTCAATTAGATTTGTGTCGAAAACTATTCAAAATGCCATTCTCCTCCCTCTACCTACTTATCTTCGAAGTTAACTAAGCGAAGCAATATAGTTAATATTACAAGGTTATGTAAACTTTATAGAAAAATAAAAAGAAATCTCTAGCACATTTTCTTATAAATCAGCGACAACATTTTACTTACAAATTTAGTTGTGGACCAAAGGGATTTATTTTGAGCCTGTAAATTAATTACTCATATTTATACCTTTCTTTCAAAGCTACAGAACCCTTGGTGGGTGAGTCAGACTCACACTTAGCCGGCTTTTTATTTTTAGATATATCCACTCACGAAATACTTTTTCGTGTTTTCATGGATTCTTTACTTAACAAAAATTTCAGAATCAAAACCCGCCTGAATAAAGCAAAAACCGAGGTAAAGAGATTTAAACAAGATAAAATATTTAACTAATTCCAGGAATAAAAAACTTTTAATCCCGGAAAATTGTAGAGATCCCGCAGCGTTTATGAAAACCTAAATCCTCGCTGACGAAATCGCGGATATCATCTACTAACAGCTCGTTCACACAGGCTGCGTAAGCATGGCGTAAGCATAGACGTAACGCGTACCATTACGTAGTAATATATGGAACTGTATGGGACATGGCATACCGCTTGCGTGGCGTGAACTTTCGCGTAGACGTAATGAGTGCAGTTATGTCTACGAAATCATGCGCGTCACTACATGCGTGTCACGTATGTACGTGCTTGGTGTGAATCGGCCTTTAGTGATACAATTGAATATTTTTGGTACAACATCAAAGTATGCATTTTACACTTCATGACTTTATATACTTACCTACTAGCTGATGCCCGCAGCTTCGCCCGCGTGGATTGGTCAGATCCCCTGCAGCATTAGGATTGAGGAGTTGGACTCCAAATTTTTTATGAAACAATGTCGCAAAGTTCCTCTATCGATTAAAAAAGAAATGACGCAAATCGGTTCAGAAATCTCGGAGATTTCGGTGTACATAGGTAAAAAAACACAACTCCTTTTTTGAAAGTCGGTTAAAAATTTGACTTCCTGGTCAATTCTCTACTTGTCTGTGAAAATCCCGTCAAAATCGGTTCAGCCGTTCCCAAGATTAGCCTTTTCAAACAGACAGACAGACAGACAGACAAAAATTTTAAAAACGTGTGATTCAGTTATAGTATCGTTCAAATAACCATATGACCTTAATATGCGGTAGTTATTTCGAAATTACAGACAGACACTCCAATTTTATTTATTAAATTAAAGTATAGATTAGAAGAAAATATTATAAACATTTGAAAAGCGAATACACTGTTCTATGCAAAATGTCTACAACCATTTCTATTGTAAATTGAAAACAAACAATCTTGCTTTGAAGGAACTTAAATAAAATACAAATATGAGGAAATAAAATATAAATTCACCTATGACTTACCAGGCTGCATGGTTTACGACCTTTGCTTTTCCTGAAGAGGATAAATTGAAATACCTACTACTAATAAAGTATAAACGGGTAGAAATCACTTCTGTCATCCAGAGCAATATCAGAATAATAATAAACACGTACAAGTGTAAATTAAAAATTTATAACACCCCCGACAAGTGAAGGTTACAGTAACTAGAAAAGAGCTGATAACTTTCCAACGGCTGAACCGATTTTCTTGGATTATAGCTAAGAACACTCTCGATCAAGCCACCTTTCAAACAAAAAAAAAACTAAATTAAAATCTGTTCATTAGTTTAGGAGATACGGTGCCACAGACAGATACACACGTCAAACTTATAACACACCTCTTTTTGGTTCGGGGGTTAAAAAGCAGACATAAAGTACCTAAAATTTCTACAACAATCCGCACAAATATTTATATTTTTAAACATTCGTAAGCTCCTTGAATTTTTCCTCAAGATGTAAGTATCAAGTCGACCAAATTCTTTCATTGCCATGTTACGAACAATACGACCGTATGCCGGAATACCTTTATTAACGCTGCTTACGAATCTTATACCCTATTCAAACCATTTTGATCCTTGTTTTTAAAAGAATTAAGGTTAGAGTTGTATGAATATTTTGGGTCATAATTGTTGCGGGACCGCACGGTGTCGTAATATGGTCATTTCTATTCTAGACCGTTTCAGGCGCTCGTCTCGAGGGCGGAATGTAACTTTGTACATTATTTGTTGTTTTTCACTGTATGACCGCTACATGGCCAGGGATTTTGGAAGTAAATAAACATATTTTATTATAGGGTTGCCTGAATAAAAAATATATTCTAACTCTCTATCCTTTTTTTGGGTCATTTGCCTTCACAGCAATGTATTATCTACTTATTCGTACGTGGAATACGTAGCATCCTTTATTACACGACTACCCAAAAAAAAGAGTGTACCAAATAATATTTTCACGGTGTATGTGAGTCTCTTTATTCCCCCATAACTTCTAAATTCCAGAACAAAGGATGTATGGAGTATCGTTCGTGTCTTTCTCATCCTGAGTAACACGCTATACCTATTTTTTTCTGAAAAAGTATTTTTTTAAAATAATTATGATTAGTTTTCATCAAATTTTTCAGATCGTTTGGCGTTACTCAAAATAACTACAATTGAACTAATTCATTGTTATTTCCCTTTTGTACGATCAGTTCATAAGTTTTTACGTTCACCACTTGAGGTACTTCGAAAAAAAAATTATAGTTCACGCAAATCAGACCTTTACCAACCTGATTATAGAGGTTACGATTGCGTGTTTCAAAATCAGTAATTAATAATCGAGCATCGTATATTCTGCCGATACAGTCAATTAGTAGTACGTGCCTATTCCCGATATACAATCGTTAATCATCGAACAACCGAATGAAAAATTATTGGTTTTTAATTAAAATCTCGACGAGGAGTTGATATGAAGCATTGTTATTATAAAACTAGCGTATACTCGCTTTTCATTAGAACTTTAAAAATATTTTTCAATATATTTGCTTGTAAAGTTTGTTATTTTGTTCCTATTGTGGGTACCATCGGATAGCGAAAAATTGAATATGTTGTACTTTGGTCGATAAATATTTTTCCCATGTTGGCAACAACTCGTTCTCACGTTCGGTGTTGCTTGGTGTTGGTGGTTATGCTGTGGTCGTGACGTCAGAGCCCCCTCCATCGAGACGAAAAAGATGGCGCTAGGGCGAGGACGTGGCGTGGAACGACAAGCTTCAGTTGCTGTTTGCGCTCCAACCGATTTACATTGCATTATACGGGTTGATTTTACTATCTGAGACTTTAATTGTTTACATCAGAAGTGTGTAGTAACTTACGATTTGAGGAAAAATCGGTCGAAACGCAAACGTACTTTTCCACCTAGAGGTCTTCAAGTGCCAGGACACCGTCGGCCGCGATGGAAACGTAATAAGGTATCTCGTAAAGATACCGAAACTGTGAGTACTTTGAATAATTATGTAACGCCACGCCGCCTCAGCCAATCGCAACGCGCCAACGCCAACCAGACTATCCGAGTCAAGCCAAGCTGGCCAATCACCGCCTGTTACAGCCGATAACCGCCAAGACGGCCAATCATAGCCTACTGCCGCCATGACAGCCAATCAACGCCAGCGCCATTGACAGCCGAACGCAACTCCGCCACCACTGCCGAATCCCTTCGGTGGGGATAACGCCATATAAAGCTATGCGAGCTCATTTTTAGGATTATTGTTCTATCGTACGCATTGTAAGCTTAAACTATGTCCATTTGTGTAAACAAGTGTAAATTATATAAATAGTAACAAAGTAACAATAGTAATAAAGCAATGAGTGATTTGTATTAGTGTGTTTAGTGAAGTGATATAATAAATTTGGGCGATTATACTGATTTGCTCTTTTTATTTAAACCCACTGTTTCATCTCAGAAGTGGGATTAATAAAGAAAGTTATGATGCATAATCGCGCCAATTAACGAGTCGGCAAAGACATGCCATCTACTTTGTTCATCCGCAAGGATGAAACGAATCATCGTGTAAAAATCAAGCGACAATGAAGATCGTCCACTTCTGGGGCCCGGAAGGTCCTTAGAAGAGTTTTGAACCGGAGGTACATTCATCTGCAGCGTGCATGGTTTCTACGCCCGATGGCAACCTACCCTCAACTTCTACGCGTAATAACTGAGGTATGATCCATCCATTATTCCATTTCAAATAATCCCGTTTTTAATGATATTGATGCATAGTGTAATGAGGTTGATCGTGTTTGTAACCTCTACTGATGAGATGACCGTGAAAGGTTAATATTGCTAACACCCTGTTTGAGGTTATGAAATTAGTATTAGAGCACGCGGGTTATGATAGGTGGTCATTATACGCTCGCGGATAGTGAATGGTTTGAGTGATAGCTGAAGATAAATATAACTATAATTTGTGGCATATCTGACCGTCAAATAAAGGTTTAGGTTTAAAGATGTTTAATTCTCATAAAAACAAAAAAGTCATTTACATAAGAACTTAATTCTAAGAAAATAAAGTTTACAATATTCGCCATTTACTCATTCAGCGCATTTGTTGAAGTAATTCGCATTACTCATAGTGTGAGCAGCTAATTCAGTTTTAAATGGATTGAATGAGTGTACATTTTTTTATGTGTGCAGGTATTTTGATGTACAGTTTAGCTCCTTCATAGGTAAGGGTTTTTCTGCCATAAATTGTTCTAGTTTTGGGTAAGGCAAGGTAACTAGCTCGACGAGTTTTAGTTTTAATTTTTGTAAATGTGATATTTGTGTGTATTGTTTTATTTATAGTTTTCCTAACAAAAATACACGTATTGTATATATATAACTGATAAAATAATGGCGGTGAATACTAATGCTAAAATTGCAACCGATTGATTTAGTCAACTTTTTATCGAATCAGGTAAAAACCCGCTCAACCATCCACTTTTCACGTTGCATCTCGCCGAGATACCCGCAATTTGAATTCGCAGTTTAATTCTAGAAAACGTACTTAGTGGGTTAGTAGTAGTGCTTTCCAGTATGTGGAAATTATGACCAAGTGCTACCGGTACGAAAAAGTTAACAAGTAATTCAATAAGTTAAATAATAAAAAATAAAAACTCCCGACTGCAGTTTGCGCTGCATATTTTTCGGCTCTTACATTAAATCGTATAAAATCCACCACATTGATTGTTTAAAGAATTTTATATATCCATTGACACACACGCCATCAAGACGAATGACGTATCATTTATCAAAATCGGTTAAAATTGTTGAGTGGTTATGAACTAACACAAATACATACTGATCAGGAATTAATTAAAAAAAAAAAGATCTAGTATAAACTCAAACTCAAACTCAAATTATTTTTATTCAATTAAACTTTTACAAGTGCTTTTGAATCGTCAAAATAATCTACCACTGGTTCGGAATGCTGTTCCTACCGAGAAGATGTATATCGGATGGTAACAATAGTTCTCAGACTACCCGCAAATTTCAACCAGAAGTTTTCAAGAAACAAGCTTTGACGCTATTAGTGTTTTTATTTGCACAAGGCTCAGTTATAGTATAAGGTTCTATAAACCTTTAAGGTTATTTTTTTCGCGTCGTCGGTGATATTCCCGCTGCAGTCATACAGACAACACGGGGTACGTGTGGGGTACCTGTAAATTATTTTTAAGGGTACAATAATATCATTTACGTCAGAATCGGTTGATGAACACTTTCAGTGTGCTCAAACCCAGTTTTGCTTATAGCATGGCGATCGCAATTTGAATGTAAAATCGAATTGTTTTATGATGTTCACTTTTGAGTTTCTTGTGAAATTGATTTTCATGTGGTTATATAATTGTTATGTAATATGAATATAGATCTTCATAATTGGGGCAGACGTACTTTATAAATCGACTGGGAGGTACTTGTAGTCAAACAATAATATTGTGTTTATCTTTCTTTTCTCGGAATTTTTGGTGAGTTCGTGAAGTGCAAACGTCATCGCCTACGATGGTCACCACTGATGCTTTGCTGTGTGCTGTGTGCCTGATGCCGAGCGCGTCACTGCGAGGCATCACATCGTGGCGCGCTAACGATGCAGGGTTGCAGCCAATGGGTATCTATAAGCCGCCGCATTGTTGCCTATTTGGGGTGACATAAGCGCTGTTAAGCGTTTATGCTGTATGGTATGACTGTTCTTATATTTTTACTAAAAGTTAGTGTTTATGAAGTCTGTACGTGTTGTAACTTGTAGTTTAAATCACATTCTTTGAATGATTGAGAGCATAGTAAGTAGATCTTACTCACGGCTTTGGAACTGTCTCGTATAATATACAAGCCAGTGGCACAGCGTATGAGTAAATACAAATAGGTAGTGTAATGTAGGCAGAATTGGGCACTTGGAGGAAACGTAATAATAACTATTACCAGTTAGATATCCTTATGATTTTGATAATGCTTTTGTCATTTTAGAAAAAAAGTAGTGCTTGTAGGCAGCATGTATGTTACGTACTTTTGCCAACAAGCTTTCAATCGAGTCAATTTCATCATTCTACCTTAAGATTGTCGGTCCAATCATAATGTAAGTAGAAAGTTCAAGTGGCACTTTTAATTATAACCATGATATAGCTTTGTGCCGTTTATTGTTAGTCAGGTGGACCGGACGTACCGTAAGAATTTTCACTAAGCCGACTAGACTGACGTTTTACATAATATCTTGAGTTCAGTTGGTGTTAGTATGCCTGCCTGGTTATGTAGCTTACATAGTAGGGAATAGGAATGGAATAGAAAACTGTTATTTGACTGATGATCCTGTATTACCTAAATTCAATCGTGAACTGTTTTCGGAATTACATAGATGCCGAAGTGAAGACAGTAGCCAAGTCTTACTTTCTGCAGCCAAGTCTTACTTTCTGCAGCCAAGTCTTACTTTCTGCAGCCAAGTCTTACTTTCTGCAGCCAAGTCTTACTTTCTGCAGCCAGGTCTTACTTTCTGCAGCCAGGTCTTACTTTCTGCAGCCAGGTCTTACTTTCTGCAGCCAGGTCTTACTTTCTGCAGCCAGGTCTTACTTTCTGAAGCCAGGTCTTACTTTCGGTAGCCAAGTTTTACTTTCAATAGCCAAGTTTTACTTTCGGTAGCCAATTTTTACTTTCGAAAGCCAAGTTTTACTTTCGATAGAAGTACTTTCATCTCGTTGCTCGTTGAGAGATCTCCCTGCAAGGATTTAAGTGAGATTCCTTTTTAAGTCAGAGTAATAGCATTCACAGCTTCACGAGAAGCTATTTACAAGCTATTTTCCTTTCTACAAGCCAGTCTGTTGACGGTTTTTCTTTCAAAAATGTCTCTAAAGTAAAACGTGGAAAAACAGTACAACTGAAAACGATAATAATTTATAAATTAAATAATTTTCTTTTGTTTCGTCTTGGTTTTAAAGTAGATAAGACTGCAGTTTAGATCACAGACCAATGGCATTGGATTAGAATTTTGTAGAGTTCATACTGACCACATTTTGTAAAACCATTTTGTAAGACAGCGAAAGGATATCGCTCATCAGTAGTGTAGGTACAATTTGATTATTACAGATGCTTTTGCAAAATTTGTTATTAGCCGAAAACGATCAGTTTCGTAGAATATTATACATAATTTGCCTTATTTAGACATCCTAGTAAACTTATAAAGTGAGCATAAGAATGCTTTTACTAGTAGACATTTTAGAGTTTCCGAGTGTCGACTGATTAATAGTTAGGTATGTTTTGACCTCCATGATACTACCACGAGTCAAGTGCCTAGTCAAGCCAATCCAAGCACTAACCAGACCATGTTAAACGCGTTGTGCCACAGGTCCTAGCGAAACTGCGAATAAAATGATTGGACAAACTGTTAACTGATATTATTTGGACTACTGACAATACTCTCAATGAATGTGATATCCATAATTTGGTATTTACCTAGGTCACGATGCCATGTTACTATTAATGTAAAATTAGCGAACTCGGGATGGTTATGCGTAACAAGGCAAATGCTCGGTAAAGGATAGCAAGCGATAGGATAAAGCTAACTAGATAATGTAACTGACAAAATTAATATTTCATTTAATTATAACAAAGGAATTTAGTTATTTAGTGGCAAGTTCCCACAAGCATTGCGATAGAAGTAAACACTGATAGCATTTACTCAGGTTCATTTTCGTAACCAAGCTGGTAGGCATTAAGAGAACTCGAAGTGTTAAGGGGTTTCGAGGCTACGAAGCTTGTACATGCCTGAGCAGACTCTTTAAAGTCATATCACAGCGCCTACGGCTCTTATATCCAACAGTGCTAACTGTTCCGATAAATAACTTGAAACCGAAGACCTTGTTGAGCTATTGTCTACCAGAAAGCTAACCAAGCATTTTCCCATTGCGGGAGCAATTCATTGTTTCAGGACGGCCGAATGTAACGCCACGCCGCCTCAGCCAATCGCAACGCGCCAACGCCAACCAGACTATCCGAGTCAAGCCAAGCTGGCCAATCACCGCCTGTTACAGCCGATAACCGCCAAGACGGCCAATCATAGCCTACTGCCGCCATGACAGCCAATCAACGCCAGCGCCATTGACAGCCGAACGCAACTCCGCCACCACTGCCGAATCCCTTCGGTGGGGATAACGCCATATAAAGCTATGCGAGCTCATTTTTAGGATTATTGTTCTATCGTACGCATTGTAAGCTTAAACTATGTCCATTTGTGTAAACAAGTGTAAATTATATAAATAGTAACAAAGTAACAATAGTAATAAAGCAATGAGTGATTTGTATTAGTGTGTTTAGTGAAGTGATATAATAAATTTGGGCGATTATACTGATTTGCTCTTTTTATTTAAACCCACTGTTTCAATTATTAAAGATTAAGTGAATATGGTTTAAATTACTAAATCGTATTCTCAAACTTTTGTATAGTCAGGTGAGATAATTCGTTACTAAACTAAGTTGAAGTTATCAGCTAAAAGTCTGGCACGATTTAATATTGCGTACAGTCTATAAGTGGTCCTCGTGGGAATAGTGATCGGTAAACGAAATTGTCTTTTAGTTCCAAATTCAAAGGAATATGTTTTAAAATGGTTAATTTTTAGTTTGTTCGAATTTTATTTTGGAACTAAATGTTAAATTCACGTTTGTCTCAACTTTTTTTTCGAACAAAATATTATTTAAATTATAGTGGATCAATTATTATAGTAGAATCAGTAATATACGTCCTTAGAAGATAATAATTTAAAAACGTGTGACGATTGAGCTTGTTATTTACATAGAAGTTTTTATAATAAAAATATTAAACATGTGGGTAGTATACGTGACGAACAAGTTAAAATATTATAGTGGTAGTGGTAAAAGTAATCGAAGAATGTCTTAGGTTAGTCAAACTTCACAAGTGAAATGTTAGCTCAGATATAAATCACGATAACCAATCCCGAACTCGTATACTGAAATGAAATGAAATTTATTTATTTGCTGAATATCAGTTGTTGAGTTCAAAATTATAACTAAGCAGCGATCTTCATATTCTACTTCATAAGCATGCAAATATTTAATACTCATCAGGAATAATCCGTACAAATAATCCTGATGAGACCAAAAAGTGAATTAATTTCTATGGTAACATGTCTCTTAATTAAATGTCAATATTAATATTATAATAATAAGTTATTATATTAATTGTAAGTAAATGTTACATAATATATGGGGTTAAAAAGTGTATATTTTTGATACATGTCACGAGGCGTTTATAGATACCGGAAGTAGTTGTCCGCGCATATCAAAATCGTTAGTAAAGGGATTTCAGTTTAAAAACATTTATTTATCAATAAAGAGCATAACAGTCCTTTTAGATATCAGGAATTACTGCTATTTACATTTACAATGGTAGGTACTTACGCACATGATATCAAGTATCCGTTTTAGTACTTCATATTATCTACATTGAATAATTGTGTGGGTAAGTAATAACATCCATACGTTTACAATACTAGTTTTTAGGGAAGTTTTCGTAATTGTTCTTCTTTTAAAGCATAATTGGGAGTGTATCTATCCTGTTATTATTTTCCTGATAGGAATACAAGTTTGAAGCGCGTACGAGTGACTTATATTTAGAATTTTCGTATCTTTATAGAGGTAATTCTTTATTCTTTCTTTATTTGCATTCATGTCTTACATCATAAATAAAAAAATATCATAATATTACAACATGAAACCCCGTTGGGGCGTTGCAAAGTAAAACATATGTAAATAATCAAAGGTAATATTACAATTCTTATGAAATATGAAATATGAATAGCAAAAATTATGAATTAATTATATGGTCATTAAATAAAAATAAAATAAAAAGGTCACATATAAATAAAAACTATGGGAGTTTTCAAATTATGTCCTATTATAATTAATCAGACTTTAAAAAAAAAAAGTACTTACAAATAAAAAGTGGTTAACAAAGTTATTACAATCTTCTTATATCGTATTATCGTATTATTGAGGTATATTCATTCAATAGTTCATGCACACTGTAGTAACATTTTTGGATTAGCCATTTTTTTAGTTTTGTTTAAATATTGTTTCTTTTGTTTCATCTATTATTATTGCTATACAGGTTATTTAAATCAGTAAATATTTAAAAAAGAGCCTTTGTTGCAGTTTTAAATAAGTACTGTACAGGTTCACCTTAGTGCTACCTAAGTAAATAATTAATTAGATAGATAATAACTTTAAATTATTACAGTAAAGATTATTTACATATGAAGTTTTAGTTTTATTTTTTTATATTCTGCGTGCTCATCGACATAGGCATCCCCTTTTCGATATAATATTCAATATACAATAGAATAGAATAGAATAGACTAGACTAGAATAGAATATGATATAATATAAAAGAATAGAATATAATATAATAATTCAAGTAAACTTTTACAAATGCTTTTGAATCGTCAAAATAATTTACCATGCATTACAATATGATGTTTGACTAGAGCGTTATAATATTAGGGCGTACTTTTGGCATACAAGATGAATAATTTTACGTAAGGTTTCTATTTAAAGATAAAGCTGATTTTTTTTGTTGATACAAGGGTTTTTAGCAGAATTACAAAAAGGTAATAAAAAAAAATGTGTTAACATTCCTTTTGATTCAATTGCGTTAAGTGAATTTATTTTTACGTTATAGGTATGTACCTATTGGGTACTAGGGAGTAATAACTTGCTTGGACGGAATGTAACAGAGTGATCCAATTTGGTTTATCCCCGAGAAAAGTAATGTAATAGTAGTAGACTCGTATACACATTGACCTCTGAAAGCATTTTAGCTATTTTTTGTACATCCAAACAGAGAACCGTTTTGTATACATGTACAAGTCAATTAGATTGAACTAGAACGAAGGTAAAAGGATTGTACATTATATTTTAATAAAATAGACACAGACAGACTAGTAACGATGAAAGTAATATTTCTCTTCAGAGTTAGAACTATTGCCTGTAGTCTGTTCAATTCAAAAGTTTTGTTGCATCTGTTGGGTACCTGCTTCAAAAACAAATAATAATTACGGATTGTGGTGTGTGTTAACAATTAAACTCTCAGATAGTAAAATCAACCCGTATAATGCAATGTAAATCGGTCGGAGCGCAAACAGCAACTGAAGCTTGTCGTTCCACGCCACGTCCTCGCCCTAGCGCCATCTTTTTCGTCTCGATGGAGGGGGCTCTGACGTCACGACCACAGCATAACTACCAACACCAAGCAACACCGAACGTGAGAACGAGGTGTTGCCAACACGGCCATGCTGCATGGTGCCCGCCCCGGGCACCCCACGAGTCGGGATAAAATTACTGCAAAATAAACAACCGTTAACACCTGATTCACATTACCTACTTGTAGGGATCCTTCCTAACTTCCTAAGTAATATTGCCCATTCATTGTCACTTATCACTTCACAATCATACGACAGCTTGCAACTTAACAAGACACCTCCACTATGTACTCGTAAGATCCAGGAATATTGTCCATTCGTTATCACTCATCACAACAACAGCTTTCAATTTAAAGAACAAAACAACCGCATCTAAAGGGACTTTGCCACACTTAGGGGACCAGATTTGTCGTAGTTGAAAACCAACTGCACTTAAAGAGCGTTTCGCTCACTTAAATGCAGCAAGTTGGTCAAGACCACTTGCACTTAAAGAACATTTCGCTCACTTAAGCGTACCAAGTTGGTGAAGACCACTTGAAGATCACTTGCACTTAAAGAACATTTCGCTCACTTAAGTGTACCAAGTTCACCTTCAAGTTCCAAGCATCATAGAAGACCACTTGAAGACCACTTGCACTTAAAGAGCATTTCGCTCACTTAAGCGTACCAAGTTCGCCATCAAGTTCTAAGCATTATAGAAGACCACTTGAAGACTACTTGCACTTAAAGAGCATTTTACTCACTTAAGCGTACCAAGTTCGCCATCAAGGTCAAGCATCGTAGAAGATCACTTGAAGACCACTTGCACTTAAAGAGCATTTCACTCACTTAAGCGTACCAAGTTTGCCATCAAGGTCAAGCATCGTAGAAGATCACTTGAAGACCACTTGCACTTAAAGAGCATTTCACTCACTTAAGCGTACCAAGTTCGCCTTCAAGTTTAAGCATCGTATTCCAATGTGATATTTTATATTCATGGTACAATATTCCCAATTATCTTTCGAATATTTTATCAAAGTTCAAGCTTCGTATCCCAGTGTGATATCTTATATCCATGGTGCAATATTCCAACTAATTAATCTTCCAAAATTTTATCACGGCTCGCTGTATCAATTATGTTGCTATACATACTTAATTTTAAATAGATTACTCGACATAATACACAAGGTAGCCTTGCCAACACGGTTTTTAATACTCCATGAATATTCTTTAAAGAAGCAATGCATTAGCACTCACGATTAAGATCAGATCATACCTCTTTACTAAATCTCAAAATCCTTTACTAAATTCTGAACACATACTCAATGCCATAGCATCGTACACCCACACAGTGCTCCGACACTATTCATCCACGTATGCAATCACCACATTATCTTTATCTACCGCGCATCCACGCAAGGGATCACCGGTGCCTAGTTCACCATAATACAAGGTATTTGATCTCATAAGAATCATATTTGATCTCATCCATTTTATTTTAACTATCAATGCTTTATTATTATAAACGGATCATTTGATTGTAAAGCTGGTGCTATCAAAGTTAACTTTAAATAATTATTATCATACTAAAACTATCACTTTTTAAACTAATCAATATCTTAACTGCAGTTATATTAATGATTTCGCTAGTTCACTGCATTATTAATTACGAGGGTTGGTCACCAAATATAATCTTATAACCCACAAACTATTTTAATTCATGAATTACTCTAGTATCAAACAATAATAATAATTGGTATTTCATATTCCATATATGCAAATATTAATTACGCTATCTCAAATAATTATTAGGCTAATTAAAAATGATAAACAGAGAGTCATGGATTATGAGCGACACCGATGCATGCCACTGCCAGAACCAAGACTTTCTTTTTAACTCATTCATCTGTCCATTCACGCAGGGAATTCATCTACTGCCACTGTATGCTATCTAATATTCCTATTCGCACAATATACTCTTACTGTCACTCTTCATTATTTTCGGCCTGTCCTGATTATAGCACAGAATTGCAGCTGAGAGCATAAAAATGTTGCATTTGTCTACCCTCTTATTGTAATCTTTTAAATGAGAATTTCTCAAGTTAATAATACCCACTTAGCTATCCGGACAAGAATATTTCTTTGTTCAACGCAAATGTGAAGCTTTTACCCACATTTGTAATATTAGGTATTAACTACCAACATAAATCATAGTTATTTTTTTTTAAATATTATTCTAATTTGCATTATTAATGATATACTATGACTTTACAAACTAAATAAAGCTTCATTATCATATTATACACACCACAATCCGTAATTATTATTTGTTTTTGAAGCAGGTACCCAACAAATGCAACAAAACTTTTAAATTGAACAGACTACAGGCAATAGTTCTAACTCTGAAGAGAAATATTACTTTCATCGTTACTAGTCTGTCTGTGTCTATTTTATTAAAATATAATGTACAATCCTTTTACCTTCGTTCTAGTTCAATCTAATCGACTTGTACATGTATACAAAACGGTTCTCTGTTTGGATGGACAAAAAATAGCTAAAATGCTTTCAGAGGTCAATGTGTATACGAGTCTACTATTACATTATTACATTACTTTTCTCGGGGATAAACCAAATCGGATCACTCTGTTACATTCCGTCCAAGCAAGTTATTACTCCCTAGTACCCAATAGGTACATACCTATAACGTAAAAATAAATTCGCTTAACGCAATTGAATCAAAAGGAATGTTAACACATTTTGTTTTTTTTTTATTACCTTTTTGTAATTCTGCTAAAAACCCTTGTATCAACAAAAAAAATTCAGCTTTATCTTTAAATAGAAACCTTACGTAAAATTATTCATCTTGTATGCCAAAAGTACGCCCTAATATTATAACGATCTAGTCAAACATCATATTGTAATGCATGGTAAATTATTTTGACGATTCAAAAGCATTTGTAAAAGTTTACTTGAATTATTATATCATATTCTATTCTAGTCTAGTCTATTCTATTCTATTGTATATTGAATAGTATATCGAAAAGGGGATGCCTATGTCGATGAGCACGCAGAATATAAAAAAATAAAACTAAAACTTCATATGTAAATAACTAGCTCAATCGTCACACGTTTTTAAATTATTATCTTCTAAGGACGTATATTACTGATGCTACTATAATAATTGACCCACTATAATTTAAATAATATTTTGTTCGAAAAAAAATTGGGACAAACGTGAATTTAACATTTAGTTCCAAAATAAAATTCGAACAAACTAAAAATTAACCATTTTAAAAACATATTCCTTTGAATTTGGAACTAAAAGACAATTTCGTTTACCGATCACTATTCCCACGAGGGCCACTTATAGACTGTACGCAATATTAAATCGTGCCAGACTTTTAGCTGATACCTTCAACTTAGTTTAGTAACGAATTATCTCACTTGACTATACAAAAGTTTGAGAATACGATTTAGTAATTTAAACCATATTCACTTAATCTTTAATAATTATTCAAAGTACTCACAGTTTCGGTATCTTTACGAGATACCTTATTACGTTTCCATCGCGGCCGACGGTGTCCTGGCACTTGAAGACCTCTAGGTGGAAAAGTACGTTTGCGTTTCGACCGATTTTTCCTCAAAGCGTAAGTTACTACACACTTCTGATGTTAACAATTAAACTCTCAGATAGTAAAATCAACCCGTATAATGCAATGTAAATCGGTCGGAGCGCAAACAGCAACTGAAGCTTGTCGTTCCACGCCACGTCCTCGCCCTAGCGCCATCTTTTTCGTCTCGATGGAGGGGGCTCTGACGTCACGACCACAGCATAACTACCAACACCAAGCAACACCGAACGTGAGAACGAGGTGTTGCCAACATGTGTATAATATGATAATGAAGCTTTATTTAGTTTGTAAAGTTATAGTATATCATTAATAATGCAAATTAGAATAATATTTTAAAAAAAATAACTATGATTTATGTTGGTAGTTAATACCTAATATTACAAATTTGGGTAAAAGCTTCACATTTGCGTTGAACAAAGAAATATTCTTGTCCGGATAGCTAAGTGGGTATTATTAACTTGAGAAATTCTCATTAAAAAGATTACAATAAGAGGGTAGACAAATGCAACATTTTTATGCTCTCAGCTGCAATTCTGTGCTATAATCAGGACGGGCCGAAAATAATAAAGAGTGACAGTAAGAGTATATTGTGCGAATAGAAATATTAAATAGCATACAGTGGCAGTAGATGAATTCCCTGCGCGAATGGACAGATGAATGAGTTAAAAAGAAAGTCTTGGTTTTGGCAGTGGCATGCATCGGTGTCGCTCATAATCCATGACTCTCTGTTTATCATTTTTAATTAGCCTAATAATTATTTGAGATAGCGTAATTTAATATTTGCATATATGGAATATGAAATACCAATTATTATTATTGTTTGATACTAGAGTAATTCATGAATTAAAATAGTTTGTGGGTTATAAGATTATATTTGGTGACCAACCCTTGTAAGTAATAATGCAGTGAACTAGTGAAATCATTAATATAACTGCAGTTAAGATATTGATTAGTTTAAAAAGTGATAGTTTTAGTATGATAATAATTATTTAAAGTTAACTTTGATAGCACCAGCTTTACAATCAAATGATCCGTTTATAATAATAAAGCATTGATAGTTAAAATAAAATGGATGAGATCAAATATGATTCTTATGAGATCAAATACCTTGTATTATGGTGAACTAGGCACCGGTGATCCCTTGCGTGGATGCGCGGTAGATAAAGATAGTGTGGTGATTGCATACGTGGATGAATAGTGTCGGAGCACTGTGTGGGTGCACGATGCTATGGCATTGAGTATGTGTTCAGAATTTAGTAAAGAATTTTGAGATTTAGTAAAGAGGTATGATCTGATTTTAATCGTGAGTGCTAATGCATTGCTTCTTTAAAGAATATTCATGGAGTATTAAAAACCGTGTTGGCAAGGCTACCCTGTGTATTATGTTGAGTAATCTATTTAAAATTAAGTATGTATAGCAACATAATTGATACAGCGAGCCGTGATAAAATTTTGGAAGATTAATTAGTTGGAATATTGCACCATGGATATAAGATATCACACTGGGATACGAAGCTTGAACTTTGATAAAATATTCGAAAGATAATTGGGAATATTGTACCATGAATATAAAATATCACATTGGAATACGATGCTTAAACTTGAAGGCGAACTTGGTACGCTTAAGTGAGTGAAATGCTCTTTAAGTGCAAGTGGTCTTCAAGTGATCTTCTACGATGCTTGACCTTGATGGCGAACTTGGTACGCTTAAGTGAGTGAAATGCTCTTTAAGTGCAAGTGGTCTTCAAGTGATCTTCTACGATGCTTGACCTTGATGGCGAACTTGGTACGCTTAAGTGAGTGAAATGCTCTTTAAGTGCAAGTGGTCTTCAAGTGGTCTTTTATAATGCTTGGAGCTTGATGGCGAACTTGGTACGCTTAAGTGAGCGAAATGCTCTTTAAGTGCAAGTGGTCTTCAAGTGGTCTTCTATGATGCTTGGAACTTGAAGGTGAACTTGGTACACTTAAGTGAGCGAAATGTTCTTTAAGTGCAAGTGGTCTTCAAGTGGTCTTCACCAACTTGGTACGCTTAAGTGAGCGAAATATTCTTTAAGTGCAAGTGGTCTTGACCAACTTGCTGCATTTAAGTGAGCGAAACGCTCTTTAAGTGCAGTTGGTTTTCAACTACGACAAATCTGGTCCCCTAAGTGTGGCAAAGTCCCTTTAGATGCGGTTGTTTTGTTCTTTAAATTGAAAGCTGTTGTTGTGATGAGTGATAACGAATGGACAATATTCCTGGATCTTACGAGTACATAGTGGAGGTATCTTGTTAAGTTGCGAGCTGTCGTATGATTGTTAAGTGATAAGTGACAATGAATGGGCAATATTCCTAAGGAAGTTAGGAAGGATCCTTACAAGTAGGTAATGTGAATCAGGTGTTAACGGTTGTTTATTTTGCAGTAATTTTATCCCGACTCGTGGGGTGCCCGGGGCGGGCACCATGCAGCATGGCCGTGTTGGCAACAACTCGTTCTCACGTTCGGTGTTGCTTGGTGTTGGTGGTTATGCTGTGGTCGTGACGTCAGAGCCCCCTCCATCGAGACGAAAAAGATGGCGCTAGGGCGAGGACGTGGCGTGGAACGACAAGCTTCAGTTGCTGTTTGCGCTCCAACCGATTTACATTGCATTATACGGGTTGATTTTACTATCTGAGACTTTAATTGTTTACACCCATCATTTTCATTTTTCATTTTGTCGGGACTAGATGTTGCTATCTTTTATTTGCTAATAAAGAGAGTTTATTTCCTCTGACATATGCTTTTTGAAATTACACGCATTAGAGCGATTACGCACTAATCCGATCTCTAATCCAAATCCAAGCTATTATCATAATTAAATAGCTATGTGTGGAATTCAAAACTTGGTTTTTAACACGTTTGTCTGTAGTAGCTGTAAGCACGTTGAAAGGAAGTGGTAGCAGCAAGACAGTTCGCCGGAGCGAAAGCTGTAAGCGCCACTCCGGGCGGCGATTATTCAAATCACGAGCTCTTTTCATATTCCGCTACGAAATCGTTTACGCCACGTCCGTATGCTAATGTTTTGAGAGCCAATGTTTTATTTTAGAACTACTTCTAATATGTGTGGATATTCATGTTATGCTGAGTCCACACCAATGAAAATTTGCGTGTGTGGCCTGTATGCGGTGTAAATATTTTCGACGCAGATTCGAATATTTTTTGCTTTTTGTTTGTGCTTTGATAAAAATTCGTTGAACATGATGTACCTACAGCCACAGCACAAATAAATAGAGTAGATGTGGGTTTAAACTACCTATATATTAATACTTACATTAGATATATACCTACTAGGTAACCAGGAACCAATAAATCCATTCATACCTTTCGTCGTGAATTTGGATTTTCAGAAAACTCGTAGGAACTCTTCGATTTTCCGATATAAAAACTGTCATTTTCCAGGTCTTCAACAGATGTAAAAAAATCTGGCAATTCCGTTGTTCCGTTGCGGCGAGATTGAAGGACAAATTGACAAACAAACACACTTTCACATGTGTAATATTAAGTGTTAAAACGCCAAAAATCTTCTAAATTACCTATCTGTTTTAATTTAGCAATTTCATTAATTAAGCCTTCAACAACGTCCACAGATAAAGCTGTTACGGTTGGGGACAGACAAACAAACATTAGGGAATCTATCTCTGCGTGCAGACACTTTGTCTTCCACCCTTTCCCCCTCACTAAGAACTTTGTTACTGTGAGCGTGCAGTTAGTAAATCACGGCCGGCCAACATAAACATTGGTCGCCTTAATGTACTAACGTTTAGGCAAGCATAGGTCGAAGAAAACTTTTGACTTACCCTGACTGACTGATCATCAATGCACATCTTAAACCAATGTAGTCAGGAACTTGAAAAATTGATAATTGGATTGGTTTATGACATACTAGAGGATGCCCGCGTCTTCGTCCACGTTGATTTAGGTTTTTAAAAATCCCGTTTGATTTTCCGGGATAAAAAGTTGCCTATGTCAATAACATGGACGCAAGCTACCTCGGTACTAAATTTCATACAAATTGGTTAAGCGGATGGGTCCTGGAATCCAAACATACAAATTGGTTAAGGATGGGTCTTTTTCCGTGGGAACTCTTTGATTTTCCGGGATAAAAAGTAGCCTATGTCCATCCCAGGGATATAAGCTAACTCTGTACCTTTCGTCAGAATCGGTTAAACTGTTGACCCGTGAAAGGTAGCAGACAGACAGACAGACACACTTATATAGTTGAATATAGTTATTAGTGAGTAGGATGCGAGTTAGTTAGAAAGTCCGTCATTTTTCAAAGTATATTGGTATTAGGATGGTATTAGGGTTTTTTTTCCAATTTTCCACCCAAGCGAGGCCGGGGTGGGTAGACTAGTCCTTTCTAATTTTAGTATGAATGTATTCCTTTTAATAAATTTCAAAATGAACAAGAGTTTCGTGTCTTTCATTCATGTAATAAAAGGGGAGGGGGGGGGGGGGGGGGGGGGCATGTAAACACCCTCCCACAATATTATCGTTCACACACAAATCGTGTTCTCTAACATTTTGATATCGTTTACTTAGGACCGCGCTCTGTAATCACAATTTGATTTATAGCGGAAAATTGTAGACTACCCTCCGTGAAAACACTTGCGTCTAATTTTTTAACAAGCCAGCAAATTATTTCTGCTGGTCTTTGTTTACATACTTAATAGAAATACGGAGATTTTTTTGCTTATGAAACTTTGCAGCGATTTAATCTAGGATTTTCATTTTCTTTTTCGTAAGCAGAAAAAAGGTTGAAGATTGTTTTTTAAGCTTTTTTTAAATTTATTACAAGTTAGCTCTTGACTGCAATCTCACCTGGTGGTAAGTGATGATGCAATGTAAGATGAAAGCGGGCAAAATTGGAAGAAATTGCCAATTTTTTCTTATCGGTTTCTACACCGCATGGTACCGGAACGCTAAATCGCTTGGCGGCACAGCTATTCCGGTAAGGTGATAACTAGACACGACCGTAGCCTCCCACTAGACACCAGTTTTTATACTTACTTATCTAGCAGAAAATAACTAATCCAACTGTATATCACTCAGTTCGTTTGTTCGATCCATAGGCTGCATCGTAAATAATAGTGGGATTGCAATCAAGGGTTAAATTGTCACTAAATAAAAAAGCGGTCAAGTGCGAGCGGGACCGCACACGAAGGGTTCCGTACCATCGTACAAAAAAACAACACTTTTTAATTTTCATGGCAGTCATTTTTAATTTTTCAGTAGGTATTTGTTGTTATATGAATACACATTCTGTGAAAATTTTAACTCTCTACCTATAACGGTTCACGAGATACAGACATACGGATGGACGGACAGTGGGCTTAGTAACACTTTTTGTAACATCTTGGCACCGTTTGGGTACGGAATCCTAAAAATGAAATAATCTATCGATTCTTACTAAGTATAAAAGAGGGATTATTGTGTAGATTTCGCAAGTAGGTATAGTGCTATTCTCAAGAGGCTAGTATAGCGAGGTTTTAGATTTAGAACTCTATTATATGCTAGTAATATTAAGGAAGTTTGTTTCTCACGAAAGAATTACTTCTTTCAGGTTAACCGGAAGTTGCAGGATGATAAATAAACGGGCACCTGAATTCTATTGACGTTTAGTAAACAACTTACAAGGAGTTGCGAACTTTAAGCGCTGGAGACGCGTGGCTTGAATATTTTTATTTACTTAAGAGAAATCTGCACAAAGTTACTTGATATATAATAGGTAAGTACTAGCTTATGCCCGCGACTTCGTCCGCGTGGACTTGACAAACTTCAAACCCCTACTTTACCCCCTTAGACGTTGAATTTTCAAAAATGCTTTCTTAGCTGGATGTCTACATCATAATAGCTATCTACATGCCAAACAGCCCGATCCATCCAGTAGTTTGAGCTGTGCATTGATAGATCAGTCAGTCAGTTACCTTTTCCTTTTATTTATCCAGTGGAAGGCTTCGGCCATAGCTAGTTACCACCCTACTGGAAAAGCCGTGCCTCCAAGCGAATTAGCGTTTCATGTAGGATGCTGCGTAGAAATCGATAAGGGGTAGTTATAGATGTAACAGAACTGCCATACCTCTTCCAAGTTAGCTCGCTTCCATCTGAGACTCATCACTGCATGATCACTTACCACCAGGTGAGATTGGAGTCACTCAGAATAAGAAGAATCTACCACTGGCCTAGTGCGGATTGGCAGACTTCACACACTTGCCGACAGTATGGAGAACTCTCAGGCATTCAGGTTTCCTTCACCGTTAAAACAACATTAAAGTGAATAGGCACGTATATGCTTTTGTTGAGGCCGATTCACACCAATTACGTACACGTGACACGTGCGTAGAGACGCGCGTAAACCCCTAACACACCGGGTTACGCATACGTCCACGCTTTACGCAAGCGGTGTGCCATGTTTCATACAGTTCCATACATTACAAGGCAATAGTACGCGTTACGTCTACGCTTACGCAACGCTTACGTAGCCTTTGTGAACGAGCTATTAAACAAAAACAAGTACTTCAATATAGGTCCTTGTAAGGCTGATATTCAGTAGATTGCATCGAGCACCGGAAGCATGTAGAGCCGTTTTATGCGATATAAATCCGCGCGCTGCACCTGCGGGCGAGTAATGTGCCAGTAACTAGCGCGCGCGCTGCTTTATTGCACCGTACCTACTCGGCGTGTAGGGTAAACTGCACTATTATCAGGCACGACCAATTTAGCGTTCCGGTACGATGCCGTGTACAAACCAAAGGGTTATGGCTTTAATAAAAACTGCCATATCCCTTCCAGGTTAACCCGCTTTCATCTTAGACTGCATCATCACTTACCACCAGGTAAAATCGTAGTCAAGGGCTAACTTGTATCTGAATTTTAAAAAAAAGTCAGTGACTGGTTATGCGAGGATGATACCTTACAAACCATGCTTGTATTTGTATACTAAAATCCGTTTTTTTTTCTTTAAGTAATCCGTTGTTGTCGGTAATTTTCTTTATTGTAGTTACTTTGAAGTTGTGTTTTGTGGGTTTTAAATAATGTAATTGGACAATAATAATAGATTATTCAGCAATTACTGAAATCTAAGATTCTTTTTAAAAAGACTAACTTATGAATAAATTACTCTTTTCATTACAATCTGCTCTCCAAACCTAACGTGGCATAAAAGCCACAAGTTGACATAAGCAGATGAAATAATTTTTTTAAATCTTTTTTTGAAAGGCGTTAGAAAATACCACTAAACCTAAGTTTTCGTTTGGTTAGCAAACAAAGGAGTCAGGTAGCGGAAGTAGACAGCGAATTTATAACATTTCAAAAACTTATTTCCCCGTGCCAACAACAGGCCCGCTCACCCTACCTCACCTCGCAAACTTTCACAATAATATACTTCCAAGTTGGTTCCGATTCCGCCTCGACGTATGTAACGAGTGAACTAAGTTTGTCCCGGCTCCTCGCTCCAGCCCCGGACAGCTCTGTGAGGGAATAAAACCCGGGATAATACAAGCCTCGACAATATAGTGAGAGAATTTTATTAACTGTAAGGTGCAACGCACACCTGCATAATAGAGGGAAGCTGAGCCATATCGCCTTTTTCTCTCTGTGCGTCGTATTCCACATCGTTGGAGGGGCATGACCATGGCATGACCCTTTTTGTGAGTCCTGGGATTCTTGAGTGGGATAAATAAGGGAACTTATAATTTTCAAAATTGTCTCAGTTAGTGGATACAATACCCTCGATAAAAATCGATGTATCTCACAGAAATCAGTAACTTGCAAAATATGTGGAAAATTTTGTACAGCCTCGTATTAGTTAAATTAAAAATATCAACGCAAAAATGTCGAGCCAAAGTTTGCGAGCCGTGTCGTTAACTCACAATCTCGGATCAAAGGCACCTGATTTACCTCTTTGCCGCATAAAAACCCCTGATGGGGGATATTAGGGCCAAATGAGCCACGGGGTCTGTTAGCAGGCATGGCTTCCCAAAGTTTCAGACTCTGAGGATCAATTCAACACAATTTAGCCATGTTAGCACATAAAATATATAACATCAATGTCTTAGGTTGGTCACTAACTCAATTTTCATAATTTTTTAGCAATCAAGAGTAATTAAACAATTATCACACTCACTCGTTACTCTGGAATAATTAGCTTTCTACCAGTGAAAAAATTTTCAAAATCGGTTCAGTAGTTCCAGAGATTACCCCTAAAGATTACAAACTAACTCACAAACTTTACCCTTTGTAGATGTAGATAGTGTGGGTATAAATTAATATTCGTGTGTCTGTACAAAAATCTATATTATGTATAAAATGTAAAATTTTCTACAGTTTGAGAACCTCTCCTTTAACGAACCTAACCATTATAATCTGGCCTCGATTTCTTGGCTCTATCAAGAACATTGTCGTTATAATGAAGGGTTTTTATGAGGAATAGGGGTCGCGTAACGCTGGGCGGGCGGGTTCATTACCCGTGAAGGCTGCGGCCATTAATACAGTCAGTCAGTAATTGCGCGGTAAACTGGCGGTGAACTATAAAGAGGCTGCTTATGAGGGGCTTGTTTATAGGTAACGTTTAGGAGACAATGAAAAATAAAGTGGCCAATTAAATATTATTAAGGTGGTAAAGGGTCTAGAGGAGAATAGAGGCATATCGACTGAAACCAAAAGTTCACTGGTTCCTGCCTTAATTTTCCCGATATTTATGTATGTATGAAGTCGAAACATGACCCATCAGAGCTAAAGAAATAGAAAGAATAGACGCGTTTGAAATGTGTTGCTGGAGACAAATGCTACAAATATCGTGGACGGCCACTTGGTATAGCTACTGGATTTTTCTCTACTTGTTACTAATGGCTGCTCTCTTATTTCAGGCACATCATACGGCGTGGCAAAGCTGATTATTACGGGCAACACCGAGGGCAGAAAAGGAAGAGGCCGCTCACCAATAAGATGGTCTGGCCAACTGAAAAAGCCCAATTTGTGCACGTTGTTAGCTGAAATTGCCACCGACAAAAGAAAATGGATACAACTGACCAATTCATTCAGAAAAAAGTTAGAAATGCGTGCCCGGAATCGAACCCGCAACCTCCCGAACAGAAGACCGATGTTTTAACCACGTTATCACCACATCTAAAAAATACAATATACATTATACATACATATGTAAAATAATTAACAAGTGTAAATTAAAAATTTATAACACCCCCGAAAATTGAAGGTTACAGTAACTAGAAAAGAGCTGATAACTTTCAAACCGCTGAACCGATTTTCTTGGATATAGCTAAGAACACTCTCGATCAAGCCACCTTTCAAACAAAAAAAACTAAATTAAAATCGGTTCATTAATTTAGGAGCTACGATGCCACAGACAGATACACAGATACAGACGTCAAACTTATAACACCCCTCTTTTTGGGTCGGGGGTTAAAAATAAAACAGTGAAAATTCCAAATTGAAAACACTCCATCCGATTGAATAACAACGTGAAAATGAACCCTAGTTGAACGATGTATTGCATAGTAGCGGCAATTATACCGCCCTCCAATTACTTGATCGTAACAAAGTTTCATAAAAACCCTTCGTGCCTTGGCGCGGCTTGATGAACTATTAAATAATTAAGGGTCGTGCCTCGCGCCAATTTACATGATAGAAGGTACCGCGGTATTGATAACTGAAACTATGCCACCTGAAGAGTGCTTGCCTCACTATTAGGGTGGCAATGTGGTGGCCCAGACATCGGACATTCCTAAACTATGATATTTATAATTACTTTATTATTCAATTAAAGCCCGATTACACTAATACAACAAAAAGTACCACAGAAGTAATTACTGAAACTATACCACCTGAAGAGTGCACAATATAATTAATATTATACACGATATAATGTTTTTATTCAGATAACACTAAAAAAGATTATCTAATAGGTATTCTACCTAGGACTTAATAAAACATTGATGGAAAATAAATTATTCCTTATCCTACATTCACGAAAACCTTGGTACCACTACGCGACCTAAATATACGTCGTTTATTTAGGCTATTTCCATATTGAAAATTGTTATGAGATGGATTGAAATTACTAGACCACTAGCTTATTCCATGAAATACCGTTTTAAATTATCAATTTCACTAGTTATACTTTTTGCGTGTGGTTAAATCTAATTTATTAGAATCAGCTTATATTTTATAATCGGCTAATAATAATTAGATTGCTAAAATCATAATAATAATACATAATTATCAACAAAATTGTCTAACGCCAAACGGCATTGTGAATGCCGTTGTACGTCGATCGTTGCTACACCTACATTTAGCGGGAACCGCCGTTGAACATCGCGATGTTGACCGTTTAGCAACATCTGAAACGATTTTCAAAATTCCACCCGTGAGAAACCGGGGCGGGTGCACTTGTATTCAATCAAGAATTTACTTTGAGTTAGCCTTTGAGGGGCTAACTTTGTAAGTTGTGTTGAGAGTTGATATCACATTATCTTGATAAGCAACCCGGTGCGTTCAACTTAGCTCAACTTCTTGTTGTTAGGTCAACTTATCAATATTCTAACTGCTACTTCTCCTTCCGTATACTCGTGAGTCAAGAGCTGGTGTATTATTTTAATAGTGATACTTTTCAGTGATATTTTTCTATTTTTTTTTTAGTGAAATTTTGTTGTGGTGAGTCAGCCAGTTATACTGTAAAATAATTGTGTGTTCAGTTTACATTCGAACTAGGTATTGAAAAACACCTATTTTTTGAAAATTATATTTAGCAAATTATATAACCAACTCTTAGCTATTATAAGATGTGGTGCGTGGCAAAATTTAAAGAAATAAACGTTTTTTAGGGTTCCGTACCTCAAAAGGAAAAAACGGAACCTATACAGGATCACTTTGTTGTCTGTCGGTCTGTCTGTCAAGAAACCTTGTAACATGTAGGTTGCTCACGCGTTGAATTTGAACAAAAGGTGATACAAAATTATTTAGGTTAGATTAAGAAATATGTTTAAGACAATAGTCATAGTCATAGTCATCATTTAATACAACCAAATAGTTTTAATATTTCATGGTGACCCCTATAGGATACTTCCCGTTGACCTACAATCATGAAAATTGGTAGGTAGGTAGGTCTTATAGCACAACGTAGGGCTTTACCTGTACATCCTAAAACAGATTTTTATTTATTTTATCCATAAAAGTTTTTGATTTATCGTGCAAAATGCTGGAAAAAATACCCGAGTACGGAACCCTCAGTGCGCGAGTCTGATTCGCACTTTTTCTTTTCTATCTTTCTTTCTTTTCAAAATGGCGACATTATAAATACTCTAAATGCGTTATCCGCCAGCTCTTACACCATAAGGGTCGTTTCAGATTGACAGTGTCGATTAAGCTCCGTCCTCGGGACACAGGCTCGGGACGCGGTTGGTGAAAATTTTTAAAAATGGAAAAAATAAACGCTTTTTACCATAGCGTGGAAATTGTTGACAAACTCATTTTTGCCGATCGCGATAACCACAGGGATCGAGTTTCGTGGCATCCGCAATTTTAGGTTATGTACCTATACCTACACGTATATTAAACAGTTTTAAAATGAAACAGATTTTTTGCCTTTTTTTATCTTTTTTAGGGTTCCGTACCTCAAAAGAAAAAACTGTCCGTCTGTCCGACTGTCGTGTCTGTCAAGAAAACTCATAATGTACTTCCCGTTGACCTAGAACCATGAAATTTGGCAGGTAGGTAGGTCTTATAGTACAAGTAAACGAATAAATCCGAAAACCGTGAATTTGTAATTATATTATCATAGAAAAAAATGTGTTTCAATTTTCAAAGTAAGATAACTATAAGTACCATATAATATGAAAAAACTTTACCTTTATTTATTTATATGCATAATAATTTTTGATTTATCCTAAACTCTTACAAGTGCTTTTATCAAAATAATCGACCACTAGTTCGGAATGCCGTTCCTACCGAGAAGAGCCAGCAAGAAACTCGGCGGCTGCTTTTTTTAAGTGTTCAATTTTCAATTTACAATAATATGCCATATTATAGTATAGTAATACTATACAAGCAATTGCAGCCCCGCGCATTGCTGGAGCGAGTCAAATCCATGCTTTTTTGTCATTTACATAATCTTCGATTGTATAATATAATATGCTTTTTCCAGGAGCGTACTTATAACAGGGCTCTCTCCGTCACTTACTCCACACAATCGTAGTCCCAATTTCATTTGAATATTAAGCAACCAAAGTCCATGAAATTTTGCAGATATATTCTAGAAACTAATATATGTGCCTGTGGTGTTTTAGATTTTTCTAAAAATATGTAGTTTTAAAATTACAGGGGCGCAAAGATTTGTATGTGAATTTTAAGACCGCGCAACTTTGAAACCGAATATTTTAACGGAAATCTGGAAAACCACAGGCATAGATATTAGTTCCCGGAACGTTTCTACAAAATTCCATTGAGTGTGATTGGTTAGTATTCCAATGAGAGAGGGACTCCGTTTGTATGGAGCGAGTGACGGGGAGACCCCTCTTAAAACTTGTGTTTTCCTACGACCTCGTGCTCACAGTGGTTGGCACAAACTAGGTGTTACTTGCAAGTTTTCAATAGGCCCCGTTATCAATTCCCGCACTGCTGCTGACAGGGGGAGGGGCGAGGGGGGGGACGCGCGGGGGTTGATTAATGGAGGCGCATCAAGTTCACTCGCTGCGACAAATGACCCGGGCGAAAGTAAAAAAAATTAAAAAAAAATCGATATCTTTCATTGTGCATCGGTATTTTTTTAATTCAATCATTCTGTTGTACGCATTCAAAAACTTTATTAGGTAACTTACATTTTAAATAAAACAAGTGTAAATTAAAAATTTATAACACCCCCGACGATCCAAAGTATCTGAGTTTTCCAAAACATCATTTTTCAAATAAATAATTATGTATTTAGGCAACGTCCATCTTGACAGCTTGACATTTGTCAATTGACATAATATTATGAACCTAACGGTTATGTAACCTTCTTTTATACAAGAAAACTAGAAAAGAGCTGATAACTCTTAAACGGCTGCACCAATTTTTTTGGATTATAGCTAAGAACACTCTCGATCAAGCCATCTTTCAAACAAAAAAAACTAAATTGAAATCGGTTCATTCGTTTAGGCGCTACGATGCCACAGACAGATACACAGATACACAGATACACAGACACACAGATACACAGATACACAGACACACAGATACACAGATACACACGTCAAACTTATAACACCCCTCTTTTTAGGTCGGGGGTTAATAAAACAATAATTGCTACGAAGGCGCTGTGAGTCAGGCCATCTTTTTAACCCCCGACCCAAAAAGAGGGGTGTTATAAGTTTGACGTGTGTATCTGTGTAGGTATCTGTCTATGGCATCGTAGCTCCTAAACTAATGAACCGATTTTAATTTAGTTTCCTTTATTTGAAAGGTGGCTTGATCGAGAGTGTAATCTCGATCTACTTAGATCGAAACTATAATCCAAGAAAATCGGTTCAGCCGTTTGAAAGTTATCAGCTCTTTTCTAGTTACTATATGTAACCTTTACTTGTCGGGTGTGTAATAAATTTTTAATTTACACTTGTTTACGGATGATGGTATGAAAGCCTGTGGAAATCCCAGTTGCACTGCATTTTACCTTTCAAGTTGATAAGACCGGACTCGACGGTTACAATCTCTACATTGACTGTGACACACGTGACACATAAGTACATAGTTTTACAACAATTGACCCAATTTTCATCAAACATAACCAAAACTACCTCCCACTTCCGACTAAAATCGCATATTATTGGTTCATCAAATTGAATGCTACAATTTTACTTCTCAGACCATAGAGAAACAAAGGGTCAAACTTACAATCTCTCATTTTGCGTCGACCCCAGGAGAAATGGTCAGTATTTTTTAGAAACAGGGAAAATAAAATAAACTAGGTACCTACTTGTAATAAAGTTTGCCAGGTCGGCAATCGTTTCCTTGATGCTCAACCGGGCACGTAGACCGACTCAGCAGAAAATATTTGACTCAACTGAGTTAGTGAGACGTTGATACAAAACTTTAACTGCTTCCAAGCATTTTTGTAAAAAGACGGAAAATAATAATAAGAAAAACGTTCTTTTCAACTTTCTTTGATAGGAATTTTAATTATTTTACTGTGGTTGTGATTATTATCTATTAAGTATGTAATAGAAAAAGAATTCTTAGGCCAAGGCGCGTTTGGTACCCGTAATTTTGGAAATCGTTCTATTAGTTTTAAGCTTACCTAATTAATTATAACCATTACCAGTACCCATCCATACCAATATTATAAATGCGAAAGTGTGTCTGTTTGCTAGAAGGTGTTCATCACAATATCTTCTTCTTCACAACATGAACTTACCTCTGAAGTATGACCTGTTAAACAAAAAAAAAAAATTATCAAAGTTCATACTCAATATTATAAATGTGAAATTGTGTCTATCTATCTGTCTGGCTGTCTGTCCGTCTGTCTATCTGTCTGTCTGTCTGGTTGTCTGTCTGTCTGTCTGTCTATTTGTCTGCTATGTTTTCACGGCCCAACCGCTGAACCGATTTTAATGAAGTTTGACACAGACTTGGGATACATCCCGGGAAAGGACATAGGCTACTTTTTATCCC
Source organism: Maniola jurtina (assembly GCF_905333055.1). Lineage (NCBI taxonomy): Eukaryota > Metazoa > Arthropoda > Insecta > Lepidoptera > Nymphalidae > Maniola > Maniola jurtina. The sequence continues at coordinate 13,209,987 of NC_060046.1, read as the reverse complement.
GGAAAATCATACGGGATTTAAAAAATCGAAATCCACGCGGGCGAAGCCGTGGGCATCCCCTAGTCAGTTTATAACGATCGGTGGCGAAGAAATCGCGTAACAAACATACAAAAAAAAAACAGTCGAATTAAGAACCTCTTTTTTTGAAGTCCGTTACAAAACAGCATTACATAATATGTAGGTACCTAACTCGAGGTAGGTGACTCGGGAGCAGAGTGAACAAAGGTCGGTGAATAAGTAAGGAATCACTTAGAGACTGTCGGGGCGACTATCAATTACCACCTGGACTTTACAGCTGCAGGTTTTATCCGGTTTCCAGTACAGTTGGCATCAAAACACTCTCAATAGGAATACTTTTCCTTTTATTATCTTAATGTTTATGGGACTTTTGTCCGACACGGACACGCCGGCCCCATCCTGTCCCGAATGCCATAATGTAATGGAATAGGTACAACTGAAGAGAATTTACTGTCAAAAGGTATCTACTGAAAACATATTATGGTACCAAGGAAGATTTTTTGTATTTTTATTCGATTACAAGTTAGCTCTTGACTGCAATCTCACCTGGTGGTAAGTGATGATGCACTCTATAATGGTAGCGGGCTAACTTGGAAGTGATGTGGCAGTTTTATTAAACCCATACCCCACTGTTTCTACACGGCATCGTACCAGAGAGCTAAAAAGCTTGGCGGCACGGGTTTCCCGGTAGGGTATTAACTAGCCACGATCGATGCCTCCCACCAAATCCAGACCAGAGACAATTTAGAAACTATAAAATTACAAATTGCCCCTGCCGGGAATCGTTCCCGGGACCTCACACTAATAAGACCACAGAGCGCTCACCACTGCACCAGTAAGACCATCAAAAACCTCTCTAAAAATCTAGGTCAATGAGAAGCACCCTATAGGTTTTGATTCCCTCGGCGGGTCTTGACAGCCAGACAGACAGGCAACGAAGTGATCCTTTTAGTACATTTTTTTTAGATTAGTTTTTCTTTTTTCTGGAGGTACATACCCCTAAAATATTCTCATTTTGAATAAATGTTTTGATTTTGAGTTCAAGTAAAGTTGAAGTTCAAGAGTAAAATCTCCATTCAAAATTTTCACATTAAAGTTCTACTAGTAGTAAAGTTCAACAGTGTTATGTAACTCTGTACCTTCGTACCGTGTAATCCTGGTGTACATCGCTTTGCTCGTTCGCCTCATGAATATGCATGCGGGGCTTGTACCGGAATGCTATTCGCTGCTTATGGATGTTATCTTCGGGCCATGCTGCGAGCCTGGTACAGGGGACCTATTATTGGTTCATCAAATTGAATGCTAACAATTTTACATCTCAGACCATAGAGAAACAAAGGGTCAAACTTTTTTTTTTTTTTTTCTTCTCTCGTCTGGCTTTACACTGATTAGCCAATGTCAAGT